>NC_079373.1:7042500-7355000 GCF_021018895.1 Seriola aureovittata | reverse complement strand
TTGTGGGACCGAGGCGCATATTATGGAGGTTTAGCGTAGCGAAATTTCCAAGGCCCGGGCTCCAAGGGGCCTTTGCAGTTCTCTTTTTGTGGTTTTAATGAGAACTGAAAGCATGAAAATGCAGCAGTAGAAGAAGGCCCCCCACTATAAATGAGCAGCACTCTTCTCTAGTTTGCCACAGGCTAGCTTTTGAGGTAGCGGGGGGACAATGCTTGTACACATGTGTCATTCCTCAAACTGTGTTATGGTAGCTGGTAATGTCTTTATCATAATTGTGCATGATGGAGGGGTAAAGGGGCAGTGAGACAAAAGAGCTGAAATGGTGAGCTGAATGGGCTGAATGTGGACTCCTATTATATTCCCATAAGTGCTCAATGCACACATGGTATGTGTGTTCTATATGCGCGTTTGTCTGTCTTGGTGTATTATGTCGATGCATGCGGGTTTGGGAAAGAAGAAATTTCTCTTTTAGCCAGGATATGTTGTGCGTAAATCAGACATCTTTGGAGATGTATGTCCCTAGACCATTCTTTACTGGACATCAGTGGATCTATGATGACCCCAAGGTGACATATTATTACCATTCTGTTGTTTATCATTCAGGCTGTTTGTTTAAATAAGTTATATTTTGATTTTGTGTTAAGAGGATTGAACCTGCAACCTTTAAGATGCGTGATTTGTCCTGTGACAAATACCACAAATTAAAATAAAAAAAAACGATCACATTAATAAGCAACTCCTTGCTGATTTTGACAAAAGCTGCGTTGGAAATGTTAAGGGGTCCGGGCCCGAAAAACAGCAGCTCATAACAATAATTCATTTACTGGATAGCCTCTTCCACCAGTGGACCATCTCTTCATAAAGGAAGATGGGAAAAGCAAACCCTGTGGCATTCAGACACTAAAAGAGTTTCATGCTCTTCCTATAGAAACATACAAGTCTATTTCTTGGCACACATTATGTGTCGCGTCCCTCCTCCGGTTGGCAGGTGTGAATAGGGCTGATTAAGGCCTCTCTTGGCTCTTTTGTGGCTTTGAGTGTTCGGACACCTCCTTGGCACGAGGTGTGAGGGCATGGCCGCTGGCGAGTGCCAAGTTTGTGCGCTGGTGACACGGATTCAACAGAGGAGGGCTTGTCATGCGCCAGCGTGTGACAATACAGCGTGATGTCAGGTGGGTGGTCACTCCATTGGGCCACGTCATTCCCTCCATTCTGTCAGTTTATAGTGCCTAATGATGTGGTAACGTCACATCATCCATAAACACTGACCTAACTCACAAGCAGAGTTTCCTCCCCCCCCTGTCATGTCCTTAATGTCACGCACCTGTGGATGTCTCACTGATGCCCCTTAGAGTCTGAAAATGTAGGCTGGAATTTACAGAACGTCCTCATAAAATTATACGATTATTAGAAAATTAGGTATTAGCAATAAAACAAAAAGGTTAAATTTCATTTTCCCAGGAATAGTAAAATGACAATATGAGAAGTGGGTTTGCCCACAGTGGGCCAGCTCATAAATTTCCACAACACTTTTTTCTTCTCTTCCTTCCTTTCCTCCCTCTTCCAGCTGCAGGCTGGACTTAGCATTAGCTTTTAGTGGCGCAGGGAGATGTCAGTGGCACAGCATGCTAAGACAAAGCAACCTCTGATATTAAATCACCTCATCTCCAGCTCACTGGGCCAGTTTTGGGGAAGAGGGGTTCCCAGAGTTTGGAGGGCATTTCGGGCTCCTGATTTATACCCCAGTGCTGCATAAAACAGATGAATGGCTCACAATAAGAGGAGCATCGTTAAATCTGCAGCGAGGGAGAAGAGAGGAAGGCGAGGAGAAAGATAGCAAGAGGGAAAATAAAACGGGTTAAGGAGACCCGTGGAGATACCCAATGGAGCAATGCCAGAGCTGTTATACTTTTAGTGAGCTTTAGCTTTTGTATGTGATTAAAAAGCAGGATTTGAACCACACAGATGAAGAGGAAAATGTGAATCAAATCCCCATCTGTCTGCCGTCTCCAAGCGTTCCCGTTTTTTCCTTTCAATCTTCGACAAAAGATTTTAGCCGTAATGTTTGTTGTTCCTGTAATGACCTTTGATGTTTTTGTGTGACAGCAGGAGCCCAATCTTGTCTGTTCTTAACAAACAAATGGCAAAATTGGGACCCGCCCCCTCCGCCCTCTCCTCAGTGTGGAAACCGCTCCAACAGGAAGCTCACAGCAAACATTAACGGGGCTCTGACGTTGGTTACATATTACACATCCCGTCTGTCACCAGACTTCAGCCACCTCCGCTCCTTCCCTACTCGCTCACAGTCACATTCATCCTAATTGGGCATCTCAGTCCTTCTCTGCTGCTTTGTTTCCCCCCTGCTTTCTCTTTTCTGCCCGTTTGTCTCTTCCTTTCTTCCTCCCACCCTCCCTCCCTCCCTCTCCATCACGTAAACACACACACACACACACACATTCCCCAGACTGAGCTCATCTAATCAGCATCTTATCAGCCATCTTGCGAGCGTGCCATTGTTATGACTAAAACTGTTTCTATTCCCAGAATAGGGCTGACACTGAAATAGCACATTCCCATGTAGCCGTTCAAACATTCCACCAAATACCGGTTTCAGTAACTCATCATCATCATCATCATCATCATTATCATCCTCTTCTCAGCTCATCTCTGAGCTCATCCCTCCTACGATGTTTTGCACTGAAAGACACGAGATTCTTGTGTGAAAAACAACGAGCTGTGCCAAGATGAGATTCCTGTCGGGCTGAGAAACAATACATTCTTCATACTTGAAGTGCCTGAGTCATTTTTATGTGAGATCTGTAAATGTTTGGTTTAATCTAAATGCAGATGTTTTGAAACATTTACTAGGGTATCATTTGCACTTGCCTAGGCATGACATTGAGTAGTCTGACAACTTTAGACTGGGTTTATACAACTGCCCAGTATCATTTTTGAGAGCTAGAATTTTTTTTGATTACACCTACACCTATATTTACTCTGTTTTTGTGTTTTATTCAATAAACTCAAATTTTAATTAAGCTCCCTAATTCACTAGAATTAACTCTTCTGTCTAACACCAGCTCACAGTTTCGTGTTCCTCCACTTTCCCCTATCCTTTCTCTTTCTCTTCTCCCCTCTCAATCCCACCTCTAACATGTGGCCTCTCCTTAACACTAATGGTCTCGGCTACTAGCACGAGAGAAAAACAATGAGCCGGAGTTCCAGCCGGGTTCCCCTCTCCACCCAGTGGAGCCTTTGATGGGGCCAGGGGCAGCCAGCGAATGTGGAGCCTGAAGAGCCGAGGGGGGCTCAGGGGGCAGCGAGCAGCCGTTTCTCCCCTAAACCCCGTAACTCCATCTTGGGTCATGAGCTAGAGGAGCGGCAGGCACGTGCCGCAGAAGCGCTGGAGTCCCCCTCCCCAGCCCCGCTGTTGCTTTTGGACGGTGTGGCGGTGCGAGGGCTGCTATTGAGCAGGACCCGGTGTCGAGTTCTTTAGGGGGCCTCCGAGATGAGACGGTGAGATTTTGTACAGGTGCCGATGCTAAAACGGACGCATATACACACACACACACACACACACACACACACACACACACACACACCATACATACGGATGTGATCCTCAGGAAGATTTGCACAGCTGTGTGAAGGGGACCCCTCCCTTGCCAAACGTAGCGGTAGCCCTCTGTGAAGCGCACTCCAACACACACAGATGAAGAGCGGCTGCACCTCACCGGCACACCGCTCACCAGGCAGCGCAAGAAAAACAAAGTTCAAGGGCCTGGCTCGCTCTTCTTTTACATTAATTACTTTTATGTGTTTATTCAACTCGCACTAAAAGGGAGTCTCCAGATAGATAGGTCTCACTCATTTCAATCCTGCTCTTTCATGGCTAATGATGATGTTCAGATACTTCTGTTCAGTCCTGTGGCAATCAAAAGTGTGTGTGTGTGTGTGTGTGTGTTTACGTGTGTGTTGATATCCCTTTATTCATGCGTGAATTTAGTACTCATGAGGTGTGTATGACAGTCATAAAAGGTTTGATCCTGTGGGTGTTGAGGCAGTGCTGGACTCTCCTTTGTGCAGGTAATCAGCTCAATACACATGAAGTAACTGGAAATTTCCTGCCTGTTTTTAAATGGATCTTGATCTGGGAAATGATTCGTCATCGAGAGCTGCAGCTGCACGCTTCACTTCCCCTCGCTGGGCAGAGCAGCAGCACTGGAACATCTGTCTCTCTCTCTCTCTCTCTCTCTCTCTCTCTCTCTCTCTCTCTCTCTCTCTCTCTCTCTGTCCTTCACACTCGCAGCCTTCTGTCTTCTCTCTACTTTTTCATCTGTTTTTGACTCTTATTCCCTTTTTCTCTCGGCCGTCATTACTTGATTTTGTCGGTTCTCCTCTCACTTTCTTTTAGTCGTTAAGTTCAGTTACATTATTGACAGGAACAGTGCTGCTAAGGAAGTGATAGTTCAAACGCACAAAACCCACAAACACTGATTCATTTTTCATATTTGATAGATTCATACTGTGTCACATAGATTTTTATACATGTTGGGTATAAATGCATCAGCATAAAATAAACAATAGCAATAGATTAGATAGGAATTGTGTGTTTACAAGGCACATGCGTCCTTTTCTTCTTTAAGCATTTAAAGCAATTTTTCTACAAACTTTTATGTCTTTTAAGAAGTAGATTCAAAATCTTTAAGTGGTAAAATGTTCATAGAAAACGTTCTTTATATTGATCTTTCTGCCTTCAACCTTTACATACACACAAGCACCCTCTCATCCACAAAAATGAAGAGATCAGAACCACAACACACATATCATGCCGCTCTCTATGCAGACACACACGCTCTGTCTTTGCGTTTTTGCCATTCACCACTCCGCACACCCTTCCCCTCCCCTTCCCTCCCTCCATTCAGCCCACTCCAGATGTGCAAGGACAGAGGGAGCCCAGTCATATTTAGTCAGTCAGTCACTTTCTACCCGGAGTGAAAGTGAAACACCACCTGTGTGTGTGTGTGTGTGTGTGTGTGTGTGTGTGTGTGTGTGTGTGTGTGTGTGTCTGTCTGTCTGTCTGCGCAGCGTTTCAATAGCCAGAGCCATAACCCTGTGCCTCACCGCAGGCCAGCCAGAGAGGCTCGCTGATGGCTTCCCAAGCTGGAGGACAGTGAGGTGATGCAGGGAGAGAGAGGGAGACATCTTTACACTGTAAAAAAGAAAGAACAAAAAACTCCAGGTTTTTGTCCACTGTTCGAACAGACATTTTTTCTAATAAGCCAGTGCCATGAGATATTTTGTAACTTGTTTTCAATCTACAATTAACTTACTGCACTACAAGTTTTCACTTTAAGAAAATAACACATTCAGAGCTTGATAATGGAAAGACATTATTTATTATGATGCAGATTTTTGCAGTGTATGTCCTTAGGCTTGGAATGATTTGTGCAACTAAATATTCCCAAAGTTGGAACAGATTATTTTTTATTTTTGTAGAGAGTAATGGCTATGTAAGAATTGTGTGGCATAGCTGATAATAATAATCATTTTTTTAATAAAATTAGGCAAAGAATGAAAAGAAAGATGAGAATTTGATTGAAAGAGTAAAAAAAAAAAAGGAAGCAAATTTAAATTTGAAAAATTGAGTTTGAGATGTAAAGGGTCAGAAAAGAAAGAAAAACTGAACTAAACAGGAAATGAGGAGACTGATGAGCCAAGGGAATTCAAGAGATGAAGAAAAACAGTAGGTCTCTAAAAAAACATACACATACACAGAGAGGAAGAGAGAGAGAGAGAGAGAGAGAGAGAGACAGCCTTTTCAGTGTGGAGAAAAAAGAAGTTCATCTAGAAACACAGAGATGGGAAAGGAAGCAGAAGAGAGAAAAAAAAACCCAGCACACTCCTGTTGCAGCCCCTGTGAGTATCCCTCCCTCTCCCCTCTATACTGAGCCCTTGCAGGCCCCAGCAGAGTGGTGATCCAACACCGGGCTTTATAGCCCAGAGGGACCAGGCCTGAATCTGATAGTGGGCCTCTTAACACACACATAAAGTCAGCACATCCCTGAGCCTGGTGAAAACAGTCCATATTCCTTCACCTTTACAACAATAGCCGCTTTCTCTGCGTGCCATTTGGAAGAAGGTATTCCCCGAGATTCATACTCAGAATACAAATCTAATGCGAGGAATATTTTAATAAGTCAGACTTGACCGGGGAAGTCGATGACATAACGTGCAGCAGTGCGTAAGGAGAGATAGGAACTTCCTGATGCTATCCCTCTCCGCAATCCAGGACATCTTTGCTCAGGAGAATACCAATGAGTCAAACACTTTCAGGCAGGGTTTTCCCAACTTTTCCAAATTTTCTTCTTCTCTTCTTTGTCTCAATACTTGTACGCAACGGTAGAACTAGAACACAGCTACATACACGCAAGGTTTTTTAACCTGTTATCCATCTGTTCACATATTTGAGTCGCCAGTGCAGTGTGTTGCTGGATGACGCAGCCCTGCACTGTGGCAAAACCTGAGACGGAATAAACTGGTGAAGATTTCTTTTTTTTTTATGAAGTACATGTATTGTGTCAGCGCATTTGTCTCATTGAAACAAATGAGTAACCTGGAATTTTGATAGACTGATATCAAATAACAGTCTCAGTCTCGCCTTTCACATGTTTTACTGTTGAACATTTAATTTACATTTTCTGTTCTGATTTTCCAGTTAGTTCCCCCTGTTGCCATGACAACAAAGTATTTAATTTCCCCTGTTCAAGTCTCAGTTACTGGTTAAACATGTTTAACTGAATATTGAAAGGGGAAGCTGCAAACTGTGGCAATCAGCTTTTCTTGCATTTTGCTGAGTGTAGTTGAGTGTAGTAGAAAACATCTACATGTTTCTATCCCCAGAGTGAAACCCCCCCCCCCCCAAAAAAAAAAACAAAAAAAAAAACACATGAGCTTGGTTATCTCCAGGTTGTCACTCCCATGTGTCAGAGGACATTGTCTATTTGAACAAGGGTTAAACTTTTACCGTCTGGCCCGGGGATTCACATTGGAGATCTTAAAAATCGCAAATCTTAAAAAAAAACATATTTTGGTTACGAAAGGGTAAAAAGATTTTGTTAGGTTTGCTCCTTGGCGTTGAGGTGAAGTATCTGTCTCTGCCCTGAAGAGATTCTTTCCCCTTGAAATGCAAAAGATGGCTTTGACCTTGACAATGAAATAACAGGAGGTTATATCCGTGAAAGATATTTGCCGTGGCAGAAATTATCTCCATGCTCTGGATAAGTGACATATCTTCTGTAATGACCCAAAGTAAACAGTTTTCTACTTATCGCAGGCTAGAGTTACGTCTCCAGATTGTTCTGTGTTATCACATTAGGGGAGAGTGCTGCGGTCAGCGTGCTCTCTCCGACTTGTGCTTGTGTAACAACTGTGTGAGTGCTGCTTTAGCTTTTCTATAGTATGAACCCCTCTGGAAGCACCGTTTGTTGCCGGAAAGAGGAGGTTGTGTAGGATAGCGATGCGATGACACTAAAGTAACCACAGCAGGAGCAGGGTTAAAGCATGTCATCAAATATCACTCCGTCACTGCTGTCTGCTAACTGCTGAGCTAACTCACTAACTCCACAACAAATCTCAAGAGTTTGCCACCACAAAGCCCAGGTCAAGAGGCCAGCGAGACAAACAAACCCTTGTCTGTCTTTCTGTTTGGACAAGGATTTGTTCCGGAAAAGCCTTCACTCTGTCTTCCTTCCTGATGTGTTTATTTGCACTTGGGCTCCCACCAGCACATCAGCTGTTTACAGTGTTTGAATCATTTCTATTTTATTTGTCAAAAAAAAGAGGCTGTTTTTAGCTTCTTGTTTGGACAATGTTAGTTTGTTTCTTGACCTATAAATATTTCTAGGCAGGATAGACATCCTTCCCATCACTGGAGGTCAACCAATTAGCCAAAGGAAGCCATTGGTCCTGAGGGTGTTTTTATTTGCATCACGGCCACGTTTCTTTTGCTAATAGCGGTGGTTTCATGTCTGACATCACAGGGCAGAAGAAGTGTAAAAATTTTACAGCCACTTCTATTTTCCATATATAGGCTGCTCTGCACTTTAGTTCCTCTTTTGTTTTACTTCTTCTAGATCATTTTTTGTTTTTTTTTGATTACCTGAGATATCCATAATTTCCCTCTGCAGTCATGATCAATTCAATATCAAGAAATTCCTTTCACCTCAGTCCTTTTTTTTCAGCACTTTATTTACCTAACACAGCAATACAGCTGCCACTAAGAACAGGTTCATTATTGATTAATCTGCTAATTATCTTTTCGATTAATTGATTATACATTTGATCTTTATAATGTGAAATTTGTTTTGAAAAGTATCCATCATATGTTCTCAGGCCTCCCAATCACTTATTTTGCCTGTTTGACCCGAGGTCCAAACTAATCAATAAAAATAATAATTGTTTCAGCACAATATGTTAATATCATAGACTAGTATACAAAGATGGAGGTAGCCTCCGTGACATCACCCATAGGATTCTGAGGAGCATTGTTTGCCTTTATTGATATAGGGACAGTGAGAGAGAGACAGGAAAGTTGGGGAGAGAGCAAAGGGTGGTAAGGACTGAGCCTAAGTGGTACCTGCTCTACCAGTTGAGAGCCCCCCCCCCCCCGAGGCGCAGTTTTGAAGCTGAGTGAGCTGCTCTGCTGTAACCATCACGGCAGTGCCTGACTCCGCCTAACTCCTGTCCAATCCAAAAATGGGCAAAGAGGTGGGGCGTGTGTGGAGCTGGGACTTCGGTGCTTCCTGATTTAGCATAAGCTCACCTGTCTCTCAAAGCAGCCACGCCCTCAGTTACGCATAACTTTAACCCTTAATGAAATTGAAACGGGGGAGTTATGAAAAAAATTCACCCCCGTACAGTTGTCATGAAGGGGGAAATTAGCTACAGAGATCAAAACCGTTTTTTGTGCCAGGATGTAAACATGTTTATTTCTGCTGTAAAGTTGAACATTTTAACATGGGAGTCTATGGAGATTGACTTGCCCGCTTGACTTCCCCCGCCTCAAGTGGCCATTAGAGGAACTGCAGTTTTTCGAACTTCTGTGTTGATAAAGAGCCAGTGTCATTCCCTAAAATTAAAATGCAAATAAAAAAACAGAGATTACTTTCTACTATTACTTTTCTACTGTATGTAGCTGAGCTCCTCACACAGTAATCATCTTAAATTGTGGCACTACTAGAAGATCATTTCTCTCTGGGTTCCTACACTTCTCATTTCCTGATCCTCTTTACTATAAACTGCATTAGAAATGTGTGTCATAAGGAGACAGTTTCACATTAGTTTCACAGTTGGCTAACATTGCATTTTTAGCTGAACTCTCCAAATTTATTTTCGCAAGTGCTTTTCAATCTGATTCATAGCGCTCCTATCTGCTGTGTGCACATCCACGACTACCACTGGTCTTGTAGCATCCTCCCAGGTATTTAGTTGATGGTTCACTAGTGTGCTGGCAGGAGTGGTCCGGATGTTAGGGGTTGGCTACAGAGAGGTTAATCAGGATCAGAGCTCAGACCCTCCGGCCTTGTTCAGAACCAGCAAAGCATACAGCTCTCTGTTTTCACAATACACCCTCACTGCCATTAGTGCTGTGTCACCAGACAAGGCCTTGTGTGTGTGTGTGTGTGTGTGTGTGTGTGTGTGTGTGTCTGTGTTTGTGAGCCAAAGAATTGTGCGTCTCAGGAATCAGGAACCTCTATACACACACCTACACACTTACGTATTCGGTCACATGGACTCACCCACACACACGTTTGGAGGATGAGTCTCATTAGCCACCTCCTGACTCAGGGTGTATTTTGAGGAAGTAAGGGCTGGTGGGACCCCTGCTTACTCATGCCTGGAAGTGACAAAACGTCACTGGCCTACTCAGACTTACGCTAGAAGGCTATTGTTCGACTTGTCCTCCAAATAAGGCTATGTGTGCTCACCTTGCTTCCCGTCTTGTTAGTTTTCCACCCTTTGGTGTCCTCAAGTAAATATTCAGCAAAGACACTTGGACAAGCCTGTATGGAGGGAGCAAGGAATGGGTTGTATGATAATATTTACAATGAGACAATGGAGATTTGCCGTGTCTCAGAGATATTGTTATTCAGTATTGGCATTTCTTCAATATCTCTGGTTTTAAAGATGACGTCGCGAAGGAAAACAAGACATTCTCATCTGGATAATATATATATTCATACAGACAATTTTATCTATAACTATATAGCAATGTTTTTACACTGCTATCAAAATATAAAAGATACATATGCACATGTAGTGATAGACCCCGAAGAAAATGTTTCACCAACCCATTGATTGGGATCAAGCGGTTGATCCTAAAGCATTTTCAGTTTGTCAATTTTCATGAATTTGAATTGAATATTCTCCGACAGCTGAATGGCGAATGGCATGTATGCTTTTATTGTAAAACAACAGAAAGAGTAAAAGAGTACAAAATGAATTGTATTTGACATCAACATTGACAACAGGATATACACATTTGCAGCACTTTAAGATATTAATACACAGTTTTAAGTGTTGCATGGAGGAATGGTAAAAGAAGAAAGAGCCACACTGAGGAGTTTGGATTTTTTTAAAAAAGCTGCAGGTGACAGTCTCACTGTAGTCTGTATCATCCAGCATATCTCCCACATGCCATACAAGTAAACAATGCCTTTTTATTGCACCACTCTGTTGGATGGAAAATCACTCTTGCTGTGCCTGCACCACAAAATCTGATAGTGGTTGCTCATTGCATTGCACAGCATGGGTGTCCCAACCCAGTGGAAAAAGCTATTTATGACTTGTTAGTAAAGAGTTGCTCCCTTTTTTCATATAGTGCAGTCACTAAGGCTTTAAATTGTGTTCCTTTAGTTTGGGTTGGGGAGGTGAGGTGAGGGTCTTTAATTTGATACTTTTATACTAACATATAACACACTAGTCATGATTGTGATCAAAGGTACTGCAGTAAAAAAAAAATATACAGAAGAAGAGAAAAGAGAGAAGAGTCATTATTCTGCGTTTTACCGCTGCAAGAGAAGTGATCGTTGCTTGGAAGAGATTGGTGACCACTGTTCTAACAAACCTGAGCAGTGGGTCTGATCGGGCAAAGATCTCCTCGGCCTTTCACTGCCGGTTCTGTCTGAGTCATCCTGCCTGAGGCGGCACGATAATGTGACCTCAAGTGTCGTGATGTGTGACACCGAGCGATTCCTTCTATTGCAAACCCACGATCTGTGAAGAGGAGTGGCATTCAGCCACCGTCGACCAACTTGGGTGGCTTCCCCTCCTTTCTCATCACATGTGCTCACCCGGGAGAAAATTGTACAACATCAAATTAGCCAAGTCTTCTGTTTTTTTTCCACACTAAGTGATGAACGCTCAGCAATACATGTGGAAGTTTAATTTTCCTCTTTCCTTTTTCTCGCGTTTAGCCGCAAACCTCTTTTTTTCTGTATTTACTGAGCCCAAAATAGACTCAGTTGGTGGGGGGGTGGGTTACAGCTAATGGCTCACACACTGTATAACTGTATATTTCCAGCATGTCCTGTAGTAACTGTGGCAGTAGCAGAACATGTCTCTGTATGTCTTTCACTGACAGACAGTGGGCACAGTGTGCCAAGGTGGTGTGGTTGTTAAAAATAGAAGAAGTTAATTCAGCACAGCACTTGAAAAGATTTGGCTACCTGCAGACATTTCCTGAGTAATGCCACATTTCCTCCCCTTTTCTAGATCAACAATCATCTAAATGAGGACTGTGATCTGTCCTGACTGCTTCCTTTGAAGGGGAAGGACAGTGACGGAGGAGACGGTGTGAGATGGAGAGGCAGGGAAAACAGAGAGAAAGAGAAGGGCAGGGGGTTGTGTTTGATGAAAGCCTGGCTCTTTGTTTACTACAAGCTAAAAATAATACCCAGCCTGGTTTTGCAGCAGGCATTGGGGGGGGTGGGGGGGTGGGCACATATGTGCGTCTGTCGTCCCAAACCCAACAGCTGGAGGCTCGAGGGCTGAGAGAAGGTCCCACATCGCTGTGGGGGGAACAACAGGTGGAGAAGAAGGCGTGTGGTTCTGTGTTTGTGCTGTACGTCTGTGAGTGTGTGTGCTGCCTTAAGCGTTATGTGTGTGTATGATTGGGCCTGTGTGCAAGCGTGTGCAGAAATCTGTGCATACATGTACATGAGCTTAACACACCAGTAGCTTTTCTAAAACCGGGGTGTCACACAGAGCCTGTCTCTGGTTAAACCCAGGCCTGAATTGTCTTATTCATGCTCTCTAATCTATTTAAATCCCAACTGAGGCAGCGCTATGAATCAAAATTAATGACTGTGTTGTTGATGCTGATGTTAAAGCTCTGGTATGAGTACTGTATTGGCCATTCACGGCAGCAGCTCGCTCAGTGGGCCTCTATTTTTACACGTGTGGGTGTGGGTGTGTGTGTTTGTGTGTGTGTGTGTGTGTGTGTGTGTGTGTGTTGGGGGGGGGCAGCATGTGTGTCTTTACCCACTACTTGCTTTTACCCTGATGACAAGAGGCAATTGGCCTTCTCAAATGACAGTGAATAGGTACTGTGAGAGTGATTGTACCCAGACAGCTGTGCATCTCTCTCTCTCTCTCTCTCTCTCTCTCTCTCTCTCTCTTTCTATCTCTCTCTCCCTCCCTCTCTCCTTTCGCCCCCTTCCATATATCTAAAATGAAAGTAGTTACTGATTCTATGATTAAATACCTTCCTGTTTGTGCGAGAGTCGATCAGATAAGGGTTACCACGCAGGGAATGCGAGGGCTAAATACAAGGTGAAGCTGGCGGCCAACACACTTCCCCGGGTCATTATTGGCATACCTGAGACGCTACAAACACACCGGATGGCTGCACTGAAGCAGGAAATTGCATGCGGACGACAGCGAGAGAAAGACATGAGTCAGCAGACGAACACATTTTTTAAAAGTATTTTATTGTTTTCGCTGATGATGAACACTCATCGTCAGGAATGTGCATTTCGTCCTTATATGCCGGCACAAACAAATGAGGGAGCCACTTGTGAAAACACTGCTCTGTAGCACTGGTAGCAGTCGGACACTCCTTAAATACCTTTACGATCTTACCTCTTAGTTACAAAATGTTCAAATGCTTTTTTTTCAGGTGATTATTGGTTTCAGTGATAACAGGAACTGCTTGTAGCTAATGCTGTATGACTTTATTGCTGAGACTCGGAAGAATGTGAAGGAATACAAGCAAAAACAGCCATAAAACTGCCTCATACACACCGATGTACACATTCAATTACAGTAGCAGCTTTAAGGCGGAGGTAGTGAACAGAGGATATTCAGCAGGCCACGGTGGCCGGCCAAATGGGTGGAATAGTTTCATCTGGCCTTATCAGTTTCATGTCTTGTTTTGTCTGCTGAGCCTGGCAGGCCCGCTGTCGGTCCTCAGGAAAAAATGTAGGGTCATCAAGCAGAGTTGATGGGAGTTATTATGAAATTTGGCTCTGGAATAACACCAGATTCCCCTGTCCACTTTAAATGGGAAATAGTCCGTCCACATGTCATTCCAGCAGCATTTGGTAATGCCACAAGGAAGCTGTTTCATTCACATTTTCTAACATTCTGCTTTTGCGTGATTTACAGTTAAATGAGCAAAGTCCTGAGTGCTCCTTAGACCCAGTGACCTCTCTGCAGTTCCCCCGGACACTCTGACCAATCGCGTGTCTCCAAACACTGTCACTGGCCAACCAGGCGTCTCCAGTCTGCGCAAATCATCCTCCCCAGCTTCCCCTCGACATGTGCAGACGCCATCAAAACATCACTCCTCAAAAAGCCAAACAAACATCTTTACCGAGCGAGGCTCCCTACCAACAGCGCTTCTCATGTCTGCGTCTTTGATGAGGAAAAAACACCACCATAACAGAAACAAGAGGCTGAGTGGGACGCGGAAAAGATGCTATATTTGGAAACAGACAAACGGGCGACAAGATGTCTCTTCTCTTTCTTGTTCTGTCTCTCATTGCTTTACTATGCTGTCGCCTCCTTTCCTTCTCTCTGGCTGTGTATGAGGCCAGCTGTGGCCGCATAGCATAATAAGGCTCTATCTGAAATAATGGCTTTAATGCTGGTTAAAAGTGGAAAGGGGGTTGGTTGGGGTCAGGCTGACTCCTGCGCCCAAGGATCAGCTGGCATGCCGTCGGGGGCCATGGCACCAGGCACAGGGCCACTGTCTGGGCAGGGTAGACAGCTGGCGGGGGGCGGGGCATGGGGGATTCTCTCTGTCTGGGATACACACACACACACACACATCATCTTTAATTCCTTCCACTGTACCTAGGCAACTCTTGTTTACATCGCATGTGAGTTGTATCATGTCTCTCTCTCTTGTCTAAGTATCTCGGTGGTTTACAGTTCGGAACATTTTTCAGAAAAGGAGGAGTTGTACCTGAGTGGATGCTGAGTGTGATGTAGAGACCACTGGTACTGAACATTTTGCCTATTAACACTGCTCCTCGCCACAGAGCTCAAACTTAGCATCACAAAAAAAACTGTTTTTAATTCTAAAGCATTGTAGTCCTGTCTTTGTGAAAGAAACCACAGTAACTAATAATTATTGTCTTTTAAAGGTGAGTAATCAATTATCTGACCGACACAAAATGATCAGCATCATCCACAGTCACTGGTCATAGCTTCTCAATTGTGAAGATCTCACAATTGATCACGCAGTTTAAAGACCTTCGTGAACTTTTGGTTTTCTAACGCTGACTTAATAGTAATTGAAAAAAGTAGTTGAGTAGCACGGCACCGATACTATATTTATATTTTCATATATATATCTTAAGTGTTTTAGGTTGTCATTGAACAGAATGGTCTGTGTTGTTGAGGGAAATTCTTTTCTGTGCATAAGCCACGATGCCATTAGTATCCATTTCAATAGTCGCCCTCAACCTAGACCAAAGTGCTGGCACGCCCCTTGTCATTTATAATATCAGGCTGACTGGCCTATTGATGACGAGAACAAAGCCACAGTGTGGCCGACCTACAGCAGTGGCCGTAGTAACATGGCACCTCCCCGGTGACTGACGATGCCACGCTGGCTGCCACCACAGCCTGGCACAGGAGGGGGGGTGGGTGGGGTGGGGAGAGTGTGCGTGTGTGCGTGTGTGTGTGTGTGTGTGTGTGTTTGGTTGGGGGGGGCATTTGGTGGTTGTGGCAGCTGGCAGAGAGAAGGCAAGTGGGGGGTGTGTGGGGGGGTGAGAGTTCCTCATTTATAAAGACTACCCTGTGTCAACCGCATGCGTGGCCACACCCTGGATGCAAACTCCAAATCGCTTGCCGGTGCACGTACACATGCTCACACATTCGTAAACACACACACACACACATGCTGTAGGATAAACACGCAGATATGCAGCAGCTGACAGATTACCTTTAAACACGAAAGCGCCCAAACCCTGCTCTGCTGCTGCTCCTTTTCACTCTCCCTTCATGTTTTTGTGGAGGTGCATATCAGCATTTGTGTGCACGTGTTTCTTCTTTTCTTGTCAATGGATAAGTGTGAGTAATTCAAAGTCTGTTGAGTCATTGCTGCTGTGCTGATAAAATTTAGAGCGCCGCCACGTCACTGAGCTGTTTATTAGCTCTAAGGAGACAGGGGAATGTAATCAAACTGTCCTGATTGAGTCATGTGACGGCTATTCATCTTCCCCAATTAGTGGCAACCATGAAGAAATATTGGTGTTTGCCTCATTGGATGTGTTGAAATCATTCCTAGAAGAGAAGAGGCCTTAAATAACTAGAAACTCTGCTTGTGTGTGCGCAAGTACACATTTTTGTTTGGGTGTTTGTGCGCATATGTTTGGTTTACACAGTATTTATGTATTTATATATTTGTGTGTGTTGAAACATGACAAAATTCTCAAGTGTCCACTTTTTTTTTTTTTTTTTTTTAGTCGTCTGCTGTTTATGTTTTGCTCTCTTTTATGTGCCTGTAGCCGTGTCCTGTCCTCACAAGGGCCTCCACACTGGGGACCAGTTAGGAGCAGATCATGTCCAGCTGTCTCTGAGGACAAATGGTCCATCAGGCAACTGCTTATTCCCCACCACCCTCTCCTCTCAGCCCTCCACCCTGCCTGCCTGCCTGCCTGCCTTCCTCCCTCCATCCCTCCCTCCCTCGCTCCTCACCCGCCCCAGTGTGTTTACTTGACTTTACTTACTAAAAACCATTTTGAGTGCTTTTATCGGTTCGGTCGCATGAGCTAGAGAAAGCCGTGTGTGGTGACAGCTTCCTGGAAAACAGCGTGGAGGTTGGCGTGTTTATGGATCGACGATGATTTGTTTTTATGGGTTTCACATGTAATGGAGGATAATGGACATTTGAGTTTGTGTTTTTCTCATTTGTTCAAACTTCTGGGGAACTGAATTCACACAATAAAGACACACAATCATAATCATAAGATAAAAATGTTTCCCTTTGATGATATCTTTTGTGATATTTGAATTATCTTCTGTCCAATTTTATAAATAAAACTCCTCAACAATTACAAACAAAAATAAAGATTTTTGTCTGTTCCCGGCTTTAAGAAATATATATTATTTGGCATTCATGGCATTAAATGTTCATCATGTTTTCAATTAAAATGACATATGACACATCATACCTCACCCACACCCATGTTCCTCTGAGCTGACAGCAGCTTCTTCTCTTCCCATAATTCATCTCTTTTGGCTTGTTTATGCTGAACATTTGTTTTGTTTGCCGTAACAGTTCGCCGACCCTCACATCCCTCAACGTGAAAAACGCTTAATGCACCTCCAACACAACATCAAAGCCTCTCCCTCACCCAACACTCTCTCTGGCTGTTTTGACTTAGGGCTCTTTTTTTTTTTTTTTTACCTTCTGACAACATGAAAGACCATCAGTATTTCCAACACGTACGTACGTGCATGGACACACACACACACACACACACACACACACACACACACGCACGCACGCACGCATACACCTACACGCCACATGGGGATGCACATATGCGCACGCACGCACTTTCTCTCTCTCACAGCCTCACAGTCATGTCTAAACAGAATGATCAGTAAATCAAATAAAACACCCACAGTGTTTCGGAGAGAAGGAGTGTGCTCCGAACAACGGAGAGATAAAAAGGGGGAAAAAGAGAAGGAGAGGAGGAGGAGGAGTGGACGCGGGGGGATTGTGCGTCCTCGTGAAAGTAGCCCTCAGAAACAAAAGCAGCTTTGAGTGCGCGCCCACTCAGAAGAGAGATTAGCCGGTACACACCCCCCTTAACACACCACCATCACCACCACCACCACCACCCCTGCAGAAAAGAGCTTTGGCTGCAGTTTAGCGGCACGTGGCGCAGCCCTTGATACTTATCATGTGCATCAGGTGCTCTCACTTGGTTTCCTGTTCTTTAAAACATAACCACCATTTCCCTCTTTCACTCCCCCCTTCTTCTCCTTCTCTCAGCCCAGAAGCAATCCATCCGCACCGCTCCCATCCAGCCTCACCCTTCATTTCTTCTTCCTCTCTTTCCCTCTCTCTCTCTCTCTCTCTCTTTCTATTTCTCTCTCTCTCTCTCTCTGTCCATCTCTTTCTCCTGCTTTTTACAAATACAAAGAACATATTGTATCTGCCAGCGTTAAAGTGAATCCATTCTCCTTGGCAGCGGCCCGGCCCGTGGTGAATCTGAGCCGGGCTAGTTCTGTTTTCCAGTTGGCACCGGGGCCACTGGTGGAGCGGATTGGTTGCTCGTTGGGTTGGTGAATTTGAGTCCAGCTGACACGTTGGTTTAGGATTCATTCACGCGGTCTGTCGTTGTTGTTCTCCATCTTTCTCCTTCTCTCTCAACTTGCAAGGCATGACCCCAGCTCACCTCATACGAAGCGTACACTTTGAGGGTGCTGGCTCCTAGCTTCATTTTCACAAAGCATTACTCCATACAGGAATTTGTGTAATATCATGAGCTTGAGTATGAATAAATTCTCAGAGGAAGTTTTACAAATGGGTCACATGAATATACCAGACTGGCAGTTTCACACATTTCACTGCATTAGCTGGTGGTTTTCAGCTGCTCTCTCTTTATCTGTATGGAAACCAGACTGTCGAGCCCTTTTCGAAAAACCAGAGAGGAAGAACATTTTAAGGTTAAGTTGTGGAAAGTCTTGAAAAAGTCTTGGAATTTTATATCAGGTTCACAGCAGGAAGCCTGAACTCAAAACACACAAAACTGCACACACAAAGTCGACTGTACTGTACATATGAAGCTTGAAACTACTGAAATATACAGATGACTAATAATACCTAACACACACACACACACACACACACACACACACACACACACACACACACACACACACACACACATACATACACAGCCAAAAAGCCAAAACACATTACCAGAGTTGCACACTGTTTCATGAAAGCTGATCTAAACACACAGTGACACAAACACACCAATAATGAGATGCTATCACATTTCATAATCATGGTTCAGGCCCAGAAACTGAACACAATCCTCCTCCCCTCAAAAATGAAAGAGCCCAGAAGATGAGTCAACACACTCACAAGGCAGCAAAAACAAACTGTTAAGAAAAAGGGCCACCAGAGCCTTTTGAAGTTTCCCTGACTGTCCTCCTCTCTTTCCTTTTTTTTTCTCCTCCCGTCTTTCATCCATCCATTTATCCATCCATCTCCTCCTCTGGCCTCACTTAACCACCGGCTCGCGCTCGACATAAAACAATGATACGTCTTCGCTTCTGTTTGTATTTCTCTTTTACGATGTATATCTGTGTGGTTTGATTGGTGTCTTTGATTTTACAAGGTTTCTTTGAACGTTTGCAAAGCGCTCGTGCTTGTTTTAAATGTGCTTTATAAATTTAGTGACTTCACTTTCAAAGCCAAGGCTGTTCAGTGCGCATTTATGTGTTTCCCCAGCTGAAAGTCTCCGAAGCAAATTCCACACCTCTTCTGAAGATGATAACAAAAGCTGTGTTTTATAGATGCTGGTCATTACCCAGATCTTCTGTTTGAAAACTCCAAAAATAGAAATTGAGAACTCTGTAGCAGCTCTAAGTTAAACTGTGAATAATTGAAAATGACATGCAGCAAAGTACAGCAGATTTGTGTAGGAGAATAGGAAAGTGTAAGCTCATGAAACCATCCTAAATCTTTCAAATTCAGTTACTGAGACAAGAGCTTAATTTGTAAAATATACACTGTGCATCAACTGAGCCCAGCGGCTAAGTGGTAATGATATGACTCACTGACGAGACTCTGAAAAGTCATAAACAAGCCTCATTAAATGAAGCACGATTACGCAACTGCGCCGCCTGTTCTTTACCTTGAGTTTACTTTAAAAAAAAAACTGTGACAATTAAACAGAAATTTAATACTGTTTCCAGAACAGCTGCTACATGTTTTCTCAATTTTGAATGTCAGAAGGATTCATCCAATCAGCTGCAGGAATGGTCCATGTTGATGTGTCAGTGAAGGAGAGAACTCAGTTAATTCGCAGGAAGCTGAAATGATTCCCATCCCTAACAAATTCCTACCCAGCTGGCTTTCAGAGCAGGAGGTAAAACAAATTAAAAGCATTACTGCCTAATGTCACAAACCTCTACTAACAACTTTCCATAAAAACGTAAAGGTGGTGGTGTGCAATTAAATGTCAATACTCAGGGGGTGAGTATGCTGCTCTTTACCTGAAGGTCTGAAAATAAACCTGTGTGCAGCTGTGTTGAATTTATTATTTTCAATGGTCCATTCTTTTGACAATATCAGCACAACTGCGGCCTGACCGACTTTCCTGGTTTAATGTGGTGTGTGTGTGTGTGTGTGTGTGTGTGTGTGTGTCTGTGTGTGTCTGTGTGTGTGTGTGTGTGTGTGCGTGCGTGTGTGTGTTAACCCCTGGAGACAAAAGTCACCACCGCTTTCAAATTTATTTTCCTTTTCTTTTGGCTTTTTTTTAATTTCCCTCTTCCTTGACTCTCTCTTTCTGCCCCCCCCCCCCCCCCCCCCCCCCCCCCCCATACCCCTGATCTCCATTCTCCATTCATGCAGGCCTGTCACAGTGATGATAATGATGACCTCTGTGTAATGCTAGCTTGTTATTGGCCCACCAGCGAGGCCAGTGTGTACACCCTCTGTTGCTTTTTCTGCATTGTCCATTGTGTTAAGAGAGAAACGCTGGATCGTGTGTGTTCGTGTGTGTGTGTGTGTGTGTGTGTGTGTGTGTAGGTGAAACACAAAGACCAGGCAGGGCAGTCTGGGTGAGCAGCACAGGGGATCTATGGAAAGGCAGAGAAATTCACCTGGACTGACCCTTTGCTGTTGTGGGCTATTATACTGTAGGATTTACAAGAACAGAGATGGAAAATCACTAGAAATGACGACCTCTCTAGTCTCCATGTTTTACTGGATAAGTGCACATAGTAACACATTTTGATTTATATTAATTTATCAATTTACATTTTGCTGCTTGCTGTTGCAAGTTGATAAAACACAACAGTGGCTTTAACCCGTATAAGAGAATCCAACATCTGAATGTCATTACTTAGAGCATTGATATTTTTGGTCACTTGGGGGCAGTGGAACAAGCTGTTAACACCCCCGAACACTGACCTATTATCACCTGAAAAAGTTAACATGATGAACGTGCACTTCATTTAGGGAAATGTTTTTGACAGCCTGATGAATCCAAGTTTGAAATTCACTCTTTTTAGCTCTAGTCTGGTCCCCATTTGGTGATGGGCAGGTGGTGTACAATGGGCTTATCAGAGCTTTTTTTTTTTGTTGTTGCTGAAAGCAGATGCCTGGTGCAGCTGGAAGTGGGCTGATAAAAAATGGGTTAGAGTGAAGCAAAACAATAAAGGTGAAGACCTTAAAAATAAGAAAAACATGCTAAAATGCTCTGTAGTGCTAAGCGGGACTGCTGAGTTTCTCTGTTTCTCTGTGAGTTTGTCACTATGAGAGACCCTTCCCACATTACATATATTCTTTTGAGCCATTGTTTATGCAAAAAATATCAATACACATTCCTGCCGATGGTTTTGTGCTCTTCCTCTGATTTACAGTTGGTGGTGGAAACACGGCAAGAAAGGTAGCAATGTACCAAAAGTCAGGGAAGAAGCCTCTAAACAATGCAGGTTTGCAAATATAGTTTAAAAATGGCTTTGGAGATTTTTTTATTAGGGAGGAAATGGATACATTCTCACACAATGTGCTCTTGTATGACTTTATTCATTTACAAGAAAACTCCACAGGGGACCTTTAAGTTACTGGTGTATTTAGACTGAGCTGCTGTTTTCACTGTTGCTCAAAAGTACCTGAACTCAGGGGGTTTTTGCTTTGTATTGAATAAATATGGCAAGTTTTTTTTTTTTATCACTGCACTGTAGCAGTGTGAGTTTAGATAACTCCACATAAGACATAAAAATGATTGTTCTGTTCTGCTGACTGAAGATAATTTACCAGAAGGGAAATGGACTTCAGTGTGAAAGTGAAGGACACAACAGCATTTCAAAACCTCGCTTAGTAATTCAAAAAGCACCCAGTGGGATATTAAAGAATTTCCTTTCCAATTGGAATGAACATTATGTGAGTCATGCCAGTGCTGTATGAGTAGGCACAGTCATAACAAAGGTGCGAAAGAATGACGCTTTCAAACTGTCTGGTGTTGCACAGGTTGAAGCCGGAGGCCTCCTGAGGTCACGGCGCTGGGAAAACACATTACACATTCATTAGAGCATGGAGGGACGGTGACCTGTGCTGTTGTTTTCCTCTCTCGTCTTATCTCGCTTTCTGTCCCAGCTCTGTCTCCATTGTCTCCGTGCGATTGAGAGCGTTTTCAATGACAGGAATCTTGTTTTGTTGAATAGCGCGGCCTGGTCGGACACAGATGCCAAGACATTCCAGGAGCTGGTAGTCTTTCCTTCTGGCAGCCCTGCACCTCTGTCTCCTCCACTCTACTCTCCTTGTATTTTCTTTATTTTCACTCCTCTTTCCTCCTTCTCATTCCTTAGTCCTCCTCAAGGTGACAGAGCAAGAAGGGCAGAAAATGTGTCTCTTTTTATGAGTCCCTGTGTTTTTTGTTTGCCTACACGCTGTGCGTCCGTGTGTTGTATGTCTAAAGAAAGACTCTCTACTCAGTAATCCGCCGCACTATACAGCGTATATACCAGCCTTGTTTCCCCTGCTGAATAAGACACACCACTTCACAACACCTAATTACCATTCATTACATGTCAAGGCTACCACGCACTCCCTCGTTCTACCTCATCCGGTATCTCATATCCCTCTTGCATGTCACGTCTCCATGTGTCAGTAATCATGCGATGGTAGAATTTTTGGCGTGGATCAGAGAATGCAGCGATAGCAGCCCCAAGCTTTTCTCCAGGCTTTATAACTCCCCAACAGATGGCAGTGTGAATTGCTCTATCAGCACCGGCCGGCTGGAGAGGGCCGTGTGTGAGTGAGGGATCGCTGTTCTACATGACATTCATGGTAAAGCAGACATTATTTCTCTTTCTCTCTCTTCTCTTCTCCTCTCTTTCTTTTTCTCTTCTCCTCTCTTTCTCTTTCTCTTCTCCTCTCTTCTCTCCTCTTTCTCTTTCTCTTCTCCTCTCTTTCTTTTTCTCTTCTCCTCTCTTTCTCTTTCTCTTCTCCTCTCTTCTCTCCTCTTTCTCTTTCTCTTCTCCTCTCTTTCTCTTTCTCTTCTCCTCTCTTCTCTCCTCTTTCTCCTCGAACAGACAGGGAGAGAAGTTATTGACCTCTTGACCTCTTGAATTTTCCTCTTAAATCTCTTCGCAAGTAATTTTAAAGTTGGGAAAAATCGATATTTTCAAGCTGTATATCACTATATATTTTATTTATTCACAGTTTATTCTGTGTCTCTTGTAGGCCTATATAATACGAAATATTAAATCCTGAGGTACTTAGGCAATATATTGTCTTGTGTATCATTTTATACACGTTTGACAAAAATCGCCCTGACATATGCGACATCTCTGGACACTTTTGCTTCGTCGAAATAAAGTTGTGTGCATTTAAACAATGCTTGGCCACACAACATTTGTAGTAAGTCTCCGGTAGGGTTTATAAAGCAAATCTCTATCTATGACATAATGTACTGTATGTCTGACATATGCTGTTGTCTGTTCTTGTTTTAATGCTGGCTGCTTTTATTTCCCTTATTGTTGCTGCTGGCTCAGTGTCTTAGAAAAATGTGGCCTGCGGGGATGATAAAGTTGATGGTATCTGTGTTATTTCATCTTATCACGACTCGATTCCTCATAACCTAATGTATCCAAATTGGAAAAAGCCACGTTCTCCGTTTTATTCTGAGCAACAGAATTCTGCTACACCAGCTGATGAACATGAATGATTTTGTTTACTCTGCGGGACAAACTGTCAGTTGGGCTTGCGATGACGTTTAGCCGGTGGTGTCACTCAGTTGTTTACTCTCAACAGGTCTTTATTAATTTTCCATCATTAAACCCCTCCCCTCCAGCTCTTTGGCCACAGTTAATGTCCTAACAAGGATGTGGTCCCTTGTTTACTCCTTGTTTGCTTGTTGTTTCCTCGGTGACAGACAGTGTAGCATAAACAAGAATATGTACATGATGTATGCGTGTTTGTTTGTCTGTTTGTATCCTTCTGTGTTTGTTGTGTTGTAGCAGATAACAGACAGACAGTCCCGGGGGAGGGCAGGAAGGTGGTTCAGGAAGGGTGTTCCTGTGTGAACAGGAGCTCTGTGTCCTCCCCACCGTTGTCCCCAAGCTTCATGTCTCCACCGGCCACTGCGCTGACTGGAAGTTCATGAAGTGCAGGTCAAAGATCAAACGTACTGTAGATAACTCTCTGTGAATGACATTTTTATTCAATATTGCTTTGTGTTCTCACTGCCTATCTCGCCCACTCCATATTTTAAAGATAATGATACACAATATTCATTGTTTTCACAATGTCAAATATGACTATCTTCAGCTTTTTTAACATTGTAAATTGAATGATTTGAATTGTTTGTTGGATAAAACAAGCAATTTGAGGATGTCATGTACAGCCTTGACGTGTTGTGAAGGACATTTTCACTATTTTTGGACAGTTTATAGATTAGGCTTAAATAATAAATCGATTAATATATTTATTAAACTCTTACAAATGAGATCATCGGTCTCAGTCCTGTGTCTAATGTATTCTGGAGACAGTGTATCCTCAGTGAATCCAAAACAATAGAAATAATCTTTAATTATTATATCATCTTTAATTGACCAACATCAAAAACTGAACTCACATTAAGTGACTGAACTTAATAGCAATGGACACTTGGACATGTGTCTCTCTCTCTCTCTCTCTCTCTCTCTCTCTCTCTCTCTGTGAGTGGACTCAGTCAGAGGGATCTTATCTGGGTTCAGGGAAGCCCCCGCTGCTGAAGTGTCAGGCCTGTTTGTGACTGTCCCATGTGTTGTCTGTGGTCAGAGGGAGGGTCGGGGACAGCTGGAGCATCACCTGTCACTGGATCACATGCGTTTATATGACACAGCAGTGGTGACACCCAACCCGAGCATTTACACACCACACAGAGTGGACAAATTAACAAAACGCCCTTCCTAATACAATGGCCTTACAGTAAATGACAATTTAGGGATCGTCATGTAATGCGCAGTAAAATTCATTCATTCACGTGAACCATATTCAATGAAATACAAAATAGCGCCGTTTGGTGCCAAGGTGTAAGAATCTGCAGCATCTGTTGTAAGCACTGCAAAATAATGTAATGTGGAAAAAGGGCACATCATGACAATATTGAGTACATGGGTGTATGTCAAACACAGGAGGAAAGTTTGTCAGCAAAGAGGAACAGTGGTCACAAGTAGACTCATACAACAGGATATTTGCATAACAGAATCACCACCGCCCATAAATTCACCTGATTCTTATTCACTGTCAAACAGAAAGGTGTTGCTTTTATTTTGTCCACCTAAAAAAAAATTAATAAAAAACACTAACTAAAAACTCGACATTCGCTCTCACCTGCTTTTGCTTTCCTCATTTGTAATCACGCCATCTTTTTCACCCACATCCACACTAGTGTTGGACTCTTGCGACACACAAGCTCAGCGCAATCACACAATTTCCCCTCTCTCACTGCTGCATCCCTCGCCCACATTCATGCCCAGATAGCACACACACACACACACACACGTAGGCGTAGTTGGTGGCAATAAACAAGTGTTGTGTGTGTTTGCAACACGCCTGTCTAATAATGCGTTCTCTTGTCTCTCGGTGAGTCTCCTGGGCCAACTCCTTTCACACACACACACACACAAACACACACACACACACACACACACACACACACACACACACATGCACAGCAGGAGGAATTCCTGATCCATTTTAAGCCCCAACGAGAATGTTGATAAGTCTGTAGATTACTGCCCAACATGTTTATGATAGCCTATTATTCTCTAAGCTTCATCCGGGCCCAGCGCGTGCTTCGTCTACTTAGCACAACTATTTAGGTCATGGTACAATCTCAGAGGAAAGCGCTGTGGATGGTGAAACATCAGTGAACCTCAGAGGAAAAAAAAGGTCAAAATGAAGTTATTCTTGCTCCATTATACTGTATATTCAACATTTACAACTGATGGAAAGAAAAAGTCATTCTTCCGAGCAGCCAATATACATGCATATTACCTTACACATAACCTAAAGTTTATAGTATTTAACTGTAGAGTTACACAACTCTAAAACATAGATTATGTAGTAATGAGATCTAGAAGCTTGAACCACCCGAAAAAATTTGACAACAGAGTTGTTTGCTGGCAAAGAAAAAAATCAAAACTAATAAGTTCGTCCGGACTCGTAATATTTGTCAGACATCTCGACAATGCTCACTTTTGTATAAATTATGATCGTTGGCGTGCTGTGATGTGATTTCATTCTTCTCTGTGACGCATTCTGATATTTCAGATTTATGCTTCCTATTATGGCTCATATTTCAACAACAATAATAGCTGCTAAATGTCCTGCTCCGCCATAAAAACGTCCGGGCCATCAGGCGCACACACTAAAAGACGGGGAGAGAGAGGGGCCATACCCTTAAGCCTATGAAAATGCCATTGATGTTAACTATCATACTGTGTCCTGCCAGAAATGCTGCAGTTGGGCCGGAGTTGTTCGCTATCAGTTAGTAGTAGAGACGGGAGTCTGCATCTGTCTGTTCTGCCTGGTGCGTGAGATGTTATGGCTCTTTGATGTGCTTTGCTGTTTAGGCTTTGATTTACGAAGCGCCATCTTTATCATTTTCCCTGGTTTCTTGAAGTCATTGGAGCCATCAGAGGATATTGGTTTGTGTGTGTGTGTGTGTGTGTGTGTGTGTGTGTGTGTGTGTGTTTGTGCGCTGACTAAGTATTTCTGGAGGGCTAACTAGATAAGTACAGAGGTAAAACCAAGGCCAAGGCTGTGAAGATGTAGAAAATCCCTTTGAAGTCACAAGGCTGTGTGTGTGTGCAGTGAGTCTCAGCACCTTCTTTTTTTGTGGTTGAGACAGTGCACTGTTCACGAGTGTGTCTGGGTGTGTACATATGCAGATGTCCTCATTGTATTTGAATGTCACCAGGCAGCGAGTTTACTTCCATCAGTCAGGTGGAGCCATTCATCTGTATTCACACTGTGGTTAGGCGGGCTGCACCCTGTCAGATATGTCTCTGTTGGGTAACACACCTGTGTTTACAGTTGGGGAAGTGTGTAAACAACAGCGGCCTGCATATGTGTGTGCGTGTGAGTGTGTGTCTGCCCACTCAGGGATCATATAGCTCAACAGCTTTTGTAATGAGTGGCTTCAGCAGGTAGACAGCGACTGGCAGACTAACATGTCATTATACCCTGCGCTGCTCTGTCATTGGGATGGAACTGTATTAAAGAGGCAGATGGATGTGAAACAAAAGCACAAACTCAATGACATTCTTTGTTATAGAACGCAGGTCTACGCTGTACTTATGTTCAGAGTGTTTATGCTGGAGGCACTCGGCTGACCTAACCTGTTTGTCTTTTGTCATTGTGTTAAATCCAGGTCCATCAGATGGACCAGAAAATGGATTCAGTCCTGCACATCCTGATGGAGCAGTTCCCGCCCAAGCCCGAGCTGACGTCCAAACCCTCCATCCGCAGGGTGACCATCCAGAAATGCATGGATGCCAGCATCGATGAGGGGCCCTGATGTTACAGAGACGGTCGCACCGGGTATGATGATGTCATCATCAAAGGACAACTAAAAGGGCAGGAGTATACATAGACAGCCTAGCCCCTACACGGGGGCCTGCAAAAATAATAAGGGGACTCAATCTTCTAAACCCCATTCCCTCTCTTCCTTTTACAATCCCAAATTTTCTCACAGACTTTTGACCCCTGAGAGGAGAACAACTTTTAATTGCCCACTTGGCGCTGCTCTGGGGTAAAAGAAGCGTGTGGGATTGAGGGTGTAGAAAGAAGGCTGACCGACCTCTTCCTTCTGATGATTGTCGGGCCTGTTTGCCTCTTTTTTTGTTGTCTACATGTAGCTTTCTCTTCTACACAAGCATTGTGGGCCCTCAGTCTTCCCCTGCAGCACACAGTCATTCAAGCAGCGACACGCTGCATGAATTTATTTCACTACATTAACCTCATAATCACACTACTCAGATGATGTTAATTTATGTGTGGCCTGTCACTGAGCTGCATTCCTCTACTCCAAATATTATTCCAAAGCTAACTAACCCAGTAATGAAGTCGTAATGCAATCAAAGCACTCAAGTTCCCCAAAGACACAGAGAAAAACTGAGAGTCCAGCCATGGCAGAGGCATTCCTCAAATCCTTCTGATTATCTTGGCACAATCCACACCCAGTACACAACAGGGCTATTTCCATAGCCACATATCCATCCAGCCTAACTGTACTTAGACTGCGGCGGGTGTTTGTTAGTAGTGATCAAATAACACGAGGAGGGAAAGGCAGATTATCTGTTGACTTTGCGCTGCGTTAGAGACCGGAAGGCTGGAGTAAAAGAAATGGGACTAAAGAAATGTGTCTGGGGTGGGTTGGGTGGCTAACGTGGTGCTGATTTACAGCTACGCTAGAGCTAATAAAAATAGCCAAACTGCCGAGAGAGGGCCCGGTGCTGTGTTACAGGAACACAGTCAGAAGTTATGGCACGGTTTCTGTTTGCTCTCACTGGGAGATTTCATATGTACATCGATCTCAAACTCCCTTCAGCAGCACCACTTCTCACACCGCCACCAGAACCCTGCTTAATATCCTCCACTAGCCTCGTCAGGGGGCTCACACTGCTGTGTGCAATTTGAAATAAATTTGCCCCATTAAAGCTCTGATTATTTTTTCTCTCCTGAGCTAATTAAGTGCTGAATTCCTGGTAAGGGGAGATTACTCACTGTGAGCGTCTAATGAAAAGAAACACTGGGAAATGTGCAGAATTTAAACAGTGAGCTTTGAGGAGCAGGCGCACTAATTCTGTGTGAAAGGTTGGGAAATATCAGGCTACCACCGAGAGCCCACGTTTGAAATAAGAAGACAATGCTCTCACTTTGTTCCCATGCTCATTGTATTTATCTGACAGGAGACTGAGGCGATGTAGGAAGTAGAAAATAGAAAATAACTCAACTATGTAGCTACTGTATGAAAGGCCTCCCATAATTATAGCATGCACATTCCTAAAAAGACGGATGCACACACAAAAGAGGGGTGAACAAGAGAAGTGGAAAGAGGAGAGGCTTTCTCTCTGCACTAACATATATTTTCATATTTTTGCAGTGGTTAAAAATTAGCTATTATTTATCTTCTATGAAATAAAGTGGTTGTATTTAAATTTTTCTGACAGACCTTGATACATATCTGTCTTCTCCTGTACAGTTTTATAAGAGATGTAAATAGCAACATTGCCTTATTGTACTGTATTTATTATCACGTGGAAAGATCAACCTGGAACATGTCCGCTTGTTGGAGTGATGAGAAACACAGAGACTGAGAGACTGCTCCTGTTGTACAGATGGATGGAAATGATTGTAAATGATATGCACGCACACCCTCTGCACTGTAGCTCTGCTGTAAATAATAAAAACTCCATTTCATTACGCTCTGGCCTGCTCTCTTGGCTCGGGAAGAATTTGATTACCAGCTCATCTATTCCATAATTTGCTTTCATTGGAGGGTGAAACCTGTCTTATAGTTTTTCTGAGCTGTTTGCTCAAATCGTGAGCTGAGCTGGGTCAAGGTAAGCCAATGGGCCGGAGTTTCCATCCAAATAAAATCTCCTCCGCTCCTCATTTCACTAAAATTCCTTTCACACTGCAATCACCACGAAGGGAGAGGAGAAAGAAGAAATAACACGTTCACCGCGCCTACTTTGAACTTCAATATTCCATAACCCATTGAGCGAGGCATGCAGAGGAAAAAGAGAATACGTCTCATATTACCACTCAATTATATTTGCCTTCAAAGGCCAAAAAATACTGGGGATGTCCCAAGATCAGCACGGTCCAGCGCTGAGAGAGAGAGAGAGAGGGCGAGAGAGATGGGGGGGGTTGTCCAGGGAGAGGGGTGGACAAGCAGGGGAGAAAGCAAGAGAGAGAGAGAGAAGGAAGACAGCAGGACCATTTGAGCAGGGGAAGAGAGCAAAGAGGAGCGCAAAGCCATTTTCAATTAGCCAGAGAGACTACATGGGCCGGAGGGCCGCAGTGCTCCGCTGCCTTTTGTCCTCCTCTGGTTTCTATCACTGCTGGAGGATCTGGCAGGCAGAGAGAGAGAGAGAAAGAGAGAGAGAGAGAGAGAGAGGGAGAGCGCAAAGAAGAGAGAGAAAGAGAGACCCCATGGCTACCTCCGTCTGCAGAGGCCACTCTGTGTCGCCCCGTGCTCCTCTTTCATCTCAAGGCTAGACAGAGAGAAGAGAGAGAGACTCCCCACTTCAAAAGACAGTTTGATCTCAGAAGTACACGGGAGCACAACCTAAAAGAGGATCTGAGAAAGCAGTTAAAAGGAGAATATAAGGGACACACTGTCACAGAAACTGGACAGTGAGATCTGGCAATCCCAGAGTCTGTGCGGAGGAGGAACTCATGCTAGGTCATGAAACGCTAGACTCTCTGAGGTTTGCCGATCGTCCGTGTCCTCTTTGATCCTGCCACCTTAGCCACGCTCAGAATAGAACAGAACTTCATTATACTGCTGAAAATAGGCTGGTGTGACATAGAAGCCACAAATCGCACAAACTGTGGATGTATTGTGGAACTTGTACTTCTTACACATAAAATGATGAAAATAATCAGCTGGCAAATTGCTAAAATTACATTAAAAATGCCATGACCTTAGAGTCCTGGTTGTATTTTAACAAGATACAGAAGATTTCAAGCAGCATGTGCATTTCTGTGGAATCCTGTTGGTGCCAAATGTAAATTTTCACTCACGTTATAGTCCCCAGTTTGCTTCCCCAACCCCTGAGTCTGTTCACTCTCCCCACTAGTCATTTCAACTGTCTGCTCTTTTTGCACTGGGCAGGTTCAACCAGCTTGTGTAAACTTGTCGACCCGTAATTTTATAAGATCAGGCATTGGTTAGATTTATTGTTGTTTTGGTTTGTGCATACTGAGGCGTTGTGGTCATTTTATTTCATTAAAAAAGATAATTTAAGGTGGTCCGATCGATAATTTCATATCAACAAGGGATCAAACATCAGCGTGTAATATGAGAGCGGTTACTTGTAGTGATGAACCCACAGGAAATCATCATCTGACTCTGCAGATGATAATATCTGCACTTTTCTGTGTTGGGTCACTCTCACTGCTCTCATGAGTGTCGTTTTCAGAAGCATCAGGCAGCTGTGATGAAAACTCTGCAAATCCAAATGCTCTGATAAAACCACTGTACACTAACTGACCAGCAGCAGACAGCAGACAGACAGTCGCTGGTGAACATAGTGGAGCATTGAGCAGCTAAAGAGACAGATACTGTATTTCACTCAGGAGTTGGTGCAGAGCAGACAAAGCTACATGTAGAGTGAATGTCAGACCTGTTAGCTGCACAAACACGAAGCCAAATGAATGAAGGCTCTGTGTAATCAAGCCAGTGTGGTGACAATATGTCGATGTTCAGATTACAGTAACAATAATTCAAAGAATGCATATTTACAGACCTTATATGTCGATTCTTTTATTTGATTACATCATCTTTCAAATTACTCTGACAGTATACTGTAAATTTTTTTGCGGCTATGCAGCTGAACACCAACGTTGTTAGATGTTGATATTTGGTTGGATGTAGGTTGTGACGTGAGATGAGTCAGGACAACGTTTCATGCAAACCTCAATTTGACATAAAATCTCATGCCATATAAAATACCAAAATTCTAGTCATGAGCAAAACCCAACATCGGCTAAATGTCAATTGAGTTTTGGCCTCAACCCGATCTACATTTCCAACCAAAATTTAACACGTGTCTGACGTTAGAGTCGTCAGAGTCCAACATCTTTCTGACATTACATTGACATCCAGTGCCTGCTGGGATATGTCGTGGGTGGATAATCTAAATGCTAGTTATTAGCTAACATTTGCTAAACTGTTTTTGTTGATGAATAAAACTGCTAAAAGTTTGTAAGTTGTTGTTCTGGAGGAGAGCTGACCCTGAATTGCATTTACCCTGGGGAAACCTGAGATGGATTAGATTTGTGATGTGGCCAAGAGATGCATATATGAAGAAAAGATCTCATCTGCATTTTATCTGGACCCTTGAATTGACGAGGATCCAGATAAATGTAGCCTCAGTGTGCCAAAAAAAAAAAATGTTGCACGCAATAAATAAAAAACAGCAGCCGAACCGGCTCAGCAGGGAGGCCACTGCTGGTGAGCGGGTGGTAGTTGTCACAGGCTGTGCGGCCGTGCCTGTCCACCGTGGGGGTGCTTTGGAGGCCACCTGTCTAGTGAGGCCCAGGCATGTAGAGGCCCAGCAGTGCTATATGAAAGCAGATATGAGTCAACAGGTGTGTGTGCATGTGCATGTGTGTGTATTTGTACTGAATCAACCAAGATTGTGACAAACAATGTCAGCAGCAGCTGATGCCAGGCACCCTGTCAGGAGCTGTCCCTAAATAGCTGAGGCCAGCAGTTGCCTTGAGGACAGTTGTTCTACCTCCTCGCCCTCCCCCCCACCTCTCTTTAACATAGAATATTTGACATTCCTATTTTTGGTCCTCCAGCATAAAATAGACTGTTCCACTTTTTTTCTGATTGGCTTAGTCTGAGTCAAGTTCATCATAAAACACCCAATAAACACACACCTGTGATCCCAAGTATTAATGTGCTACCAAGGAAAAAAATCCCAGCTCATACAGGAAGAATAACATTCACTTTGTGTCATAGAATTATTATTGGCTAATGAAAAAACAAGTGTGAAAGCAGCTTCACCAAGGTTACCCTTGAGCAACAGCTATTCATGTTGTGCCCAATAGCACCTCTTAGATATCAAAGTCAATGTTAAGCCATTATATTGCTTAAGTATTGACTTGGTTTCCGTTGAGTCCTTGTGGGAAATGCAGCAGTGGTAAAGTTCCTTGTTTTAAATGGCCCCATCTTGGGCTGAATGTTACCTTGGGCTCTGTTTGCGGGGCCCTCTGAGTCCCCTATCCCCAACTTTTTTTGTGCAGCCTTTCACAACAGCAACAGATACAGTATGCCCTTTGACCCCTTCTCTGTTTGGTCCAAGCAGGACGACATCGCCCCATGGGATAATAAATCAACCAGAGGCCAGGAGGTTAGATTGACCCCCTGTGACCTTTGGCCTTACGAGATTTCCCTCAACCATATGTCTGTGGCTCACCATGCCCCACCCCTCCCCATGACCAGAGGAACGCTCTGCAGCCAAGAGCAACAGCACAAACCGACCCCGTTCAGATCCAGAGAACGGTCTGAGCTGCTCAGTTTCACATCCTGGGTCCAGCCAGCCATAGAAACCCCACCCAGGGCTGGCTATGCTAAGTGTGAATGCTGCTAATGTGTTGTTACGGCTGCTGCAGATTTGCGCAGAGGTCCAGGCACACTTTGGGGGGGGGGGGGGGGTGTTGAGGTATGGGAGAGGGGGCAAAGAAAGGCTGGATGGGGGGGGGGGCTGCTTATATAGGTCAAACTATTGGGGACTTTTCCCCCAGACAGGGAGAGAATTCCAGGCTTGAAACTGGAAGGACTTCAGTGGTGTGCTGGGGTTTGGCCAGCCGAGGCAGAATGTTAGGCATGGTAGACAGCTGCACGGAGCTACTGTAAGACGGGGGGCGGGGGGGCTGTTATTGTAAAACAACGCAGAAGTGATATACTGTACAAGCTTTGAGTGTCTGCTGTTATGTTTAGGTCCTTTAAAATATTTTTAATTAGAAAAGGGAAGTGAAAATAGAACAAGGCCTAAGGATTACTTGAAAAATCGGTCATTTTGTTGTGTGCAATATGGTTTCACTATTACACACTTCTTATTACACACAAGACTAATTCTCAGAAGTCGTGTGTGAAGAATGAGGTTTCAGGGATGATGAGGAGATACAGTAAACAAAGATTTCAATGCACCCAACAACCGCTATCAAAATCAACCATCAACCTCTGTCTAGTCTGTTATTTACAGTGGTATCTTTAGACTGACGCAGGAGAGCAGTCAGTCCAGTGTGTGTAAAGCAAATGAAGAATCTTTGGATTTTATTCCTGCCTCCTCCTCTCAGCTGAATTCGCAGCAAAGCAGCTCAAAATCCCCTAAACAGCAACACCGTAATCTGCAGTGAGTGAAAATTGAAAACAGACTGAAAAATTGAATATTGGGTAGCCAATGGACCACATCTATGGTTGTCCAAAAGCAGGGGTAGGTTTCATATGGTGAAGAGTCTGCTTTTCTCATCAGGGCCCGTGTTGGAGAACATGTTCACTCATTCTTATGGCAGGAATCTTTTCAACACCAGAACTGAGGACCGTGCAGCGCAGAAGCCCCACGAGCCTCCTGATGAGGGCAGCAGAAGCAGGACCGAAAAAAAAAAACAAGAACGTTAGAAAGAGGTCTGGGTATATTCATGTGAAATGTGGGCCACTTTATTGCTCTTGAAAAGTGGAAAGTTGATGCATTTCTGGTACCAATCCAAAACAACGCTGAAGACAATTTTCCATTCATTATAACCAACAGTGTTCCCTTGTCATTGGTTTATACATCAGAGCAGGCCCGCTCGGAGGATGGGATGTAATTTGATGTATACTGTGGTCGGTGTTGTAAGATGTGTTTTGACTGACTGGAATTATTGCCACATAAACTTTTGCAAATGTTACAGAAAGTTGCATCATATTGAAATGTTTTGCATCATGTCAAATTCACATCACATCCTAACATGCCCATACTGTCATCAACATCATCTGTGTGTAAAAGCTCTTCTGCTAGTTTACACATAGTTACTGTGTATTATACATAAGAGTAGATTACACAACAGAGAAAATGTGAATGTGGTCATATTACATCATTTAAAATGAATATGTGCACATATGCTCCATACTCCAACACACACACACACAATTTGACTTTCATTGAAGCATCGTCCCTACCACAGTGAATTACTACCACTACACACACACACACACACACACACACACACACACACACACACACACACACACACACACACACACACACAAATGATTTCTCCAGCCACATCCTCTACCCTTACTGCTCCTACAATTGTATGTGGGAATCTGACCCCAAAAGGTCAAATTATTCAGGTTATGTATTTATTAATTTATTGAAATGGTTATTTGAATAATCATTTAAACAGTCAACAGGACATCTGCAGCAATTGATTTAATTAACTATCTCATCTGTCATGCAAATGAGATGTGCTTTTCACGGTTTTATATCATTGTAAGTTGAAGACGTTTGAGTTTGGACTATTTTCTGAATTAATTGATAAAAAGGAAAAAAAAGAATCAACATCTGAATTTATAATTACAAAAAATTATTAATGCAGCTATGACTTATTGGTTTATTTTTTATTTATTTTAACCATTCATTTGAACAGGTAGAGCTTATTGAGATCAGTCAGTGGTTACACATTAAGAAAAACAGTTACAAGCAGCATTCAAAGGGCTTGAGTATAATATCTTAGTAAGCACAGTATTTAAAACCGGTTTTTCCAAGTTCTGTTTGAGCATGCAGCACAGATAAAATTAGAATATCCTGTCACCTAACATTAAGATGACTGCATTTAGATGTCATCAGAGAGCAGAGATAGATTTTTTTCAGGAGAGTTTAATAGATAAATAATATACAGTGGGTAAAGCTGATTATTTATTGAATGCATTTAATGAGAGAGGACATCACAGTGAGGTTGACAGTAAGAGAGTCCTCGCCAAGAAAAACAAAAAGTCTGTCTATCTGCTCTGCACAGATGTTTCAGCTGGAAGCTCTGTCTCTGTTTCTCAGCCAAATGCATCTAAACGCATCCTTGAGCATTCCTGATGGGATTACTGGGCCAGGTACAATCCACTGGTCAGAAGAGAGAGAGAGAGATAAAGAGAGAATGAGCAAGCAGCACAGCCTGCTTGTTTTCACGTCTCGCGCTGCGTGCTTGAGCAGATTTGCCTTGATAAAAGATAAAGGCTCTTTGATAGGCTGCAGGTGCGCTGCTTTAATGAGTGTTACCACCCCCCACCCCCCACCCCTCTCTCTTCCCTGCAAAAACGCACCACAGAGGCACATCTGCACATCTGTCATTCGATGCTCTGCAGCATCTCCCTAACCTCTCCTCCCCCCTCCTCCCTGCCTGTCACTCATCCCCAGGCTCTCTCTCTCTCTCTCTCTCTCACAAACACACACATCTCTCACACTCTGCACATTACACTCCTCGCAACGTTTGAGGAACCAAAGCGACGTCAGTGCATTTGCTATTGAATGAAATAGTTTTCCTGTATTGATACAGCTTTCCTGGCTCTCTGAATACGATTGAGCTGTCCAAAAAAACATCCAAACCCCACCCACTCAGGGCATTCCATGCAGGCTAAAACTAACGCTCAGAGAAAATGGAAAAAAAAAAAAAAAAAAATTCAGTAATTCAGATGCAACTTGGCCTGTTCACAGCCTGTTCGAGAAACAGAAACAGAGGGAGAGAGATAGAGAAAGGGGGATGTGAGGTGTTTGTTTGTGGGCACTTCTTTCCCCTCATTCAGAGCCTAAGGTGCCAGGGGAATAGCTTGATGACGTGGGTTGTGGCCTGGGCAGGAAACATGGGGAGGAACTTGTGGCTTTATATTAAGTGCTGGGGCGGTTCGCAGGAAAAGATAACCTGTTTCTGTTGATATAGCAAGGAAGTGTGAATTCTTGGCACACGCGAGATGTCGCATAGAGGAACAGGCCGTCGATGCCTTTGCACATCTGATTGACTGGCTTACTGGAATTTCCTCGAGTTCGCTGTGGTTTTGTTTGGGTGGCTGCGATGGAGTGTTGGAGAGGTACAGGAATGCTTTCAGGGACATTCCTGCTGTGACAGAAAAAGGTGTTTCTTATGCAAGTGTTTCATTATAGTCCGGCCTTATCAATGACTTATCTCAGGTCATTTCTGTAGTGCTCACAAATAAACAGTTCAGATTAAGCAGACATGCTCCTGATTGTGAAACAGTCAAAAGAAAGTGATGGGCCACTTCAAGAGAAATAAGATGGAATGATTACACATATTCTGTCAAAGGGGTTATTTGAAAGTCAAATGCAAGAAATTAGATTCAAATGTGTTAAAGTTCCCATTTCTAGAATTTATCTAAATATATATAATTCATAAAGAAATTTGTCAGACTTTGACAAACGGCACAGTATTTTGCAGTCACTGTGTGTAATTATCAGTGCAGTGAGATTATACCCCCCACTGCCTGGAGAAATAAGAAAATGCCCATGTTGCACTTGAGTAATAACAGGTTTTTCACGCCGCTCACATTGCCGTACATGTGCTCGCTGTATAGTGTAGAAAATATAGTTTATTTAAAATGCTACACCTATGACAGTGGATTGGCCTTTGCAGTCACGCAGCATGCCATGCATAATACCTATTACACACACACACACACACACACACACACACTAGCAGCATCAGCATTTATGGCTGGAATTATGACACTTTCCTAAAAATGCTGACATACATATTTAGTGTAGTCTATACATTGTGAATAATATCCTGTGCATCCTATGTGCAACCTACATGTTCTCACTTACACCAACCACAATATGTCTCAACTTAGTTTTTATTTTCTCAAAAATTCTTGAAGCATTCTAATTGTAAAAACGAGCAGTGTAATTTTCATAATTACATGGGAGAAAAAAATTACATTTAAAAAGAATTTCACAAGTAAGTCATGTTTTATGATTGTAAGAAATAATTTGCATTGAGTACTGAAAGCTTATTCAAAGTAGATCACACTGTTGTGCATAAGGTTTTGCAGACTGGCTGAAACACACACTTCTTCCTCTTCTGCCTCCATCCGATTAATCAGTCAACCACACAGACACCCAGTCAGCCATTCAGCCAGTTAGTCAGCCAGCGAGCCAACTAGTCAAGCAGTCAGTCAGTCAGACACCCAAGTCAGTCAGTCAGTCAGTCAATCTGTCTGCTGTTTGGGCAGGGTGGAGGCTCGTAGACGGGCCCTTTGTCTGAGCAGAGAAGTCCCAGACACAACAGTGGCCAGCCCCGGCCCCTCACAATGGCCCTCCACACAAAGGCCCACACACTGGGACAATGGGCCGGGCTCAGAGTGGGGGTGGACGACTGAGCTGAGGTTACCCACCTGCACACTTCAGAACCGGACCCCCCCCCCCCCTTACACACACACACACACACAGCCCCCACCCATCCAGCTTTAAAGAGCTGCTGCAGGTGTCTTCCTGTGTCAGTGGCATGAGGAGGAAGCAGGGAGATGCTGTGTAAGTGAAAGCATTAATTTGAGTTTTTTTAGCAGAGGATGTGCCATGACAGAGAGACTGAGACTCATGCAGTAAAGTTACCTCAGGTCAAAGAGCAGCTAGACACAGATTAGAGCTCTGCTGCTGGCGCACATCATTCACATCACAAGAACTTTTTATCTAAAAATAAAAATTAAAACAATATGACAAGTTCATTAAAACAAAAATAGTTTTGTTTTAAAGCAGTAAAGTGACTACTCGATTGTGCTAGTGTGGTACCTTTTTTTTTTATCAGTATTATGATTTTAACTAACAGGATCTTATCAATAAATAGAAAAATAAAACCAATAATTATATAAATGTATATCAATTATAATATTATAAATATATTTTTTTAAATCCTGAATTCCTTGTTATATATTTAAATAAGAGATACAAAAATACACTTTCTATTTTGAATGCTATTTCACCATTGAGCATAGATCAATTACAAAAAAATGCTTGTTTGCTTTTTCGCCCCATTAAATTACTAAAAATAAATGTAAAAACCCTGTAAGTCACAGGAAAAAATTTAAGAATAAAACCGAACTTAAAACACACCACAAAAGACACACACATGCAAACACACTCACACACATACTCATATTCACACACAGACACACTCCTAGAAATACAGACACAACTGAGGCCAGTAAAATAGTAAAAAAAATAACTGGAGTTGCAGTATTTTACCTTTCAGTTGAGGATCGTATTCTGAGCTCAAAGCACTTACATTTTTTCCATGAAAGCCATTCCCATGATAAGTTACTGAATGTTACTGGCTGCAACAAGTGGTCTGCTTTCCCCATCCTCCTTTTCATTGGAGGAGCAAAGTGTCAATCATCAGCCCGCTCAAAACGCTGGTGGATTCATATTGGGAGTGTCACTACATTGTACCAGGATGCAGAAAAACCATCTCTGCAAATCCAACACTGTGTTTAAACACGTTAATAGTGACAGAAAATGTTGCTGCTTTTTCTGCTGTTATTTTTTTCAGGTTAGCTTGGTTGTTCTTATAGATAAAATCAGAAAAATAAGAGTGAGTGTGTGTGTGTGTGTGTGTGTGTGTGTGTGTGTGTGTGTGTGTGTGTGTGTGTGTGTGTGTGTGTGTGTGTGTGTGTGTGTGTGTGTGTGTGTGTGTGATGCAAAATTCACACCAAGTGTAAAAAGCAACCACCAGTCAGACCTATTTAATTTTCTCTTTTAATTGATTGCAACACATTTTATAACCACACATTACAAAATGCACATCAAATATTTTATCAGGCTCAGTTTGCAACCTTATTGATAAGGAGAAAAAAAAAAAAAAAAAACTACCAAAAATATGCTTTTACAAAATAAGACAATTATAATAAAGTAAATGCCACTTTGGATAACCGTAATCAAAAACCCATTTTTTTATTCTACATAAAAAAGCTTGACATAAATAAGTTAGTATAATTTCTCAGTGTTTTTACAAAATTATGTACATAGGTTCATTGCAAAGATTTACACAAATACACAGGCATGGTGACTGCATTTCTGAGAAGAGCTGTTCTCTCCCTCCACCCAGGTGTACACTGGTCTCTTTGAATATAACCCACACTTTAGGCAAATAAAGGGAAGCTTTTAGATGCTCACATTTGCATCGTCAGCAGGCTAACAACATTGGTGGAAAAAAAAAAAAAAAAAAAAAAAAAAAAAGAAAGTACAAACATCAATGGAAATTTAAGTCTAGGTTATCACAAAGTAATACAATGTGAAGTCAGCTGAGAAGCACAGGCAGTGTTGGCAACCATACTGAAGCAACCATGTATTTGGTATTGTAGGACATTCAACCCTTATATAAAAAAAAAAAAAAAAAAAAAAAAAAAAAAATCTCCTCTCTGAAGAGCAGTAAGGCTGATGAAACAATAGGAATACAGTCAAAGGAAATGATGACTTTACAACACAACTTGTGCAGCTTGTACGGTCTTTGTCCTTCAATATCTTGAGTACCTCACAACTCCAAGGGAAATCAAACACACCATTACAATGTGGCTGAGGTGTGCAGGAGTACTTGAGAAAAAAAAAAAAAAACCCATATCACATTCCAGATTTCAACTGATGCTAAAAAAGCACCTACCACAAAAATAAATAGGACTTTCTGCAAATCGCTCTAATAGAAATATATATTTTTTTTCCCTGTGTCAATTTCCTGGGGAAATGGAACCTGCACTTGGTGACACTGAAATGACCAGAGGAAGGAAAAACAAAAAAAAAACAAAAAAAAACAAAGCAGATGAGCTACATTTGTACCGTTCTTCACTGCTGAGTTAGGAAGATGACGGAGTGAAGATACACTGTTAAGAAACTGTAAGAAGCTATGATTTTTTTTTGTTTTACATGTAGCAATTAGGGACTGTGTCAAAGTCACACTGCCTTTCAAAAAAAAAATAAAAAAACAAAAATAAAAAAAACAAAAACAGCATTTTGGAAACATGTATCAAACTACACTGCAATTCTTCAAGTCAAATCAAAATTCACACCTTTTTACATAAAGGATTTGTGTTCAAATCATAATGTTATCTTATGTGCTACATATGGAGAGAAATATAATATAATATATATATTTATTTACACACAGGTAGTAAAAAAAAGGAGCAAAAAAGGAAATCAAACCTAATTGCACACTGCTACATTGACTGCTTTTAGAGGCAGTAACTTTTAATTGAGTGCCACAACTTTAGTGTTTCTATTCAGTGCTTCAACAGCGTCCTCCCCCGTCTTCAGGAGAGCTGATATGTTTCTGATGCTGTGTAGTTCCTCTTCCAAAAAAAGAAAAAAAAATGAAAAAAAAAAAAAAAAAAAAAAATTCGGCCAACACTGAGCTTTCCCCACATAAAAAAGGAGGGACGTACATCTTCGGCTCTGTGGGACAAATAAGATAAAAAGAAAAGAATAAACACAGGAGGTTAAGACACATTTTCGACACTGAGCATCCTGAAGCATGCAGAAAACTTTTTGCAAAAAGGATTAAGAGGGGCAGAGCATCTGTGCACAGTTTCACTTCACAAAAATATTGCTCTGTGTCCTTTGGTAGTTTTGACAAAAGAGCAGAGGATCAACTTGAGAGCATCGAGACTTTATCCAACAATACAGAGACACACAAACACATCGCAAATTGTCTAGTGAGTTGTTTTTCCTCCAGTGATAGTTATTGTATATAACAGCACTTTATGCAGCAAGTGTTTATTTGTTCATTGAAATGACCAAATCATACAGATAATAGCAGAAGATGAGATTTTATGTCAGCACTTGTACTGTCTCCTATTTTATAGTAATAATAATTCATCTAATTTTTAAGGTGGTTCCCATGTGGTAAACAACAACAGCTACATGGCATGTAAAAAAGTTATATTTTTCAGAGAACCATAAGCTCCTCCTGTTTCTTCTTCATCAAAACATCATCTTTTGAGTTTACTAGACATATTTACCATCCCTAAAAAGACTCAGCTGTTCTCCACAAATTAAATATATATATTAAAAGGGCATGATGTGGTGTTTATTCTCCCCAGCAGCCTTGACAGTTCCCATGCTGCCACGACAATGCAGATTTCATGCCTGCACCCCCTCCGCCGTGGCAAACAACAAGCACACTTGATTTCAGACCTGCACGGCTCTTCTGCACACTCTACACCGGCAGAGACAGATGTGTGTGTGCGTGTGTGTTGTAACATTAGTGTGCAGAGTGTGTGCAGCAGCAGCACTCTCTCACACGCACACAGAGAGAGAGAGAGAGAGAGAGAGAGAGAGAGAGAGAGAGAGAGAGAGAGAGAGAGAGAGAGAGAGAGAGAGAGAGGAGAGAGAGAGAGAGAGAGAGAGAGAGAGAGAGAGAGAGAGAGAGAGAGAGAGAGAGAGAGAGAGAGAGAGAGAGAGAGAGAGAGAGAGAGAGAGAGAGAGAGAGAGAGAGAGAGAGAGAGAGAGAGAGAGAGAGAGAGAGAGAGAGAGAGAGAGAGAGAGAGAGAGAGAGAGAGAGAGAGAGAGAGAGAGAGAGAGAGAGAGAGAGAGAGAGAGAGAGAGAGAGAGAGAGACCAGCCCCTTCCCGTCCCTGCTCCGTGCTGAGGGCAGTGGCTGCTGACGTGTTACTACTACACTGTTGTTCAGCACTTGTTGTTTACAGTTTAGTCGGAAACTCGGGCTTCGCCGTGGCGGGCAGCGGTTGTAGTAAAAGGTGTAAATGTGCAGCCACGTCCCACCCCCCTCCCCACCCCCCCGTCTTTACTCTAAACTCCTGTTTCATCGATCACAGTACATCGAAACCAGCCTGAGTGCAACTGAGAGCTTTGGTGAAGTGAACCAGCTGCGGCAATCGCTTTTACTCCCGCTACTACTATTTGTACTAGTGCTCAATGAATGGGACCAACACCTTTCAAGTGCACACACGCACATTACTAAGTATCTTGGTTGTTAAAGATGCACACTTGTTTAAATTGAAATTATGATTTTATCTAGAGTACACTTGGGTTGGAGTAAGGACACCACCTCATAGTATAACAATCAATAAGTCAAATTTACTGCAACACAACAGCTGGGAGAATGAGATTCAGTCTGTATTTTCAAAGCTGACGCTGGTAAACAATCAGCTGTAGTTACATCATGCAGAAGCCCATCATTTTTTTTTTAAATTATTTTTTAAAGTTATGTCAATTAAAAAAAAAGTTCCTTACCGTTTGTGGTCCTCACGTTTGTCTCTTGGGGCTGGTCTTTCTGGGTGTGTGTTCTGCAGAGTGGCTCAGACTTGGACAACTAACCTCATCTGAGCTGGTGTGTGACCTCTTATTTTGGGCCGAGGGGTCTGCAAAAGTAAAGTTTACCGTCAGTAAAAAACTACCGAGAGAAACAGATGGAAAAAAAATTATATCCCATTTAACTGTCATGTAGCATGTCTGCCCTAAGAGGCAAATTCTTAATTATGTTTTTTTATTTTATTTTTTTTTTAAACAGCGTATTAAAATGTATTTTCGGTGCACTGTAGCCTGGCGAGTGAAATACCACCAGTGTGATGGATGTGTACGCCCCAGCCTGGCTACCTGTTATTACACACAAATGCATTCGGGTGAAAACGGAGATAATTCTGCTTCATTTAGTACCGTGACGTGCAGGTCTTTTCCTCAGCCCGGTGCACTGCTCCGTGCACTCCATCTGCGCCTCAGACCTGTCGGTGTCATCGCTCGGAGCTACCACAACACAGTTATGATTCCCATTTAGATCCACATTGTTATTCCCAGCGGAGCAGACGCCCTTCTCCCTCCGGTGCGGCCGGTGGTAGAAATCCGGGACGTCTCTGCGATCCACTAATTCCCACTGGAGCCTGTCGTTGGCCAGCGGCGTGTGATTGGCGAAGTCGAAGCCCCACTTGGCGGAGGCAGTCTCTTCCATCTCCCGCAAATGTCCCTTTAAATCCTTCTTTAACTCTTCGTGATCCACGAAGCCGAAGAGGCTCCTGCAAGCTGACGGTTTCGGGTGATCCGACACACGGGGGTCCGTCCGCTCCAGCGTCGGGCTCCCGTTTGAAAGTCGAACATCTGACATTTTCCCCCCCGAAGAAAAGACACAATTTCTCAAACAGCCGGGAGCGTCCAGTTTTCACAAGAAAAACACACCGCTCAAAAACAACAGGTTATCTCCTCGTCGCTGAGCAAGATCCAAAACAAGCGTGAAATGACTTATGCCATGCATACGTCGAGCTGGAGACGGTAACGGCCGCGGTGTCGTGAAGCCGGCAGTGGTCTCCGCGGATCATCAAAACAAAGTGCACAGGAACTGAAGCCTCTCTGTCAATTTCGTCCCGTAGTGAGAGAAACTGCAGACAAACCTTCTCAGTACCCAATATGGCGATTGAGAGATGTACTTGGGATTGAGAGGGGAGCTTGACTTTAGGGGGGGTGGGGGGGATGATTGACACACAGAGCTATTTAAATGTGGAGAAGGCCGCTCATTGGTCAAAGCGCCTAAGCCCGCCCACTTTTTTAAGGTGGACCAGCCAGTTGCAACAGGCTGCAACATCCAGGCACGACTTCATAAAACACAAAATCCAGGTTTTTCTTCAAATCAAGACTGCTTTGGCAACAACAACATTACAAATGAAAATTGCTACTTTTAGCATGTCTCCATAACGTTTCAATTCGCTTTTGTTTAATTATTGTCTGAGTAAGCATTTTTCAAAAACAAATACATTTTATTATTTTTCTTACAATAAGGAAATATGTTGGCATTGGTTAACTCATCATTTGTTGCCATTTCAGTTACAAAATGATAAAAAAAAAAGAAGATAATTCTGGGTAGCTATGAAAGTTGCTGATAAATTTAAACATTAATTGGGGGGGGCATGTATAATGCAGTATAAATAAACAGCCCCCTAATAACAAAAATAAGACTCAACTTCAGGGTTTAGTTTGACAAATGACAATGTTTTAAATTTGCATGACCCCACTACCTCTCCTCCATTTACAGCACGCTTTTTTTCTCTTTTGTTTTTTTGACCTCAAACCACTTAGGCCTATATTTTAGACATTTACAATTCATAAAATAGATATTTGTATAAGAAATTCAAAATCAAATGAAGTGAATCAAGTCCGTGAGATTTGGAAAAATAAGTTGTGGAGTTATTTTTAAACTATCTGTTAAAATTGAATTGCTTGTAAGCATTCCACCTTAAAAGAGATGACATTTCTGAAAATACATAGGCTGAAGCTTCAAGGTGTGGGTCCTCTGCTAGAGTAGCTCTACACCCCGCAAAGTGTGAAACTATCAAATGATTAACAATAGAGGGGAAAAAAAAAAAAAAAAAAAATCTACAAAAAGAGTAAAAGTGTATCTTCATGACATGGTGTTTCCACCAATAATCTGGAGCTGAGTGGGGTAAGTCAAGGTCAGCACACACCAGACCCTGTCCTCATCTCCACCGGCCCCCAGCATAAAAAGAAGAACAGATAAAAAAGGACTAAAAAGCCACGCACATCTCCACATTCAGGAGTCTCCAAATGCAAAAGGACAAAAACCTAAAATGAAAAACCAAAGAATGACAGACAAAGGCCATGCATGCTAAAAGTTAGAAATTGTTAGTTACACCACAGTGAAAACTTTGTTATTTATGGGAAAATCTAAAGCCTTTCTTCAAAAATGATTCCCATAATGTGAATATAAAAAATATGGAATCTAAAAATAATCTTCATCCAAAAATTGTTTGTTTTTGAACTGATCTAAAACCTCTTGCTTTTCTTTTGGTACAGTTTACACTCACCACCACAGTGCAGAAAAAAAACAAAACAGCCACAGTAAAACAGATGTTGGCCTTGTGTTCACATCAAATTGAAAGAAACACGATTCGCTTAAAATAGAACAATAACCTGTTTGTGAGAAATTATGCAATTTAATTTTACTGTTAGCAATTATTTACCTATGGGGTCACAGCAGGCTAAGTGGTGCAGCTGTGGCGGCATGCAACTCCACCATTATGACTGGGGCAATGCTGCCCCCTAGTGTCTGCTTTGCAAGATGTCTGTAGTACAAAGTCAACAAGAAACAACCGTTATATCAAATGTTTTTAATATCTTAGCTTTTGATAAATGTCACATCTGTACATAAACATATTTATATGACAACCACAGGCAATCATTAAGGGTTTAGGCCACACCTAAACCTACTATGTACCAAAATATCAGTCCATCCGTGTCTCCTCACTGACCCTGCTGAGGTGTAGTCGCCTACCTTCCCCGTCAGTCCATTACAGTAACCTGGTCCCTTGTGAAAGCAAACGACCTCAGAGACTGAGCCACTTGATGATGTAGAAGTTCTTCTTGCCAACTCTGAGCAAGGTAAGTCCATTAGACAGGATGTGGAGTTTGGGGATCAGTACTTGATCTGGTTTGTCTGTCCGACTGTGGTTGATCCACACTGCTCCGTCCACAACCATCCGATACCTGCACACAAAGGTTCACACTGACAGTTAGAGCAGGGCCATCCATCTTTAAACACACACACACACACACACACACACACACACACACACACACACACACAGACACACACACACACACTGGATTGAAGCGTAGAGCCTAACTAAGCATGGACGTAAATTATGTCAATTCTAACAAGTATAAAAACTGCAGTGCATCACACATCTGACAGATCACAGTGTAAAGTGCTCACTAGAAAATAAATGGCATAAAGGATTAATCTAACCGCCAAAATTATATTATCAATCAATTTGTGGTTATTGACTAATCATGCATTGCAATACCCCATGTATGACATACTCAGAAAAATGTTACTTAATGAGGAAACATTGATGCACCTCCTTACTCTTTATTATAATGTAATTTATCCCCATCTTTCATTTTGTTATATAGTTTGGGCAAGTACTTTTGCTGCTATTCTGAGCTACTACTCAGAATCACACATCTCATTCGCTCCTTTATTTCAGAAACTACAGATTCTTACCATTTGTGATATCAACATTTTTCAAATATGTGTTTTTATTTATAAGATATATTCAATCAAAGGGAATATTCCTGAGCATTTCAAAACGTACTTTAAGGTAAACTCACAGGTCCATTCTTATTCAAACTCGTCAATCTTATGATTTTCATCTTCCCAAATTTCTCACTTGCAGAGGTCAATTTTCAATAAGATTTAGGGGTATCAAATTATGGAATGATTTTCTCCATTTGGCAAAGAACTGTATAAAATCTTAAAAAAAAGATGTTCAAAAGACCATTTAAGTTCTGTTTTTAACCATCTTTCCATGTACTACTGTCCATGTATTAATGTCTTATTTGTTTTGCTCATTTTGCACACACATTACATTCTCACATTTTTTGCTCTTATCTTATTATTGTCATTATTGCTGTTAATTTTATTATATATATTTTGAATCTATAAGTTTCTTTTGATTTGTATCGATCTAAGCTGAATATTTGGACTGTTCTTTGAACAAAAATGCAATTTGGAAACACGTCATCATGGGCTCTTGAAAGGTGATGAACAATTTGACTTTTTTTTTCTTTTTTTTTTCTTAAGATATGATGATTAAACGGGTCGATCTTTATATCATATCATATATAAATCTTGTTTGTACTTGCCCAGGCGCTGCCAGCCAAATACAGTGCAGGTGCACTGAATTCCATTTGTGGATCAGAAAGTGACAAACAATCAAATTAAAAAGTTCAACAGCAACATCTGTCTCCAGAAATAATGACACTGACACTGAAACCACAGAATATGCTGTCAACACACTCTTTGGAACTACTTTTTTTTTTTTTTTTTGGATAAATAGTCACAATGAAAACTATGTGCATGGCTACACAGAACAAAAAAGGGAAATGTCTCTGTGATTTAAGCGGACTGACCCTTTAACTTTAATTCACTAATTTACAGGTTAATATTTTTGTGTAATGTTTTCATAAATTATTTATATTAACTACTGGTAGTTTGCACCCTGGACTAGGATTTGAGGAAAGCAGGATTGGGGTGCCTACCCTCTGGGTCCCTCTGGGATTGCGTTGACTCTGCGGCAGGTGTCTATCACAGTGGTCCCCGGCTCCAGCAGCAGCTCATGGAAGGGAGCCTCCCTGAAGAGCTCCTGAAGTTCCTCGTCACTCATTTCCTCCAAGGCCTGCACGCTGCTGTGGTACAGTGCGTTGGTACATCTGCAGTGATAATATTAAATGTGACTTTTCTTCTCTAAATAGGTAAATTGTCCCCGCTGCAATGAGGTCAGAGGTCACGGGCCGTTACAGAACAGTGACCCTGGTGGAGGTTACGGGTTTGGTGTCTGACTTAAATAAAAAAAAAATAACGTGTATACCTGTAAGAAATGTTCAAGAACAATTGTATTGAATAAAAGAGGATTAAATAAAACATTCAAACACACATACAGTCCGTTCTGACCTCTTAGCACTTTCGAGGCCCTCCTTTCCATGCACCAGTTTCGTCACTTCTGCAGCCAGACGCTTATGTGCAAGGCGTTTTCCTGGATCCTCTCTCTGCTGCTCCATCAGCCTCTCCACTTCCGCCAGAGGCAGGAAGGTGAACAGCTTCAGGTACCTGTGAGAAGATGACACATCATACCTCAGCCTCCTGTTACAGTGCAGAGAGAACCTACAGTGGCATCAGAAAGTATTCAAACCCCTTAATTTTGTAAACACTTTGTGATATATATTTAAATTTAAGTGGATAAAACTGCCATTTATGCCAACCAGTCTACACACTCAATAACCCATTATGACAAACTGAAAACACATTTTTAAAATTTGCTGTAAATTTATTCAAAATAAAAAACCGAAATCTTCCATTTTTCAAAATCATTCAGACCATGCTGTGGCACTCCTCATCAATCCTGTTTGCTTTAATCTTCCTTGAAATGTGTCTAGAACTTGACTGGAGTCGCCTTGAGGCAAATTGAGTTGTTTGGCAATAATTTCAAAAGGCACACATCTGTGTGGAGAAGATCCCACAATTCAAACTACATGTCAGGACAAAAACTAAGCCATGAAGTCCAAGAACAGCAAGACCATAAAATTTTGTGGCAAGGCACAGATCAGAGTAAGGGTATACACCCATTTCTAAACCTTGGCTTCAATAATTGTGAAATGGAAGAAGTTTGGAACCAGGAGTTGACTGTCTGAGGGAGATGGGCCTTAGTCAGGGAGGTGACAAGAACCCAACAGTCACTGTAACAGAGCTATAGAAGTCCTCTGAACCCGCTGGAAGGACGACCACTTCAGCAACACTGCATCGATCAGGTCGTCATAGTAGAGTGGCTATTCGGAGGCCACTTTGAGTTAAGGGTACATAACAGCTCATTTGGTGTTTGCCAAACAGCATTTCAAACACTCTGAGACCAGAAAAAATACAATCTGGTCTGATGAGACAAAAATTAAAGTGTCTGGGCAGAACTCCAAGCACTATGTCTGGTGAACACCTAGCACCGCTCATCACCTGGCTGTAGGGAGGTCTACAGTGAAGCATGGCGGTGGCAGCATCAAGCTACGGGGACCTTCTCAGCAGTAGAGATGGGGAGACTCGTCTGAATTGAGGGAGGATGAATGCAGCCAAATACAGAGAGGTTCTTGAAGAAAACCCGCTCCAAATGCACATGACCTGAGACTGGGGCGAAGGTTCACCTTTCAACCCAACAATGACCTGAAGCATACAGCCAAGAAAACAGTGGCTCCGAGACAAGTCTATGACTGACCTTGAGCGGCCCAGGTGAAGACTGAGTTTTAAAAAAAATCTGAAAAAGAATTCTAAAATCATGTTTTCACTTTGTCATTGTGGATTATTGGCTGCAGATTGAAGAGCAAAAATTGCAAATGTATCCATTTACAATGAAATCTACAACACAATAAAGTGTGCAAATAGTGAAGTGGTCTGAATACTTTCTGAAGCCACTGTATATTTACAATATGTTGACTCAACCAGACTAAACCATCCAAACTAGGTGACGGGTCCTACAAGCACCTATATATGAGATGCTTTCAGATCTTACAAACGCCTATATCTTCACGTACCGTTCCACACTGCTGTCAGGCTGCCTGAGAAAGAACTGGTAGAGTTCAAAGGGTGATGTCTTGTCTCTGTTGAGCCACACTGCGTTGCCTGCTGTCTTCCCCAGCTTGTCCCCGACAGAGCTGGTCACCAGGGGGATGGTCAGGCCGTACACCTCCTCACCGCTCATTCTGGAGAGATACCAGGATTTCAAGTGTTACAAGTCTAGTTTGGGTATATCAAAACACACAAGTGGATTGGTTCACACTGTTGAACTGCTGGTGCCTTTTCTGCATATACATCATCATAACATGGAGTAATAATTAAACTTTAAGTAGAATCCAATAGAGATTATAAGATCATGTTGTGTTACTGTATTACAAATTTATGATGTCAAATGAAAACAAAAAATGTGCAACTAAAGTTTTTGTTTTTCATGTGACAAGTTTTGTCTGATCTGCACAATAAAACACAGTTCACCGTATGAAAAATAAAAAGGATTTAGTATATATTTGCCATACTTTGTTTAATCTCAAAAAAACATTCATTAATATTGTGATAGATAGATAAAATAGTGTCCCCCTTGGTAGCTATAATATGGCAACTGTAAGCAAAGGAATCAATCTAAATTGAGTGCTTTTAAAGGGTTGTCTTATTATTAAAAAAAAATAAAAAAATAAAAAAACCTACATTAATAGTTGCTTGGGGAATTAGAAGTATGCAGAATAGAAGCTTGGCTCTTATCAATTCACACAAGACATTTAGTTGCATTTTCTGGTGTGTGCATTTACCAGAGATGGCTGAAATAATAAATTAACAGAATTTTCAATGGGGTCTGGTACAGACGTATCTCTCCGTACAGAAGAGAGAACTTTGTTATAGCCTTTTTGAGTAGGATGGACATTTACTTGTGAATGGACTCGTGGCCAGACATCACATGTGCCAGGCTGGTTGGTGCCTCTGAGGTGAATCTTGCAACCATACAGCTGGTTCAGGTGGTAGCTGTTATGAGCTTGCGCTGTGTGAACAGCAGCTCACCTAGTAAAATAAAATGCTCCTTCAGTGGATTGGAAGTATGCAGAATTGAAGGGTGACTCCTAACAAACCACATAATATAGTTCATCACATTTTCTGCTGTGTGTAAATTTACTAAGGGTCGATGAGATGTTAAATTAACAGAATTTTCAACGAGGTTTGGAACCAAGCTCTCTCTCCATACAAAACAGCTGCTGCAGTAAGGCGTTGCACTCTTTTTTTTTTTTTTTTAAGTAGGACGGACATTTACTTGTGAATGTATTCATGGCCAGACATCAAGTTGCCCAGCTGGTCGGTGCCTCCGAGCTGAATCTTGCAGCCGTATATTTGGTTCAGGTGGTAGAAGTCATAAGCTTGGAACACCTGGTAGGTGAACTCTGTCAGGCTCATACCGTCTGCGCTCTTCAGCCTGGACTGCACGCTGTGGCGGCTGAGCATGGTGCCCATCCTGAAGTGCCTGCCGGCCTCCGACAGGAAGGCCACGACGCCCCAGTCCTTGTACCAGCTCAGGTTGTTCAGTACGGTCACAGTACCCAGCTTTCTGGAGCTGTCGTGAAATTGCAGTTCGTGGTTGGTGAAAATCCTCTGGATGCTCTCCCTGATGCTGTGGGTGTTCGCCTCCGCGGCGTCCGCGGCCATCCGCTCCCTCTCGCTCGTCTTTCCGCTCGGGTCCCCGATTTGTGCCGTGGCCCCTCCGAGCACAGCGAGGACATGATGCCCGGCGCTGCGGAAGTGCAGCAGGCCGATGATAGCGAGCAAGTTGCCCACATGGAGGCTGTCGGCCGTGGGATCAAAGCCGCAGTATACAGTCTGAGCACCGGACTGGAGCAGCTGAGGTAGCCGGTCCTGAGCTGCGTTTTCTGGGAAAGAGTCCTTCAGAACACCGCGTTTATTCAGAGAGAAGAGCAGTCCGTTATGTGCAGTGGAAGAACAGTGAAATTTACACCTGAGGCTGAGGTAAAGACTCGTTGGCCTGAGGAGAATACAGGACCCATGCCGCCATACAAAACGGCAAGTCCTTACCATGGACGCAGCCATGTTGGACAATGTGACAAGCAGACACAGGAGGCATGGATAGTGAGTTTGGAGCAGAGCGCCCTCTAGTGCACTGGTCCTCAAAGAAGAAGGTGGCCTTTTGGTTGCAGACTTTCCTAACCCCAATGAAAAAGGATGAACGGGGCAAAGCGGGCACCTGCCCTGGGGCCCTAGAACCTCAGGCAGGTATATACACTACCGTTCAAAAGTTTGGGGTCACTTAGAAATTTCCTTATTTCTGAAAGAAAAGCACTGTTTTTTCAATGAAGATAACATTAAATTAATCAGAAATACACTCTATACATTGTTAATGTGGTAAATGACTATTCTAGCTACAAACGTCTGGTTTTTAATGCAATATCTACATAGGTGTATAGAGGCCCATTTCCAGCAACCATCACTCCAGTTCTAATGGTACATTGTGTTTGCTGATTGCGTTAGAAGGCTAATGGATGATTAGAAAACCCTCGAAACCCCTTGTGCAATTATGTTAGCACAGCTTAAAACAGTTTTGCTGGTTAGAGAAGCTATAATACTGACCTTCCTTTGAGCTAGTTGAGAATCTGGAGCATCACATTTGTGGGTTCGATTAAACTCTCAAAATGGCCAGAAAAAGAGAACTTTCATGTGAAACTCGACAGTCTATTCTTGTTCTTAGAAATTAAAGCTATTCCATGCGAGAAACTGCCAAGAAACAGAAGATTTCCTACAACGGTGTTTACTACTCCCTTCAGAGAACAGCACAAACAGGCTCTAACCAGAGTAGAAAGAGAAGTGGGAGGCCCCGCTGCACAACTGAGCAAGAGGACAAGTACATTAGAGTCTCTAGTTTGAGAAATGGCCAATAAAAGGAAAAGATTAAAATGGGCAAAAGAACACAGACATTGGACAGAGGAAGATTGGAAAAAAGTGTTATGGACAGACAAATCGAAGTTTAAGGTGTTTGGATCACACAGAAGAACATTTGTGAGACGCAGAACAACTGAAAAGATGCTGGAAGAGTGCCTGACGCCATCTGTCAAGCGTGGTGGAGGTAATGTGATGGTCTGGGGTTGCTTTGGTGCTGGTGAAGTGGGAGATTTGTACAAGGTAAAAGGGATTTTGAATAAGGAAGGCTATCACTCCATTTTGCAACGCCATGCAATACCCTGTGGACAGCGCTTGATTGGAGCCAATTTCCTCCTACAACAGGACAATGACCCAAAGCACACCTCCAAACTATGCAAGATCTATTTGGGGAAGAAGCAGGCAGCTGGTATTCTATCTGTAATGGAGTGGCCACCGCAGTCACCAGATCTCAACCCCATTGAGCTGTTTTACGGAGCAGCTTGACCGTATGGTACGCAAGAAGTGCCCATCAAGCCAATCCAACTTGTGGGAGGGGCTTCTGGAAGCGTGGGGTGAAATTTCTCCAGATTACGTCAACAAATTAACAGCTAGAATCTAAAAGGTCTGCAATGCTGTAATTGCTGCAAATGGAGCATTCTTTGACGAAAGCAAAGTTTGAAGGAGAAAATTATTATTTCAAATAAAAATCAATATTTCTAACCTTGTCAATGTCTTGACTATATTTTCTATTCATTTTGCAACTCATCTGATAAATAAAAGTGTGACTTTTCATGGAAAACACAAAATTGTCTGGGTGACCCCAAACTTCTGAATGGTAGCGTGAGCACATGCCTGATTAACCCACTTTATGGGAGTTAGCTGTGGGTCCTTTTTGACACCCTGTGCCAACACCACTGTCTCTCTGTGCATTGTGTATGTATGAAGTTAAACAGATTTATATATGCAGAAGCCATACACACATTTAGCCTGGGGCCCAGGAGCAGTTTGCATCGCCCAGTTGGTAATCCAGTCATGGTCATGCAACACTAAAGCAGCTGACTATATATGACAGAACAAGGGCCTTAATATGGGTTGTGTTAAAATACCTTATTTGGAGCCCTGCCTTCAAGATGGTCCCTGTGTCAAGATTATACTTTTAAGAATATCTTATGCAAATCTGGACCCACACACCCACACAAAAAAAAAAAACACTATAGATTTGAGATATGTATAGGTGTTTGTTTATTAACATCATTATGGACTAATGTAAATCTGTTTGGGGTCTTCTTCTTGTTTGCCTTGGAAAATGTTTGAGATGCCATGCTGCACTGCCTTATGCACATATGCAATAGCCCCCCCCCTCCCACGTAATTAATTAAAATTAATTTCTGCCACTCATCAACTGACATAACAGCAATGTAATATAATTACAGGCTGTGACAGTCCTTGTTCCCTTTTAGCACAAAACAGTGGGATCTTCTGGCATCAACACTGTAGACCTGCTGTGATGACTATAAAAATAAATCACTGAACCAAAATGCAGTATGTGCACTTCACTACATTGTACAGTCAATATACTCCAGTTGCAGGATTGACTGCAGACCAATAGATGGAGCCCTTGCATCAGGTTCAGTTTACATGACGGATAACTGCATTTTAATATGTTTCTAGATGTATTTGAGTCTGTGGAAATTTTAGTCTGGCAAAGACACATCTATGGAAACAACCATAGAAACCTAGTTCAGCTGGTGCAGGAAAATGGAAATGATATTAACTTATTAAAACAAACATACGGAACATAGTGGATTTTAAAATCATTTTATTTTGAAATCCATTCAATGTCAACTTGTTTCATTGTTTAAATGACTAGATATACATTCATCAAACATTTACAGTATTTGTTACCAAGCCACAGTACACATTAACAACACATCCAAAGACAGTCTCTGTTGTCTCTTTGCATGACACTATATCCACGAAAACAAACTCCAGGAAGAAAAAAAAAAATCAATCAAATATCTAATTCTTATGACTGCTGCCCCCCTGGTAGTATATATATTTTTTTTTTCTGTCAGTTTTGGAAAATAAAATTAAGGTAATATTAATCAATATTGTTGTTGGTGTTTATGTGCTGTAAGGCAGAGCACTAATAAACTTATTCCAGAGGGAATAAGAGAGACAGATAGAGCAAGGAGGAAGAACAGTACCTTTCTATGTCCTGAGCTAGTTCACCAAAGGAAGACTAGGTTTCCCTGATACGAGTTAAAAAGTCCCTTGTCAATTCAACACAAAACAGACATTCCTAAGGGAAAGCAGACATCACAAATTTACATGACTTCTCCTCCAGGGCCTGGCTCTAGGGTTTCAACCATTTTCTGTTCAGCTTTTTGCCTTTTATTAAAGCAAATCCTTCGCTGTTACTGTCAAATGAAGCTTCAATAGCACTTTTGAGCCTCTTTCTCACTGTAGTTTCCATAGGATATTTTCCTAAATCTGCTGTGACATCATTTCCTCTCTGCGTGGCCCTAGTGTGTCGCCAACAGCTAAATCTAGCTGAGGACACCAACAGTTTACAATTCTGAAAGTGTGTGTGTGCACAAGTCAAGTTTTTTATTTATTTTTTTTATTTTTTATGAATCTCTCGTGTTGTATGGCATGGGCACACGCTAAGGCACAGATTGTTTGTGGCTAATCCCCCAAGCATACCAGGGAACACCCAAGTCCCCAGGAGTCTGCGAGCGGAAAATAAACCCCGAGCTGCGTTCAGTGAATTCTGCATGTGGGACTGACATTCTGTGCGAAGATAATAATATGTAAGAGGCAGCTTGAAGAGTTCGTAATCTACTCATGGCATAAGAAATGTTAGGTGAGTTAGTACAATATAGCAGCGAGTGAGGAGAGAAAAGTCAGACACGAAGCGTGACAAAACAGGATTATACAATAATATATACTGCATTTTCATTACTGCATCTTCTTTACTGAAATAGCATTATGAGTGCATTCACTGTGTCTATTTGACCAGAGGAGGTGTGTGAACAAAAAAAATAAAAATAAAGGTTGGTTTGTTCAACTGATAATGATGAAATTCTGTGCATATGTTAATTACCCCACTCGTTTCTTTTTTAATGTGCAACCTGAGAAGAGAGTATAAAAAGAGGAGAGCAGTATTGTATGATCAGTGCTGAGTAGCTCAACCTTTCAAATGATAAGTGTAGTTTTCATTGTATTCAGAGATCATGGAGGTCAAGTTTTATGAGCTACCATGGCCCTGCACAGCCCTTGTATGCTTCATAAGAGCATGGTTTGTCAGATAAATGAAGTACAGGGGAAATGAAACCGAACGCATATTGTAGACGTGATGGTTCTCTTTCTACAAAACAGCAAACGAACAAAAGGAATGTCCCCGATCGGATTCAGATCTACGGATATTCAGATGACCAGTTGCCTTATTAACCCTCTAATCTATTTACACTGCACTCTTCAATTGTGCCATTTCAAATAAACAATGATCTGATTTAGTCATACATATATACTTTAGTATAAAAATATGATCCAATACAATTAAAACACAATTATGTGGCATTTAAGCAAAAAAAAAAAAAAAAAAAATAGAACATACAGTACATAACTACACTTGCTGTAGAATTTCAAACATTTAAAAGTTGTTTTTTTCACCAAACAGAGGAATACAAAAGTTGATCATCATAGTACCTTGTATACCTCAAGAGTTAAAAGTTGGGGCGGGGTAGTCGGTGCGATCATTTCAGCTATGTACAGTTCACTCTATTTATACAATGGGATGTAATTATTAACACAAAGTCCATTTCTCATGACTGACTTTCAGTCAGTTCATGATGATTTTAGATTTTGGTTGGATAAGCAGATGGGAGGGGTGGGAGGGAGGGAGGGGGGCATTCTCGCTCAGATCCACATATATATTACGCAAACTATGAGACATGCATGTTTTCATCATCAGCATTCCTTTACTGTAGGTCTTCTGTGTCGCATGTTCATTTTTTCTTTCTTTTTATAAAAGGCAGTATGATAATAAAATACAGGAGTGGCATTTTCACATCATAACAGATAACGGACAAAAACATCTAAATGATGCCACATGGAAACGTATTTGGTCTTCATCCATCACTATATAATTATGTAATTGTGAAAAATGTCGTAAGTGCAGATGGCCACATGCTTGTGTTTGGTTTGACCGTTTGACCAACACAGAATCCTTTTCACTCAAATTGAGGGTTTCTGATGATGAAAAAACCTCTAATTGTCAAAGTCTTGGTTTAATCTGTGAGGCTGTAGCATTCTGATTTTCTCCTTTGAAGAAAAAAAAAATGCTTGTCATTTGCCATCTCATAAAAAAATGTGTGCATAAGACCCCTGAATCTTAACCTACTGCATGTGTTAATGGGACCGAACACAGTCCGTGAAACACAACAGAAGGCAGAAGTACTGACAGGAGAGCGAGGAGAGAGACAGCATGACTAATTGCGAGAAAAAAAATAATGAGATGTAATTTTGAGGAACAGGGCCTCAGTGAGTGAGAAATTAAGAAACAGATGAATTCATTTCCAGCAAATCCACCCTAAGTCTGCCCGTATTAAGGTCGTAATGCGGTTTATCTTGGTCTTAGCCCTTGAATACCAGGACACAAAACAGGATGGAGTGCCAAACGTCTGTGCATGTGTTTTGTGAGAAAGGCATTCAACAGAGGTCCGATATAAAATAGTGTCTCATTAACATATCACAGGCGTGTCTGTGCTTGCGGTGCGTGTACACAGTGAATCTGCGTCTGCGGTCACTTCAGTCTGCAAAAACTTCAAATTTTGCTGATTTATACTGAAGTGTAAAAAATACTACTGCCTGAATAGTTTGTGTACAAGCTGAGAAATAAGTGATGACCATCCATACCGAGTCTTGATGCTGTCTTGTTAGGAAGAGAGAAAATGTTGATCATTTCCAGTATCTTTACGAACAGAGTATGGCTTCGAAGGCTTACAGTACAAATAAATGATTACGTTCAGGAGCCTGGTGACGGTCGTGTCTCTGGGTATAAAAAGGTGAGGAAACATGCTGGAGGGCTGGTGCACGGACAACCACCCTTTCTTGGTAGCCAATTTGGCAGAAGCTGCCTTGCTTGAAAACTGTATCATTACTGTCTTAATGTTGCTGCTGCCACTGAAGTCATTTGGGTGCTGTTAACTGTGAAGGTATATGGCTCTTTGCTCTTTGACATCAGTATAAAAATGTACTCTCAAACGTACTGCTGGAGTGACGACTATGAAGTTCACTGTCTTTCTTCATGTTTGTTAAGGGTCAGGATGGGGATAAACACAGAGGTCAGACTTTAAATTAGTATTTAGTGTTTTTATCCGAGAGGTTTGGTCTGAGATTGCATACACTGGTGCCTAAGCAGGGGCTCAATCAGCTGTACATTGCAGCTTTGCATACATGACTTCTCTGCCTGGGAAGGTCCACACAATGGAGTGGAGAGCACTGTGTCAGAACAAGAGAATCACTAGCTTCTTGCTTGGGCCTCTTTTTCTGACCAAGGCTAACTCTTGCTGCATTGGGGGGAGGGGGGGGTTAAGTGGTTCAACCCTAGCTTATGGAGGACTCTTCTTCTTCTTCTGTCCCTGAAAAAAGGAGATGGTTTGCAGAGTGCCTCTCCTGGTTATTCATCCACAATCCTCAGTACATGTCTCTGTAGATCTCCTGCAGGAGCGGGTGCAGCGACGTGTCCTCTGTCTTTTTGATCTCCTGCACCAGCTGTGCGTGCTCGGTGACTAGCTGCCGGAGGTCAGCCAGTTTCTGCAGCAGCTTGGGGAAGAGGAAAACGTCGTCTGGATGATTGGCCAGCAGATGGAGCTGTAGCACCTGCACAATGCTCTCCTGCATTCGCTCGATGTGCGCCACATTCACCAGGCCTGGTCGGTCTAATTGTAGTAGAGGAAAAATAGAGTTGAGTGAGACCCTTTAACTATAATTTCCTGATAGAATAAAATATTGAAGTTTACAATTAGTTTAATTTGATGAAATTGAGTAAAAGCTTTCAAAGAGCAAAAAGAGGATGTAATATTCCATGCAGCAAATTAATAGTTTAATTATAAGCAATGTTATTTTTCCTGCACCCTCACCTCCACAGCAGATGATGGCGGCCACAAACAGAGCCAGGTCACTGTCGTCCAGCTCTAGCGCGTTAAACTTCATGGCAAACTGGAACTTTGGCTCCATCATATCACTGAAGGGACGCCGCAGGCTCTTGAGGAATTCCCGGGTGATGAAGCCCGAGCCGTACGCTACAAGGAGCCCGTCCTTGTTCATACTGGAGGCGAGCATGGCGAAGAGAGCCTCGTACACTCCATATTTCAAAAGAGTCACCTGATCGTTGAGGTCCAGGCTCGAGAACCCGGGGACGGACTTTGCAAACTCTGTGAGCTCCGTGACGGTTTCCACCGATGTGCACTGGCAGCAGTGGAAAATCCGAACCTCTGCCTCCCTGTCCTTCAGCACTCCCGCAGAGCCGACCATCTTGGCCACCAGCGTCTGCTCTGCCAGCTGGAGGGTCTCCATGTCGTGGATGACGAAAGGCTGTGGACAGTGGAGAAAGAGACACTCTCATAAGCCCTGTGTGTAAACTATGGATAAAAATGTGTTTCTAATTGAAAGGCAACACACAGTCGGTACAGTGTGTACTGTGATTTTCGCCTACATAAATAAATCTGACCTGACTTAACTACATAAATATGGAAAAAGCTGAAACAGCAATGAAAAACTCTAGTGACTGTGGTGTTTACACATAATCTTTACTGGAAGGAGAAGCTAAGCCCAGAGCCCTTATTGACACTCGAATATTTCCACAATGACAAAATTACTCTCCTTGACCCTGCAGCTATAATTATAGATGTCACTCTTAACACTCAAAACAAAAGTTTCAGGTGTAAACAAATTCTCTAGAAATAAAGAACAAAGTTCATTTGAAACGATGCCACAGTTGACAAAGTACGCCTTCATAATAAAAAAAAGTTGTGTCCAAAATGCTGATAATGTCATTGTAGAGACACAGGTGTGTAAATGTAGGCAGCTCTGAATGGCAGTGATTGATTCTAGCTAATAGGCGCTTTAAGCTGTGTCACTGTTCCAGCATCTGATGAGCAGCTACACCTGCTGCTGCTCATCATATCACAGCTCTGACTCATGAACGCTGTGCTAATTGTGGTCAACAGCAGCAAGGGAAGGTATGAGGCTCGTGACGGCGAGCTGCCTGAATTCGTGGCGCTTCTCGGTCAACACAGCATTTAATTATCAGGTAACTTGTGCCAGATTGTTTACAATACTTAATCTAAATATTTTTCGTGAAGTATTAATCTTAGTTTCAAAATGCTTTGAAGCAAAGTTGCACCAAAACTACTGACACAGACTTCCTGCACATGCACACTGTGTACCTTGAGTAAATAAGTGGAGTTTTTCTAAAGGATACACTGTGCTTCTTTTTGGGCTAACAGCCCGAATTGATGCTATGTGATCCTGCGGAAGCAAAGAAGCCCCAATCATCATCCTGTTCTTACAATAACCTCAGAAAAGACTTCAGTGAGTAGCGTGCTGAAAAGCTTTATATGATTACTCTCCTTGGCCCAGGAGCGACACCCTTATAGATGCATAAGCCATTAAGAGTTTACACTGAAAGCAGAGCTAGGAATGCTACACTGACAGTGCTACACGTTAGCTGATTATGTACTGCAACACATTTGTTAAAGCAAAGTCGATCTGTTTAGCCTTGTCAGGGCTACAGCATTTTGAGAAGCAAGAGAACTACAAGTAGCTAAAAATGACAAGATCAGAGTCTGCAGCCATGCTAGCAACTCTGTGAGGCTTTACTGAGGCACAATGATGCTTTGAACTAAATGAAAATGTCACATGCTCACAGTTACAATGCTAAGATGCTGATTTTTAACAGGTATCTTTACCATGTTCATTGGCTTTGTGTAGCATGCTAGCATTTGCTAATTAGCACTAAACACAAAGTACAGCCATTGCTAATGTGAATGTCCTTGGTTTGAAAAGGACATCACCGGAGGCTTTGCCTCTGGAGAACATTCATTTCTGTATAAAATATAAATGGCAGTCTAATAGTGTTCGGTCTGGACCAAAATGGTTGACCAACCAAATGGCTGACAGACCAACACTGCCAGTCGTAGAGCCACAGCGTTAGCATGGCTAAAAACTATTTATAGCCTCCCTCAGTTATGATTTGAATGATCAATAATGATCATTAGTCACAGTCTTAGAGAGCAAAGCTATATTTTTTAAAAGACACAATCTTTTATTTCCTAATACTCTATCAACAGTACACTGCAGCAGCAAGAGCTCGACATTTCTAGCTGTGTTTTTATTTTTTATTTCTATAAAAAGGGACAAAAAACATCCTGTCAAGGCTGTACACTGTTCAGGTGAATCATACCACCGCAAAACCAGTTGAGTCAGACAATAAAATTAGCTGCACACAAATCAGTGCCAACACAATTATGTCTGAGCGTTTCTTCCAGACATTGAGACTGATGAGTCAATCCTGATGGAAATTTCCTGTCTCAATTGCAGGAATTACCTGGATGCCTTAATAAAATGTTCACAGAGGATACACATTTTCTACAAGGACGATTAACCATTCGATAGTTTTCTATAACAACTCTCTATTTGTTACAGTGTCTAGAGCATTTTAAAACATAGGCTATATCTCCTAAATACATAAAAACAAATTTCAGAATCAAAGTTATGTAACATGTTCGAATTTGCACATCGATCTCTGCAAATGATACATTAGGATTTTCATGGGAAGTTCATTGTTGGGGCACCATGAATAAGCTTTAAAATCAAAGGTGGATCAAGCAACATGGTGTATTTCCAACTGACTGCTTCCCAGTGCCTGCAGGACCCACATGCTCCCTCTGCCCCCTCTAAAAAGACACTTATCCATTTGGAAGCTTTGATCTCCAGAAGTGGAGAAGGTCTGTGTTTGAACATGGATGTGCACTTGGACTGACCTGTTGCTCTTGACCGATTTCACACCTACACACATCCATCCATGGAATTCACAGCGACTCTGAGCTGTAGTCCCTGACCCTCCCCTTTGCTGACCCCGCCGCTCCGATGAAAACAAAGCGACAGAAGCGAGGCTGCGGGGGAATATTTTTGGTGGGATTGGGGACGGGTGATGAAAAAGAGCACAGGAATAGAGGAAAACAGAGGTGGCGGGGGATGTGATGGGCTCATACACTGGCTCTTTATATCGTTTCTGTGCAAACAGACATTTCCTTGTCCAGCTTGTGTGCTGGCTTGCACTACTGATTGAGCAAGTTATTTCTGTCATTGCCTGGCTGCACGTAATCTCTGAGGTAGTGGCTGCCAGGTCATATTGAGACATGAGTTTGATTGCAAATTTTCTGTGTGCTCAGAATGACATTAAAAATAGCTCCAATGGGGAAGGAATAAATTAAAAGTTGCAAGACAACATGAATTTGACCTGTGAGGAAACTCTGGTAATGAGGAGAGCCATGCACACGCAATCCACACACACACACACACACACACATGCAACCCACTACTCTAAATCAACGTACAGGGGTGCTGGTCTTGCCAGTGAGAATGGTTCGAGCCTTGGCCTTGTTCATGTTGAAGTTCTTGAGGTAGGCCTCGTAAATCTGCCTGGCCAGCGTCTTCTGGTCGGCTATCTGAGGGTCTTCCACCTCCCTGTCCCCCGTCACCATCTCCGCCTTCAACTTTAGCTTCTCCGACTGGGGCATCCGACCAAAACGGATGGCTGTGGACAGCAGAAAGACACTCAGATTGAGATGATAGAATTTGTGCCAGTATGAATAAAGAGACAGATAAAATCGATCATGGAAATTACTATGAATGCATTAAAAAACACTTAATATTACATGTATTATGTTTACTGTAAAAACCAAAAGGCCATGCAACAGAACATGGAGAAAACGACTGTGTAAGACCAAAGAGAGCACACATAGAGCTTAAGAACAAACCCGGTTTTGGAAAATGTAAAATACCTTGAACTCCACAAAACCAAAATTATCACTTATTCCAGATGCTGAAATCTGGAGGAATCATTTTCGAAATCTCTACAAAGACACCCCATGAAGTAAAACGACTCCAAGTCAACATATCAGCAAAGAAAAAGACATTAAATGTACCCAAAACTATTAAATCCATCCAAACAAAGCTTGTGGAGCAGAGGCAATGAAATGTTCAAAAATAGCATCACTAGAAACACAAAAAGCAGTTCTTGGACTGTTTTCCTGACACCTGGTGCCAAAGCCCCCCCCCCCGGAGTCGATGGATCTGAGGTCAGTATCCTGTTGTAGTTTAAATAAAGTATATTTCCTTGACAAGCATAATATCTTAATCTGTCTTTTCTGGCATTGAGTCTGGCACTTCTTATGAATGGACCAAAGCGCAGTTACAGGCCTTAATTTTTAAGTCAGAGAAGTTAAAACCTCATTTTAATAACATGATTTAATTCCTTTGGTTTTTACAAGAAGACGGCAGCAGAGATGTTGTGCAAAACAGAATAGAGCCTGTGCTAGACACTCGCTCTAAATCCAAAGAAAAAACAGTTTTCAACAGACTCCTCCTCTCCTAAAAGAGGCCAACAGGTCAGGAAAACACTGACCAGCTCCCCACAGAAGTTTCTTCCAAAGACGCAAAAAGTGTCGCCCTAAAATAATCTCCAAGTGTCAACGTCCCCCATGTAATAAAAACAGCACTTGAGATACTAATTCTGATCAAATCTGGGCTCAAATATTTCATTGTGAACATCTGTTCATCAGCTGGAGCAACTGGGAATCAAATCAGATGACATTAAATGCAAAGTACCCGGTCCACACATTTCCACTGGATGAGATAACATAAGAATTCAATCCCACCTACCACATTGAAACACTACAGCACATAAGGAACAACAACACTGATATCCATTGATCCATTTGCATCCATTAATTAACATTAATGGATGCTGATTTGGATTGGATCCTGCTGAACTGGAACTTACCTCTCCTCTTAAACCTATTGATTCTCTTGCACAGTCAGTAATAAAAGGGGAAAAATAATATTTTGAATCCTATTCTGGCACATTCAAAGACAGTGTGGCAGGTACTACATAAGAAATGTGTGATTTCACATTATACTCAGAAATACGCATCTATATGGAACAATGTTTGTTTCTCCTTTGTGGAGGAACATATTAGATTTTATGGATAGATGATAAATGTATGAGTTGCCCACATCACTAAGATTGTGTCTCCTTGGGGACAAAACAGTTGCTCCACATTTAGATATATTGGGATATTAAAAACTGGCCTAATCACCTGTGCACGGATGATTCTATGGTGTTGGAAGGAACCTGAAACACCTACACTAAATATGTGGAAGGTTCAAATGCTGGAAACTGCAGCGTGTCAAAAGATGTTCTGGTTCTGTAAAGAAACTTGCGGTCTGATAGATTACATTTGTTAGTCACTGTGTCCTAGTACCTATCACATTGCTATCATCACATAACTATTGTTTTGTATATATCAATTTGTCATTGTCTGTTGCACTACCTGCCTATTTGTTTTTCCCTTTTCCACTGTTGTGTTCTTATTGCTATCAAACGCAAATAAATTTTAATTATAAAAAAAAGAAAAAAAGAATTGATTAACATTTAAAAACAGGCACTGAGTTTTTTGACCCACCTAAATTCTCTATTTCAAAAGGACCTGAGAAACTTTCATGTCACTAAAGCACAAATGAAAAAGGGCACGGACACAGAATCTGTCTATTATACCTATAGAAAATTGTGAATGAACACACCAGGTTACTAGCCATTACGAGGTGTGTTGGAAGTGGGCAGCGGTTGTGTGAAGTGTGTGTCAACGCCATGCAAGAGTTGTTTTTCTACGAGAGGATGCTGGCATCTCTCAGACGGCCTGATCCCATTTGACTAATGAGATTAGAGGTGAACTGTTTTTAACCCCTCCTCACCACTCTAAAAATCTAAATAGGCACAAGCTGGTGCCATACACACACACACACACACAACACACACACCTCCCTCTAAGCAGCCAACATCCAGCTGCACTGACTGCCTGCATTTACAAGACTATAAACACATAAAAGGAGATCTGAGTTCCCTGTTTTCCAACGAGCCACCCGCTGATGAAACAAATCCAGGCGTACTGAGCGGGACTGAGCAGGGATGAGATGCGTAGCTAGCAGACAGCATGAGGGCCCATTAGATTACTGCTCACAAAGTGGATGGATCCTCTGAAGCTGGTAAAGCTCCACAGCGGTCGCCTGGGCTGGAGCCAAGTCTAATTAAGATGAGAGGAAGTGAGTGATGCTAAGCTGAGCGTAAGTCCATTTCCTAAGAGCCGGTGTGAGGGGATGACTCTGCGACTCAAGTTGGGAGTCGGGGCCTGACGGTCTGTCATCGAGTTGAATCATCTGTTTGTGTCTGTGATTCCGACCAATAAACCCGTCCTTCACTTCAGTCAGACTTATTATTGCTCTGGACCTGTTATTTTCTCACTAACTGCTGTAACACAAAATGATGTGTTTGTTTCAGTGCATGAGACGGATCATTAAGTTGCTGGATTCAAGAAATGTTCAATCACTAGTTTGTTGTGTGATAATAAAAGCACAATGCTGCTGTTGCAACAGCAAACATAAGGGGATGTTAGCATGTAGCATACTCCTGAAATGAAGTAAAGCACATGAGTGATAAAGTTTCACCCAAGGAAATTTTTTGGGAGTTAGACAAGCTTGAGAGGCCTCACCCTGCGTATACGCTTATAAATTTGAAAATTGAAGGGGGGGGGGGGTTATTGTTACTGAACAATAAATAAATAAAAGTACATTTTCTAACACTAAGCCAGAATATGTTATGCATTCATATTATAATTCCCTCTTCTAAATTCGGTTTTGGACAGATTTTATGATAATTAAATAAAACAGAGCACCTGATTGTAACTACATCTGAAACACAGCTCACTGCGCTTTATTGTAAACTACGTCATTTTAATGGTTAAAGTTCACATCAAGTTTCTATGTCGATTGATGTCTCAACATTTGTTAATACATTTAAATAGAAAAAAAAAAAAAAGACACTCCTGAACCATTTTAGTAAGGATCATCCAGAATGATCAGATTCAACTGGAATCGATTGGCAGTCGATGAAAACTGAACGACAAACCCCCAAAATTAGCAGTTCTGTGGTCCTGCGGTATCTAAGACCACCAGACCTCAAAAGATCAGGTTGCACTCGCATCTCAGATCTCCTTCCTCCCCCCTCTACGGTTACATTTAGGCCCATGAAACTCAATACACGTATACCATGAGAGGAAGTGCAGCGGACAGAAATACTGCTCCTGCTGAGCTTTAAGGCGCTATCATTATCAAAATCTAGGCTGTGTCTTAAGGAAGCATCGGAAGGGCCCTTTAAGTCAATAATCCCGAGAGACAAAATAAAGACGCTCCTCGGCCCAGCCTCTGTATCCACAAGTTCTCTGCCACCAGTATGGAATATCTGCAAAGTCTGCACAGTCTATATGTAAACCCAACGAATACACTGACCTTCTTCTGGTAGAAATACACTGACAGGACAGCAAACACGAGCACCTGCACCTTCTCCCCCCCCGACATACACATACACGCACGTCATCTCCTAAATCTATTTCAGAGCATTTTTTTTTTCTTTTAGGACATTGACCTTGGCCAAGGGTCAGCATGCCATGTTGTATGTTTACACAGAGTAAATAACATTCACCAAAATCTCATACTTTGACCTCAATATTCCTTATTCCAAACAAAGATAAGCAGCACTGACGTTCAAATCTGTCGCAAGGCATTTAAGAGAGACAGCGTTTTGTTATTGGGTGTTCACAGATGTTGAATGTGCAGATGTTTAGAGTCTAGAGTCTAAGTATCAGCCTCTAAGCATGTGTTACTTTGAACAAATAGCCACAAAACAAACAAACAAGCAAAAAAACTGAAGTGTTTGTTCAAGGAATTCAAAAGGGGGGAAGTTTCACGTTATTTTAGAGTGTTAATGGAAATTTTTAGGCCGTAATGGTATCAAAACAAGATTGTAATTTCAAAAGGCAAAAACTTGATGTAATGACATGATTCTACTCTCAACTTTATTCTTGTAACATGACCATTTTTTTAAAAACATTTTTCTTAAATATTATAATGTTATTCTCGATTTGAACAGTCAGGGCGGAGGAGTAGAAATTATTGCTGTAGAACACAATCCAGGGTTTCTGTCAGTGTCAAAATAAATAAAACAGTAAGGAAAGAATCAGTTATCAAAGATCCTATTCACATCATATGATTAATTAGTATTAATAATTATTATTTTTGACATCTTGGATTGTTTGTGTCTCTGATTGTTAATGCTCTTTCTTGGTTTTCAGGTGTATCCGCACAGTAAAGCAGACCGTCACCGCCCTCCATTGGTTTTTGCAGGTTGGAATTCACATAATCAGGAGGGTCTGTTCACCTGATTATGCGACTCACGTCTGCACCAAAAGGGTTGAGTGGGTTCAGCTGCTGCCTGATACGACTCTTGCACTGGAAAGTCTGCAGACGCACACAGAAAGATCATGTGCTACAACCACATGAGTTACAGTTCTTGTCCGTTTCTGAAGAAGGAAGCTACGAATGGATTAATGTTGAAATAGTTCAATTATGCAGAACATACACACACACACACACACAAACACACAGCTGTATAGACGCCGGGAGTAGTCTTCAGATAGTGACTTGCCTTAACATGCAACTTAACACCCAGCTGTGGTGTCAGGTTGCTTACTTGTGCTAATTATGTGCGTACGTGCCTGCTCAATCTTTCTTGGCTTCTGCACAACTGTGGTACTCTGTTAAGCAGTGTGTATATACAAGTAACAAGAACCACGACATCTCTGTGTGTATGTGTGTGTGTGTGTGTGTGCTGCTGAGTTTGAAGCACTGCCCTGCCCTGCCCTGCCCTGCCCTGCCCTGCCCTGCCCTGCCCTGTACGACTCACCGTTGTGGGACATGCCCACTGACAGGCACTTCTGGAAGCGGCAGTATTGGCACTTGTTGCGGTTCTTCTTTTGGATCTTGCAGCGGCGCTCGCACTTGTCGTACTCCAGCTTCAGACGGATGGTCCGCCGGAAAAAACCCTGGAGGAGTGAAGGTATAAGGAAAAATGTGAGAACTGCTAATATGAAGCAAAGATTTTGACAATTATTTTCATTTGTAAGAACGAGAACATACAGACCAGCTTAGTGAAACATTTCTAAAAAAACAAAATACATATGTTAATAAAACCTGAAATGTAACAGAGTTTAACAAATTCCCTTTTAATAAACTCTAAGCTGTTATGTAACCAGTTTCCAGATCCAGAAAAAAACTATTGACCAACTCTTTATTAAGAAAGACGCCATTAGAAGCAGCTATTTTTCCCCCCTGTGGGTGGTGCATGACAATATCAGATGCACAGTTTCACCATCAGTCTCTCCTCGCTTACACAACCTTGACAAAAAAGAAACATTTAAATCTGGCAAGGAAGAGCTGGACTGAGTGGCATACTTGTGGCTGGCTGGAGGGTAGAAAGTGGCCCGGGGAATTGCTTAATAACATATTCATCTCAAACTGTCACCCAGTGTGCCAAAATACACACAGACCCACACGCAGTCTGAAACACACACACACACACACACACACACCACACACACACACACACACACGGTCATAAAATACAAGATTACACAGGGTTACGCGGACATGCTACAACCATGTGAGCACATGTTAAGTAATTCAGACTGACTCTCACCCACTAACCCCCAACCTCACATGCACAGACACACACATACACACACACACACACACACACACACACACACTTACACGCGTATAAAGCAAGGCTGACATGAAGACATGAAGCCAGGACAGAATTAGAGCCCCACGTGGACTCCATGCCGATTCTGCTTGTGTCCACCGTTGTGAAGGATGAGTGTACTGACATCACAGAGGTCAGCCTCCTCCTGTTACTGTCCCATGACCAAATAACACGCAGATGATAAACTAGAAAAAAAAAACCAACTGTCCAGTGTAATAAGTCTGATTAGAGTTGAAACTGTACAATGGCAGTCGGACAAAAAATGTCCGGTGCACTCAGACTGTGGATGTGAAACTAAAAATCCTTTATCAATATATGGATACGACAACGCGTTTTGAATCACAGGGTCTTCATAAGGGCATGAGACTCGAAAGTGTGAGTCGAAATGCGTTAGCCATATATTAATAAAGGATTTTTAGTTTCACATCTACAATCGGAAGTGCCCGATTCTGACTGCCTTTGTACAGTTTCAACTCTTACAAGACTTATTACACTGGACAGTTGTTTTTTTTTTTTGTTTTTTTTAGTTTATCTGACCACTGGCATCATCCTGGAAGAGCACCTGGTTTCACAGTTTTCTCCTTTACATTCTCCACAATACCTGTTTGACCCCGTGCAGCTCTCTCCCTGTTTTAACTTCATTACCAGTAACATGCAGATGAGACTAGTTCTAGTCCCGATGAAGCAATTAACTGGGTTATTAAGTGTTAATACACATCACTTACCAATAACAAAGATTTTTCTGAACTCAAATTTTGATTGTGGCCAATTCAGTAAAGAATGTTCAAAGCTATGAAGAAACATCTACACATCCCCCCCCCCCTTTCTTTTCCATCAATCCCACTCACTCAGACATTTACTATATGGAGATACATGGGGCTCATGTTTGAACATTGCACCTGCTAAATACGTCATGCGATATTTTTCAACTTCCGCAGGTTGACAACAACGACTACAAAGCACACAATGGTAGCGTTCTCAAAAGTCGGGCGAAAGATGGCTGAATTTGTGAATGTCTGAAGCGTTTGAAATAGGAAAAGCCTTCCCCGATGTAGATCTCTGCGGATCTCATCAAGAAATGCTGACTTCAGTTTATCCAGCTAATGTTGCAAGTAAGGTCTTCACCGTTACCCTTTGGCACTTCATAGGTCACATCTGACTGATGTGTTTCTAATGACTCCCTCCTAAAAGTTAAACAAATGTACCTTGACTTTTGTGATAACCTGTTGTTTTACAGCCCCGCGACTTCCCCCTGCACAGGTCTCATAACACCGACTCTGCCCTGTGGACTGACCAAGGCTTTTGTTTAGTTGATATCGTTCTGTGTTGACACATGGATGCTCAATATCTCTGAAAGTCGAAACAAAATCATTCTACTACTGCACTTCTACTGCAGTGAGCCACAGCTCTGATGTGAATGTCTATGTAATAGCATTTTGACATGATGGAGTTTATGTATCACTTCCTGATATTCATATTCCCATTGCTATTTTGGCCGCTACATTCGGCTGAACTAAGTGGATTTACAGTTGCGGAGGTGTAAGAAAGTCTCTCCCTTCAGTGGCCCACTTTTCCTTCAGTGACTTAAAAAAAATATATAAAAAAAACACAGAATACTAACACACCAACATAGTCTCAAAAACACATGCACAAACACCTCAAGTGACACTATCTTTGTCTTTTACTGCCTCTTAAAAAACAGCCTTGGGTTGTTCTTCAACATGACTGGTAAACAATTAACTGAAAGATTATTGGGAGACCACATGTGAAGGACGAGCCTGGTATTTCTGATGCTTTTAGGAGTTATCATTAGTCACAAGACACATGGCCTCTGGATTTCTGGCCTGGCATGTCCTACTTTCTTCAGTGTTATACTTCCGAATGCGATTTATTGTCTCGAAACTAGTTAATGTTTAGTCAGAACACTGTGATTCTTGGCTTGTCTGTGCCTGAGTGTGGGGGACTTTGGAAGGAAGTACCTGATGGATCTTGACAGAAGTAGCGGCAGAGGGCAGTAGTAAATAAAACACGTTGTAGGTTGAGAAAACAGAGGCGTGATAACTTGGTGACAGATTTAATCCTCACAGTAATGTCCTCCAACAACTACATGTTCTATTGCTCAGTCACCGATTCCTTACGTTGCTCTAGTACTCGCCACCATCTGACGTGAAATCTAAAGACGCACCCACTTGATTGACCGGATCATATGTGTGTTTTTGTTTTTGTGTGTGTCTGTGTGTCTGTGTGTAATCTTCGTCTCACCTTGCAGCCCTCGCAGGCGTGGACTCCGTAGTGGTAGCCCGAGGCGCGGTCAGCACACACTCGACACTCAAGATTGAGCGATGAGGAGGAAGATGAGAACTCCTCCTGGCCGGCCGCCAGCCCGTAAACGACTGATGAGGGGCTGGATGCTGGCGTCAGGGCATCTACAAGAGACGAGCACGTGGTTGGTTAAACCAGTCATTGCACTACCGCCCCCCCCCCTACTACACATCCTAAGTGATGTTGGTAAGTAGGGCTGGTGATATTGTATATTTTTTTTATTGACAACAAATCCCATGAGAAGACCAAAAACAGAAATGAATTGATCCAACTGACGAGTATTGTTTATGTAGCAAAAAAGAGTAAGCTGTATCTACCATAGATTGACATGTCATTGTTGCTGCGGGACAACACATCAGTGAGCCACACAACCGCACTGGGTGATGCATTCCTACAGTCCCACAAACACAGCCTCGCAGCTATAAATACTCACTAGTAATACTCAAATTTGATACTGAAAATAGTCCCTAACACAAGTGCTGTTCGCCCCCATTTGAGCTACATTTGCTACAGACATAAAATCCACTTTTTCTACAGTTGTGCACGAAGCTGATCCAGGAAAGAAATATTGCTCAAGAGAAACCTTCACAGCTGTTTTTTGTGAAAAGCCTCATTTGTATGTTCTGACTTTCACCAACTAGTTTGGCCTCTCTGATATTCACAGTGTTGCCACCCACATCTGCACATTCAATTAGAATGAAACAATGGCTCTTACTTACACACACACACACACACGTTCACACACACGCACACACACACACACAGTACAACGATATCTGATTTGAAAGTGGGCGCACACTCACAGAAGCTTCAGTGCATCTGCATTCATGTCAGTGTGTACTGTATAATTTCCATTGTTGCTGCAGTCCTAATCATCCTCATGACCGTGTATTTAGAGAAAGTGCACGCTGCTAGAAGTGCGCTGTATAAAGCACCAATGTTCTTTATAAAGCCTTACAGAGGCATAGATCATAACTAACTGGACACTGTAATTCCTGCAGACTGAAGGCATCAGCATCCTTTACTCGTCGGATTGTCAAACGGCGCCTGAAACCCCTCCCCTGACACATTTCCGATGTCAGAGCTGTGGAGGCTGCTCTTGATAATTTTGTTTTTCACACAGTGTCAGTGTCTGCCAGGTGTGCCAGAGGTGAGGCAGTACGCGGGATTTAAACTTCAGCTTTCTTTTTCCATTCTTCACATCAACTAATTACAACATAATTTCAGAGTGCAACACAATAAAGCCTTTTGACGAGAGACTGTCTAAAAGCGTGCACCGGTTATATGATTCATCGCACCTCACCCACCTCTATGACGGCAGCCTTTTTTGCCATGCCCCCTGGTGTGACCATACAGAACATGGTTATTTTCACCACAATCAGTTAACAAATTGGGTCATTATTCAGAGATAACTGAAGGCCAATAAAAAGCTTCAGTCACGGCTGCCTTCATGAATGCGTCTCTACTGTGAAGTCTCATCTCCCTGCGGCAAAGACCTAGTAGAATTAAAGTACAGTTTGACCTCTTTGCCCCAACAAAAACAGTCTGTTCCATCACAGCGACTATTTTATTCAGAGATATTAGCATGCAGCGTTGGGAGTAGTATTACTGATCATCCTTAATGGAAGACAGGTCATGAGGTTCGCCATAGGTTGCCAACAGTTTTCTATTTTCACCTTGTGAAGGGGACACGGTCGATGGAACTTGCTTGGTGCACAAATAGCAAAGATGCAATGGTACTAAACGGTGGCACTAAGTCAAGCCACATGAGTTTGGTAAAGAGACGCCAGAACGCGGATAAGCAGCATTGGCAGTGGACCTGGAGCTGTGGCAAGTGCACATGTTTTGACTCAGTGCGGACAAGAAAAGCATGTCAGTGTTGCCTCTGCTCCCGTCTCTCACTGTTCGCACTTGTAAACACCTATAAATCCTAACCAGCCCTCTCACTGACTTTTCCATGACACCATCAAATGTTTCCGTGATGCCTTCTCCCAACGCTTCCCCTCTTTTTTCACTCCTCCCTTTGTCCACCTCACTCACACCCTCTATTATTCCATTAAATGTCTATCTTTCTAGACTATTCACTACTTGTTCGCTTGTTGCATAATTTGGTAGTAGCATAAATTTCCCAGATGCCCATGTGACTTCTATTCAGGAGGAAACACAGCAGCAAAGTGGATGTTTCCTGAGAGGTGGTGAATGGTGGCTGAGGAATGTGTGAATTCCTCATTGGATATGGAGCGAGGAGAAGGACTGAGGGAGGACAGAGAGGTAAAACAAGGGTTTAAGGAAAATGAGAGGTAGATAAGGCTAGAGAGGAAAAGGAGAAATGAGGAGGAAGTACAGAAAGGAATGGGGAGGAAAATGCACCAAGACACTGAGTAAGTCAGAGTCAGAGAAGGACAAATCAATCAAGATCAAGAGACTATCGCCCCAAAGGCACGAAAAAGTAGGTCAGTCAGGCAACCTGAGTAAAAAGGGGCTGTCAAAGGATTGTTGCACAAGAGGTTAAATAAACCAGAGTGTGTGTCTGAACATTCAGTTCGCGCAAATTAAGGATTAAGTGGCTAAACTGAGGGACCCCTGCTCTGACAATGACCGGGCGATTACACCGAGCCACCGTGGATACTTTAAAACTGTGAAATGACGATGCAGGAGCAAACCCCCCACCTTGTCATCTCACCATATTATTAATGAGCTAAAAGAGGTATTTCCATTCAGTGACATTCAGACCCTTTTCACCTAGGACAGTGGAACCTTCGGAGCCATTGCTGGACGACTGGTATTCAGGGACATCGAAAGAGCTGAGGGCATCGTTGTCGATGGACTGGGAGATGTCCTGGAGCTCCTCCATGCCGCCCATGAAGTCGTCATCGGCGCACAGGGGGCTGTCCAGCAACGTGTCCTCCAGGGGAGAAGGGGGATGGTAGTGGCTCTCCATGTCGACCATCGCGGTGGAGGAGCAGGCTGCCGGCACTCTCACTCATCAGACTAGAGACAGAGGACAGCGGGAGGGTGGAGGGAGACAAAAAAAAAAAAACAGAGGTCAAAGAGGTGATATAGAAACTCAGGCGGGCAGACAGAGGGAGACAAGATAATAATCCATTTCTAAGGTCACCTCTGTCAAATTCTAGAGTTGACATCCATGCCAGCAGCTCTGTGAGGCTGTATACAGCAGTGCTTGGTGCTGAATGCTAATGTCAGCTCACTAACATGACAATGTTTAGCAGGTATAATGCTCATGTTTACCATTTTAGTTTAGCATGTTAGCATGCTAACATTTTCTATTAGGCAATAGAAAAAAAAAAACTACATGTCAGTAGGCTCAAACTTATTATGTCATAACCAAAGTTTGTGGTAAATCAAAACTCTGAACTTATAATAGCGCTAAATGTAAAGTCAGCAAAAGTGTTGTGCAATAAATCCTGAGGGTGGACATTAAAGTCTGTACAAAAATGTCATGATAATTCATCTCATAGTTGTTGAGATATTTCACTCAAAGCCACAGATGTCAGCTTATGATGGTATGAGAGGACAAGTAATGGAATCTACACAGACCATTAATATCTGTACCACATTTTTTGCCAATCCATCAAGTAGATGTCGAGATATTTTACTAGATAAGTGATCATTTTGTTGGTAGCACTGGAAGAAAAGCTAGGGGATCAACAAAGTCGTTAGGAGCTTCCTTCTGGGCACCATGAATGTCTGTTCAAAAATGTTTTGGTAGTTCATTCAATAGTTATTGAAATATTTCAGTTTGGACCAAAGTGGTAGACCGTCCACAAAGCCACGCTGCTAGCATGGTGCAAAACTGATAACATCATTATCAACATCAACACCGTAGAGTAATACTGCCTTATCTCTCAGTGCGCATGATTAAACACAACACTGGCTCATACATTTAGGCCCTAATGAGTGGTGCTGATGCAACATGTGGCCATCAGGCCAGGTGAGGCACGCTGCTCTAGTGGGTCAGCAGCAGGCGACTAACGAATGAAGGACATGGAGTATCTTATGACACAACACACTCCACTCCTCTGAGCTATTCACTCCAAATACAGTAACCTTATCCTCACAGGCCTCATAGTGCTGCAGAAAGGGAAAGACAGAGGACAGAGAGAAAGAGAGCGAGGCATGTGGAGGAATGAATGTAGGTCAATGGGCTGGCTGTGATAGGAAGGCTGGGTCGAGGTTTGGCTAGAGGAGACATGACAGACTTGGCTTGTACAGTAGATGGGTGAGATTTCGCTGAATTGCACATGGGGTGGGGGTGGGGGTGGAGGAGCTACGAGCTACACATGAAAGTGCACTATGGAGTGAGTTTGCCTTTACTGCTTAGCGTAAGACTGGTTAAACAGATCGGACCTTATTTCACATATTCAAACTTCATACATCCGCATGTAAAGTGGGTCAATCTTCGGTAAGCTCTTTCCATCAGGCCCCACTAAGAACAACAAGGGGGTGGGGGTGGGGGTGGGTGTGTGTGTGTGTGTGTGTGTGTGTGTGTGTGTGGGGGGGGGGGGGGGGCTATACGGCTAGAAGATAGCAGCTGTTGGTTGTTCTCACCCTTTACATGTCTTTAGTTTAACCTTAACTTGCTCTGCACTGTGTAAGGTACAGTAGACTATTTTAGAAGACAGGCTGACTGCCTGCTCAACAAGTTTCTGCCCTCAGTGCTCCCTGTGACTCTATTCAGAGGCTCCGATGACAGAAATGAATGGTATTCTACTGAAAGCAGCTATGTGAAGTACAGATCATTTGCATATAGTTTGGCCTAGTATAGTTTTCTGTGATTCTATGTGTTATGTAATTGTTAATAATACGTTTCTAATGTCTTTTAAAAAGCTGATATGTAATGTACTGGTGGCTTGTTCATTAGCAAATGGGTGGAGGGTTGGAGCCATTGGCAGAGAGAGCACAGCAAGAAACAACCAAGTGTTTAGGTTTAATACATGCAGAGAAAAAAAGATAGATAGATAGATAGATAGATAGTCCCACCCGTTTAAAAAACGCCACCCTACGTGAAGAGAAGCCTGGCACGTGAGCAGGCCGCTTCACTGAGCTACTCACTCTACAATACACTTGTAATTCTGAATGAGAGCAGTGTTAGCTCTGCTAGGATAAAGCAAACCTGTTTAGCATTCAGCCCCTAGCTCCTGACCCTAAGGTCTTTCTTTAGAGGACATCCTGTTTCATCCACTCACTTCACTCAGCGCTGTCTCATTATAATACTACCTCAAGGCAAAAAAATAAAGAAGCTTTCTGGGCTACTGCTTGACTAACATCCGTTCTGTCTATTCAGGAAACACTCACATTAACCCAGCTGAGTTATTGTCTAGTGGTAAGATGAGTTAGATTTGTGCTTGTGAACTTAATTTTCCTGAGGTCGTTAAAAACTTATGATACATTTTTGCAGACACATATGTCCAGATATGGATCAGTCTAAAGGGGAGCATACAGTATGCCAAGGCTTTGTGTCAACACACACCATGCGTGACTTTCTATTTAAATGACATACATGACACAGGTTCCTTTCTGAACTCATGACCCCACTACCAGCAACTGTGAAGTCGTGGACCAAGCTAACCCCATGTTGCCACCAACATACAACATGAGATCGTAAACACACAGAGCGGCTTAGCTTCGGACTTCAGAGGTCTAGAGAGGATTGAGACAGAGTAAGACAGAGAGCGAGAGACACTGGAGGGAGGAGAGGAACGTCAGTCAAGCTACATTACAGAGTCATTATCAGCAAAGTGCGAGACAGAGAGAGAGAGAGCAAGCGAGGCAGAGAGAGAGAAAGAAAACAGCGGTTCCTACGGTAACAGCAAACCTTTGTCCCATAGGTCAAGACCTCTCTTGTGCTCACTCAACCGAGGCCTGCGGAGGGCACTGCGGACACTGAGTGGAAGATGAGCAAGGTTATATGTGTTTGTGTGCTTGTTAGGGGTTGGGGTTAGGGTCCAAAAGAGGAGGATGGGGGTTACACTGACAAAAGACCGCTAACCAAGAGCCGCTGGGGTCGCCATGACGATGTCATGGCAATGCTGACACACGGCTCACACTTTGAAATCAGCAACGGAGGGAGTGCGGCAGGCTTGTGAAGACAGCTACAGCCTACTACCGCTGGAATTCAATCTCTCATTGAAATCAATAAATCCCATTATGGTGTAAAAAATAGGTTAAAATGTATGTTAGCAGGTCTGTACCAGTGACCAGAGAGCCGTATGTATGAGTGGAGCATAAATAATCCATACAGTCCGACGGATTTCTGCACAGCATGGTCACCCAGCCCCCCACATTACGCTCATCCATCGCCGTCAAGACCCACATTAGACAGACAGGCCATGAAGCAGCTACTAAGCTCTGGCTGAGGCAGATAAACATGCTCTAAATGTGACCCAGGCATGTGGAAAGCCCCCTGCTCCCCTAACAGAAAAGGACATTGAACAGAGTGAAATTAGTTTACATGAGATTCCCCTAGAAAAGTGATCCACAAATCACCTGCACTGCTGAGTCGACAGTCTCAGTATAGGGACATCCATCACTCAAGAAGTACAGTGCTTGGAAGGGATCGTGTTATCTGATCCTGTGGCATATGCAGTATACATCCACACAAAACCATCTGTGTGGATGCAGCTGATTGCTGTGAGAGAATAATCACTCAGTCTCCATGACTAACTGTTGTGTGTGGGGCGTCCAGTAAAGCTTTATGCTTTCCAAATCCAACAATGATAAAGACAACAAACAGCAAAGAGCGTGATGACAAGAAAACACAGATAAAGCTGAAGGCAGACAAAGACATCAGGGTTTGTCTCATGAAAAGCTGGAAAAAAAACATGACTGAAAACACTGTAGCACAGGAGAATATGCCTTGGCAACAGAGAGATAGAAAAGAGATTGCTCATCTACTTGTCTGTTGTGTAATAATAAAACTAGTGTTGCTGCCAATCTATAAAAGAATGCCATTAAGTATGGTTAATAATATATAAAAACCCAATAATAACCCAGGAAACAAAAACACTCCCGCCCTACCTTCCTCATGCAAAAACTCAAAGTAATCCATGTAACTTTGATCCCTGACAACATGAAATCCAGCTCTATCCAAGAGTTTGTGTGATGATTGAGTGTGTTTGTGAGAGAGAGCAGACCACAGGTTAATGTTTAATCCACCCGTCCTGTGGTCTGAGTGCTGACAGGCCTGTAAGAAGAAGGGCCCCAGAGGCCATAATGGTGGTCTTAGAGTAGGAATATGGGCTGATTGGGCTGTCCCGCCCGCTCTGCTCGTCCATTTGTTTGAAGAGTTCACTCGATGAGCTCAGCCTGGACCGTGCCCGCAGTGTAAACACTCGAGTCAACCCTTATCACTCGAGGGCTGATACGCTGGCCGGCGCCCTCTTATCGTTATGGAGATTGGCCAAAGTACAGGCCTGTGGAAGTGATTGACATTGGACTTCAGCTGTAGTCTGTGACAGATGAGCCGTATGATAGCTGACGGTTCAATCACCCTGTTATCAGGTCGCTTTACTGAATACGTCGGGGTCGGTGACAGTTAAATGTACAGGACGCAGCAAATTTTGGCTTCTATTTTTAGATCTGAAGGTTCATACCTGTGCCTTTGCAAACATTAGCTATGTAACTAATGTAACATCTTTGATGACCAATTTCAAATGCATGCAGTGAAGTTTTACATTTTTACGATGCATTATTACAGAAATCCACTGGTTTTGCGACTGAATTTTGTACAAACTGATTGTTGGCTGACAGCATGTTGAACACCCACTGCTGAGCTGAGTTGAGAAATAAGAAACATTAAGTTACATAAACCTCCCGTGGACTCTGACCTCTGCATTGACAGCGTGTTCTGTGTCAAAATAATAATTAAATGTCCACTCACGCTCACAAGACAAGAGCGCGTACAGTCTGACCATAAAACCCTGCAAGGGGTTGCAATGTGACAGTGTATCACGTTACCTCAGAGGGCCTACGGTGACCTGACCCCCTCACACGGGCTGTTGAAAGCGCAGCGTTACGTGGCGGAAAGTGTGTCGGCGTGTGTGATGGGGAATGTCAAAACAACATGAAAAAACTTGTGGTGATGTCATCCACATGAGGAAAATCTTTGTGGAGTGGAAGCAATCATGACCTGTGATTGTCAGTTTTGGGGGAAACAAGCGGCGATGTGTGAAAAATCTGAATTTGGACAGACGGATGTGGGTGTGTTTACTGCATGGCACACAGACTCACGGTGTCGTGACCTCCCAAAAACTTTCCTCATAACTCTTTGGTATCTCAAATATTTTGCCTCAGGTTTGACTGTGTGAAAGCATTACAAGTATTTCTTTGGACATTTCTAAAGTATATTTAACTTGACCACTGTCATTATCTATCATAGTTTTCTTTCTGATAAAGACATGAGCTATTTTTGGCTGTTTACTTGGCTGATAAATTGAGCATTTTATACTATTAGTTCCTGATAATCTGTTCAACACATCTGTTCTTTGTTTGGCTCAGAGGAACATAACAAAGGAAGGGAAAGATAGTGAATTTGTGAGCAAGTAGTAATGATATACCAGTAATAATAATAATACCATAGTGTGTTTTTCTGCCTCGGTCATGACACAGCTGCTGTGTAACCTTGACCCTCAGTATAGCCACAGCTTAACCAGCTTCCCCAGTGCGTCAGATGTAGTCACAGCTGAACCAACGGCAGGCTCGCCCCTCTGTGTTTCCAGCTGCTGAAATCTCCAAAAAGCTAACGGCGCTGTCCTTAAGCAACACCTCCGTTCTGCTGCCAAGCGCAGGCTGCCTGGCTGCCACTTTGTACTTATTTCCAAATCAGTCACAAGGATCAAGCGGGCCACCATTACAAAACCCTCTCTGCAGTTCATCCAAACTGTACATTTCACAGTGGGGGTAACTGCCGCAATCTTTTCCAGCTGCGTTTATCACTCGGACAGATGTAGGGCTGGGGTAACAAGATAGCGAGCGGCACTTGCATACATTAAACTGAAGCGACAAAGACCATAAAGTGCCTTAATGAGTCAACTGTATTAGCTGTAGTCACCTTAGCTTACGCTATTTTATGATCTGTGCTTTGATCGTGCTGGGTTTATTATGTTTATCAAAGTTACTGATTTTTCCCTCTTTACATAATCATGTGGTGATATACAGAAACTGTGCTGGGTGGCAGAACCGTACAAAAATATAAAGAGATTGCAGTATTTAGCATTTTCCGCTCAATATGAAATGCAACACGTGGACATGGCTTTGCCTCCATAATGAATATGCAGTGCTTTTAGAGCGGAGGAAACCAAATTCTTATGCTCTGACATTTTCTAGTGACGTACAAGTTTGCTCCACACCTCAGTACGAGTGCATATTTGGGAAGTGGTCTGGTTCACATCCTCCTCCAGGAGTAAAAATATTGCATGTGCGATCAGAACAATGTACATACAGTATCATGGCTAGTGCCAAAGAGAAGGGAATGTTCAAGTGAGGCCGTGCTCCTGCACCAGCTGCTCCGTCCCCTGAGACTCTGCCAAGATACAATACCTTCATCCCCTGGCAACACGGGGACACAAGGACAGCAGACAAAGCTCTCTGTCTGTGAACTTTGACTGACCACCTTGAGTGCAATGCTGCAAAGAAATATGAAACATTTTGCACGCTTTGTCTAGATTTAGGAGGACAGTACATGTGCTGCAACATCACAGGAGGGGATTTAAATAGTATGTTTATTATGTGCAAAAATGATGGTTTACCAGTAAAATTATGTAATTGGTCAGAGGAAACCTGATCAATCAACCAATAACAATTGTGAATCACTTGATAGATATATTAAGATCTCTATCGAGCAAAAATACCAAAGCAAACTCTTGCTGGCTCCAGCTTCGTATTATACTAAATTGAATATGTTTGGGTTTTGGATTGTGGGTCCGTAAGTAAACGACTGATCAGAGCAATAATTTAATCAACAATGCCTTCCAGCTACCTTCATCTTTGCCCAAAACAATGTTTGCACTGAGGCATGCTGAAGAATTTTCCAAAACTGTTCCGAGGGAGTTTTATGCATTACTGAAAAACAATAGAGTGAGGAGTGCCAGAGTGCAGAAATCACCAAAAACTGAGATGAGAACAACATGAGGCCGGGAGCATTTCTCCTTCCCTCTGACAGCTGTGTGTATCTTGTTTCATTTTCCAGCATGACACTGGAATTGTGAGTTCCCCCTTTCTGGCTGCCAAACCAGCCTACGTGTTTGTGGGGAGGCATGCAGCTCACAGGCCTGGTGACAGAGCAACACTAATTTGCTACTGAAGTAGGATCTCTGAGTACGACAAAAGACCAAAATGTTCTTTTGGCTTCCTACACGCTGCAAAGTAAGCAGCAGTGGCAATCACAAAATCTTGTAGAGCCATTTTTATCAATTTCACCTTTAAACACTTATATAACTATATAGTATATACAGTATCATAACATGCTATATTACATAATTTGATTTAACACACCCAATTAAACTGTGCAGCTGACCTACAGTGGTCATATTGATTATGTTTGCTACTTTCCAAAGAACTGAAAGAGTGAATTTAACTTGCCCTGCCAGATATAGCAATCTTTGCCCCACCTCGACCTTTGGCATGGTCATCTGACATGTTAATAACCACCGTCAATTTCCATACTAGTGTCAAACACCTCTGTTTCACCAACTCATGCTAAAGTGACATTATATGAATAGTTCAGAGGCCTTGTTTGTTTGCTGTGCTATATATATATCAATGTCAAATGAGGCCATAAAAGATGAAGGTTTGTTAGTAATGGACTTAAAATGAGAGAGTGAACCAGGCGCAGGTCATTGATGAGGATTTCTAAAAGCCATGGCTCACGTGGATGATGATCAGGCGCCATTTACTCGAATTTCAAGCTGACAAAAAGTGTCAATCTGTGACACTCACACAAGCAGACCAGAAATGCAGGATTTTGGAGAGACAAAAGACATTCCTTCAAAAGACCAGTCAAATCCTCCTGTCAAGTCCCGTCATGGTTTAACGCACAAATTCAGCTTATATACAACATCCCACCCCGATCAATACCACAGACAATCTCCTGTCCAGAGCCGCTTACTGTAAGTCTGGCTGGAGCGCCCCAATCCTATTCAGCACAGGAGGACTTTACCATAAGAAAGGCTCAAAGGGGAATAGACCTGGCTCAGGTGAAGGTCAAACCTGGCTGACAGAGGACACACGTTGCAAAACAAACAGACCATATAAGTGACTACAAACAGCAGGAACAGCCCTTGTTCTGCTACAACCACGTTTGGACTGAAAATGGCACCACATAAAAAAAAAAAAAAAAAGAAATCTACGCTGGTGTGGGTGTGTTACTACAGGTACCAGTGAGAGGGTGAAATTTGATCCAGGAAGTCCAGTTTAAATAACACAGCTGTGACTTTGAAGGCTTATCAGACATCAAAACATTGGTCAGCTGTTTATAATATGAGGAGGGATTTTACAACTGGGGAAAGTTATCATGGTGACGATCATTTTATTATCCATCTCGATGAATGGGAAGAAAACAAAGAAAAACTTTTTCAGTTACAACATCATCTACAGACACGTCTGCATGTGTGTTGTTAAAAAGTTGACCTTTTAGCCCTCTAAAGACCCTTGTGCTGCTAACTCAGTGGCCTCAGATAAGTAAATAAGGAGATGGCAGTGTGTGAGCGCTATTTTTGGTCTGAATGCAGCCTCAAGGCGTACAACAAAATGCTTGTTGGATCCTCGAACAGTGTCCGTCCTCCCCCTGCACCTTTCCCACGTCTGATTTTTTTTTTTGGCCACTTTTTCCTGTGTTCAAATGAATCCAACCACCGTGAACCACTTTGAGGAGAGTCGGCCTGAAAGCGTTCCACATGATTCACATTTGAATGATTATCACATTTTGCCTGGCTGTACTATATTCTGGCAGGCTTCTCAGTCCGCCTTTGAGTGTATCCATCTGGAACAGCTATAAACACATTTGTCTTTAAATGTGGCTGAAAGACACTTTATACGAAGTAGTTTGTTTCAAGCAGACCCCAAACCTACAGTCCCCAGCGCAAGACCCAGCACCTGTAGGAGCTTATTTCTCTGGGGCTGCTCTCACAGGTGAGAGATGCCAGAAGAGCCCTCGAACCCGCATAGTCCATAACAAGGCAGTGGTAGCGTTCATCCCTAACGCAGAGGGTCTAAAAACAGGTGGAAGAGCCGTCTGGAATGATGCTTCATGAAAAGCTAATGCGAACGCACACAGAGCAAATGCTGGATGGATCTAAGACCGTGACTTGTCCTGACTAATTCTCTCCAAACTATGCCCAGTGTTAGCATTGCTCCTCTTGCCATCTGTGGAGAAAATAGGTCACTGGAACTAGGTTCTCGTTGCTAAACATACTTTCAGTACACCTTTGCAGAAGGCCCGACAGACACGACGGAGACAAATGATAAACTCTCGAGACTGTTCAGCTGGGGGAAGAACCTGAAAGTCCTGTTTGAGGAGCAGAGAGGAGAAAAATTTGCCTCTCTCTCTCTCTCTCTCTCCGCTCTTGTTTCTTTCCAATGTGGTCAATTCTTTATCTGGTATTTAAACATAATTATATAAAGGGTGGGGTTACAAGTTGACAGATCACAAATAAAGTAGATAAAAGTTATCAATAATGTCCATGAATGAATCAGCGCAAAATTGTTTAGCAATCTTCCCCATATCCTGCATTTGACTCCTTCCCACCCCACCCACCCACCCCACCTGGACCGCATGCACACAAATAACAGTTATATTAATGATTTTATTATAGTAATCGCTTGTTTTCCAGCATCAAATGTTTTCTTTTTTTGCCTGGTGCATGTTGGCAGCCAAGTGCTGCATGTTTGCATTGTCTATGAAGTCAAGAAACCATCGTTGTACACTGATATCATGAGAATGTCTCTGCGTCTGAAAGCCCGTCTTTCCAGGGTGTGAACGCAACCGAGCAGAAGCAGATTAAAGGTCTCAGGTGCCTGGAGACAAAACTGTCAGTGTGCCGCAGGAGAAACTAGCTACAGTAAAAACAACAGCAGTGCAACCTCCCTTAAGGCTGAATTAAAGAAGCACTCGTCTGAGCAGTGGCTCTGACGGTTTGTGTCTGGAGACATTTGTCATGCGCTGTGCACAAGAGATAAGACTATCTCGACTGCTTTGTGTTCCTCCGATTGCTATAGTTAAGTTGAGATGATGAATTACAAGCAGTGATAAGAACTGAAAGAAAATATAAAACAGGGCCACTCCCGCAAACAGAGTAAAGATCCACGTGCTTCTGAGTGAGGTCCGCCTGGAATAAAGAAAGCACAGGTGGACCTCATCACTGTGTTCAGTTAACCACAAGAAAAGCTTTTATATTTACTTCCCTGCATTTCTGAAAAAATTTAGATGTATCAGACACCCCCGGTCACCCCACCCACTTGGTATTCACCAGCAAGTACAAAAAAACAACAACCTTATTTGCAATTACTATTTGACCAGGGTTCGGTGTGCCCATTTTGATGTTATCTCTTGGAAAATTTTTAGCCTATGAAGCGATTTATTCTTCAGTCTTAAAAATATTCACCGTGATGTTTTCAATTGGCTTCACTCCGTCAACACAAAAAAAACCCCACTGCCACTCTGTGTGAGGCTGTGTCAAATCCTATGTGATTTTTAATGGACTTTTAACAACGTATGATAAGCTGAGTAAAAAATGGTTCTGACTGCAGACCTTTGATCCCAAGGTAAATGCTACGTTAATATGGAGACTGGCTTTAAGTGTTAGCAAATACAGGTAAAAGCCTCGCACACGGGACTGAGCTGAATCTCAGTGTGTTTAGAAGAGTGATTTAGCATCTGCCGTCAGATCAGTCTCACTTTTAGGACGGGGTGTCAGCAGAGAGCAGCTTTCTAATCTCAGCTAACAACGCAAGTCTCTTCTCGCCATTTAATACACAAACAAACCTTCATCACTGTGGCATCCAGTCAGTCCCAATATCAATTTACGATTAATGCCACAAAGGAAAAATAAAACATGAGGTGTCAAGCGCATTAACTGTGGAAGCCCTTCCAACATTCATGACCCCACTGAAGGAATTTTAATCTATGAAAAATACACACTGGACAGTTATAAGAGTAGACAACTGAAATTACACATAGGATCCCTCTACCTGGCGATAAAGAAAGGCTTGCATTTCTGCATTGTTCAGGAGAACGGGACATGTAAAGGATTTGGGTCAAATTTCACTTTCACAAAAACAGCGTTATTCAGAAATGAGGGTTGCAAGGCGGTGAGCTTTCTCATGACTAAAAACTAAATCACTGAGCTGCAGAACACCACGCTCACAGTGTTGTATCAGTATTAATGATAATGAATGAATGAATAATTATGTTACACACTTGCACTGGCTGTGACTTTGCCTGGCAGTCATGTGAAAGCTCTGCATGTTCCCAACAAGGAGCAGAGAAGGAGTCACTGAGGCAGAGAGAAGGGAGAAGGAGAAAGGCCTCAGGGTTACTTAAGGAGTTAGGTCATAGCACCTGCAGATACATAACCACCGCCTCACCCATTCGCTTCACGCATGTCACAGTTTGTGCTGCTTAAGTGCTGGACACAGATCATTAGCAACAATAAGCAATCTGTGATTTCAACATTTCAATCACAACTTTCCCCCATCTCTATCATGAAACAATATTTACACTGAAGAGACCGCATGCAGGTGTCATGCACGTGCCTCTAGCAGATAGAGCAACATGTCTGGACCGGATTGAAACAGTGTTTGTACATGTTTTTTTGTTTTTTTTTGACGTGCACGCTGCTTAATGTGTCACACAGCATTGACCCTTTAACTGAGCAAAGTCCTATAAGCAATCGACATCTGCTACATAACCGCTATTATAGTAACAGGGCGCGACAACAAGCAAATACATAGCCATTGTGTAAGTAACTCATAAATAAGCTCACATCTAGGGGAGATGTTGCGTATTGATGAGCAAGGGACCCTCTAGCTGCGCAGGCGTGCAAACTGAAATCATATTAGCCTATCTCCATACAATAACAATGGTCTTGCAATCCGTGAAGAATGTATTCACGAGCCCCAGGTACCTGTGAACAATCGTGTGCAGGTTTGGCGCTGCATACCGGACTCAGTCTAAAACACGCGCTGTTTCTAGGCTGCAGCCACCTCTGTGCCCCACAACAAAATTCCCTTACAGACAGTCTCTCAGCTGCTGCCGCCGCCGCCGCCGCCGCCGCCGCAGCAGCAGCAGCAGCAGCAGGAGGAGGGTGCACTTCTTGAATAAAAAGCCAAATGAAGACATCTACCTTGCAATAAACTGCCGAGTCCGAAGCCGCCATATCCTCGGTAATCTCGCAGGGATGAGAAGCGGTTGGTGCAAGATCGAGAGAGGAGCGAGGAGGGGAAAAAATAGTCCCCAACCCCGACCCACGTCCTTGTTTGTTTCCCAACAGCGCTGCCGCTGTCAAAAAAATCCCCCACCACGTCCATACAAAGCGGAGCCGTGAGATCACACCCGCAGGAAGTGACCTCATGACTGACAGCTGGCAGAGAGAAAAGGCGCACACCCCCCTGACACACCTATAGTTTCGGCGAATAGAAAGAGAGCAGCAGTTTCTCTAGAGAAAGGACGCCCCCTAACCATGGTGACAGCTGAGGGGAGCGGAAGAAGACTCTTCCTGTGAACGTGCACTGTTCAAACTAAGACCATTGAAAGAGAACAGAAAGACGCTGCAAAAACAGAGGGTTCAGTACAGGACCGAGTATGCGTGACAGACAGATGCATAATGTTGAATTAAGTGAATTCATGCTGGCAAAATTTGCATACCCGCGGAACTGTCCTCAGATGACCTTCCTCGGGTCATCCAAGTGCCTCCTTCCCTTGTGCTCCCAATTCACTTCATTTAATTTAATTCACTGAAGCTTTATTGGCATAAATTCCTGATCACACAACATGTTGCCAAAGCATAAACATAAAAAAAAAAAAAGCAAATTAAATATGACATGTCTCAATGACATGCAGTTATTTCAGAATCAGAATAGGTTTTATTGGCCAAGTGCTGCAGTGCTGCATAAAGACAACAAAGATAAACAAAAATATACAACGTAGAGCAGGCAAGTGTGCACAGTACCAGAGTGGTGGGAGATGTATTCAGTTCATTTAAGCAGAGTAGCAGCACCAAATTATAAAACTCCTCCATCACAAAGTCCTGCATTCAGAATTTGATTTTACTTGAAAGTACAGAAATATCATGAGCAACATGTACACTAAGAAAAGTAAAAGTATGACACAACACTGTATGCATGCCTCCTGTGTGTTATCATTAGGGCATGGTTATTAATGCAATAACATGTAATTGGTATTTATATGTTCTAAATTGTTGAAGTGGAGTTAAGTATGATGGACAGACTATACACAGTGTATCCAATCTGTGCATGATTATATACATATATATTCTCTGATGAACAGTTCTTCCATGTGAACAGTTTGACCACAGAGGCTTTGAATGAGCTCTTCTCTTTGAAAAGAAGGAACGACTGGAAAAGTGGGTGTCATTTTGTGCAGAATAGCATTTCTAAATTGTTCATATTTTATTACAAAATTGAACACAGTGTCACAATGATTTGAATAATAATTATAGTCTGATATGATTCCCCCCCCCCCACAAACAAAAAATACAGAGTCTTTGAATGTGCACATATATTTTGTTGTTGCGAAAGTTCAACTGCTGTATGCAAGATGTCTCCTGCTTCACTGAAAAGTCCATCCTCAGTTTGTGTGTGCACGGGAAGTTTCTGGTTTCCATACCACACTTGTGTAAGAAGCAGGATTGACCTCTGAGCTTCATGTCACAAACTCATGTCCCCTTCAGTGGATGAACGTGCAAAGGTTCTTCTGTGCAGCGAAGCTCAAACATCCAAATCAAGCAAAAGGGAAAGCGCGTGTTGCAATGTAGGGCATTAGCATATTTTTGTTTGTATACACGTCTTGTCATGTGGAAACTATAGAACTGAGATCTGAAAAGATTTTAGTTGGTCAAACAGTTCTCTGATCCAGATGCCTTGGCAGCATGAGCTGTAGTTTACGAGACCTTGACCAGCACATGGTCCTGCTAACTGTGAATAAGAAAATGATGTGCTTATCAGCAGAATCACATGGCAGCTGGAGAAAACCCTGTTCCACACTGACACTAGGCCAAGTTGTGAGGGTTTCCAGTCAGTGTTGCAATAAACTGCCTTATTAATGAAGTGGCTCCGTTTTCCAAGCTCGTGCCAGATGCTGACTGTGCTGCTCTGTGCGTGTGTGTGCGTGTGTGTGTGTGTGTGCCGATTGCAACTCTCTGCTCTCTTGTTTCCCCATCCTGCTCCCCATCACATTCTGTCTGTGTCTTTGGCAAAAGCAATGTGGGCGTCGTTTCTAAAGTGTCCTGGGACCACAGTGGATCCTTCCGAACCTCCACATTCACTCAGCACTTACATGCATCGAGGTGGAAGAAGTATTCAGATCCTTTACTTAGGTAGAAGTGGAAATCCAACGATATAGAAAACATTCATTTGAAATTTTAGCGATGGCTGTCTCATCATGTGAGCGGCATTTTAATGTTGTAACTGGTTGAGGTCAAGCAACAGCTTTTACTGTTGTATTATAACCTAGAACAAAGCGACATATGCATAATGTATAAGCTCATCATCCCTTTTGCACATAAATCTTTACTTGCCAAGTAACCATTAACTATAGATTTCATAAACTGAGGTGGAGTCCAAGGTACAATATCGCCCTCTGAGCTGTTGTGAAGTAGTGGTGAAAATGATTCAAATACAACACGTAAAGCACATCAGATTTTAGTTTTGTCCAGCTGTACTGAAGCACAGTGCTTGAGTAAATGTACTGACTTTCTTTCCACTCACTCAACAAACACACACATACTTGAGGAAGACGAATCTCTTCAGATGTACTGGATAAAGGGTTTCTGTAAAAGATGTCTTTTCAACAAATGGTGGATCAGATTCTAAAGGATCCAACTGGAGAATCTGGGTTTGAGGCCCATTTCAGCCAGAATACGCCCGGACAAAGAGTCTTGAAACCACACACTTATATCATCTCGTTCCGGAGTTAGAGGTTAGGAAAGTAAAATTTCTCCACTGGCAACGCTTCACTTAATCACAAAAGGAGATTCTTTGTAAAATCATTGTGTAAAATCCCAGTAATTGACTCGTCTATTCAAGTTCGATGTTTCACAAACATCAGTAAGAAACATTAAACTAACGATCCACAGAAGTTGGTCAAGGTGAGGTGAGACAGTTTATGTGCTTAGCACGTAAGTTCATTATTGACCTTGGAAATAGTCGTCTGACAAAACAATCCAAAATATTTCAAACTGAAGGTTGAAGCTTTCAACCATATTCCCATAAGATTTTCATCAGTGGATGGAGTTTGCTCAGTTGGAAATTGATCTGTCGTCAGACCAGCTAACTTCATCCATAAAAGTTTTATCTGTAAAAGTTTTATTATAATGTTAAACACTGAAGTTCAGTCTTGAGTTTAGAAATATCAGCTTGATGAAATAATCTCTGCAATGAAAACGGCATGCTAACGTTGAAAGCTCCAGAAAACCTGACCTGCATGTGGAAGAAGTCAGAGTATTTAATCTACAACAAAGGATCGAATTTAACAAGCTGATGATATGTAAAATCTTAGTCTGCAAAGTAAATATTAACTCCAGCTTTCAAATAAATATAGTGGAGTAAGATTTACAATATTTCCTTATGAAATTCAGCGGAGTTGAAATATAGAGCGGCCTTAAATAAGAAGTTCAGTAAAGAGCAGTAAAGTACAAGCGCCTAAACACTGTGATTAAATACAGAATTGACTAAATGTACTTTGCTACACTCCACCACTACAGCGGTGGTAGTTGCAACAGATCTCTGAGGGTCAGGCGGAAACATAGTTCAGCTCTACATTAAATATCAAATCAATCAATGCAAAATCCCGCAGTGACGGACGACACTCAAATGCACACCCACACAGATGTCAGCTCCACCGCACTGAGCTTCTCCACAGCTGCCGGTGATTTCTCCATGTGAGGAGGACATGGAGAAACATTAGACTCAGAAGATACGGCTCGTTGCAACACGACTCATGAGAGCAGACAGAAACAGAGTCCACAGTAATGAGCTACGGTCAAGACTTTCTGTCTGGACAGCAGCTGGTTTCCCAATTAATGGGGGACTCAGAATGCTTTCCACATCGATTTAATATAATGATAACTGCCCCATTCACTTACAACATGTTTGTCCCTGCACTGAACCAAGCTGTAGTAAAACAGGCCATGAAGAAACAAAAACTTGATTAAGCAATTTATGGTTATAAAAAGGACACTCATCATCATTAGAGTTTCAGTTTAGGGGAAGACTCACTGCTCCAGCGCCTGTTTTATTAACTGAAATATACTGGAAAGCATTTGCTGCGATGAAATGGAATGAACAAGAACGCAAATATGATTATGCTGGTGTTAATATTGATGCAGTGTGTTACTCTAGGGTAATTACAACGATGGTGTATGACATTGAACCCTACTATTTAGCCTACATTAGTCAAATCAAACTTTTAAACCACATCTCAGACATTTATTTTCTCAACCTACATGTTTCCAGTCACATATAAAGTGGTAGCTTTATGTAAAACAAGTCTGAGGTATATGGGGAACTTGCATGCACTGCTTTTGAAAAGGGTTGACATGTTGACCCACTGACGTACAGGAAGTGGGTCACTGTAGAGGCTCAACAGCAGACGGACCTCTGCTGCCACCTGCTGCTGAAAGACTGCGGATGGCGGTTACATCACCTGCGTCAGCTCCTCACTACAACCTGAGATATTCATTCAAGAGGCAGCAGACTGACTGCTATGAATAATGAGTTACCTACATCAAAATAAACGTTTGATTAATTACTCAATATTACTTATATACTTAATATCTGCCATGGCAAGTCAATTTTATATATGTCAATGAAAATCACAAATTTGCCTCAAATGGCTTTACAGCACCCTCTATCTGCAGACTGTTGATTTGGATTTTAAAAAAAGAGAAAAAGAAATAAAGAGAAAATAGAGATAAATAAACGTTTATAAATTGGATAGAAAATTAACCAACGACACTTTTTAATTTTTTTTTTACATTTTATCAACTCCAGGTTCTAAGAATTTGCTCATTTTACATTACAGTAAATTGAAAATCCTTATCCTCTATATCTTCTTTATCTACTGTGTACTGTTGGTTGAACCAAACGAGACATTTGATGACATCACCAGGGTTTTTATGATTCTCTGTTCCTCGACCAGATGATTTATTAACAGATTACTAATGAAAATAATCATTGTAGAAGTATATAGATACAACCATAGTTCAATTGCAATGTGGAGAAACAGAATGATGATACTACAGTGCCAAAAAATTGTATATGAAGAATATCAAATGTCCACTAGGTGGCACTTTTGCCACATCTATAACAGAATGGAAGTTATACTGGTGATCAGTTATATTAAAATAGTGTGTTTCTAGGTGCAGGAAATCTAAATATGAATATGGAATAAATACCATTGCTATAGAAACGACTCATTTCATTTCCTTGCCCTATATTTCATAACGAATGGCGCATTTTCTAATCAGCGTGGCACAGATTAACATTGCTGAATCTATTTCGATGCAGGCTTAGTGCTTCTTCATTTCAGTGAATGCACTCTGCTCGGTGGTTTATTTGAGAGGCCTGCCCACACCGAGCCTTCAATCCTATCCACTTACATTCGATCAATAATATTATTCCATTTATACAGCTATGACATCATACCAAGGCTTAGAAAAGCTCTGCTGTGAGTGCTATTCTTTTCAAATTCCTGGCAAGTTTTGATAAAACAACAGTATATTATTGAATTCTGACTGATACGTTTCAGACTGAGTCTCAAAAGCTATTCATTAGCTCCTTATTGCATGGGAAAAGAATTCCCCAGGGTGGACGTCAAAGCTTTTTGCAACGTTTTTTTTTGGTGAAGCAGTTAGGCAGGAGATGAAGGATGGAGGATGGCCTTTAGAGATGCAACCCCAGAGACAGGATACACACAGATCCATTGTCTCATCGGGCTTAATATTCAGCTCACTTTGCTCTATCACCAAGGCCAAGGCTCAAATCAGTTCAATATGGTGGCTGGCAGAGGACAGCTAACACAGTGGGTGCAGCCCACATACGAATACTCCCCAACACTGGTCTAGACACATGGGACACAGTACAGTGGTAGATTTTTTTTTTTTTCCCACGCTGCAATGTTACTGTCACATAATCCTTCTCATTGTGTCAGAAACATTTGGCGAATATGTAACTAGTTCAGCACGCCTGGTATGACTGATATGTGTGAAACTACGACATGCAAAGTGAAGGACAAAATATGTGCAAACTGAGGAGGCGTAAGTGTGCACAGTGGGCTTCGAATGTGTCTGTACATGCATATTCATAGTAAAACGCTTGTTACCTCCGACATAAAGTTGATAACCGGTTATATGACTGTAGAATGAACATACAGGGGTGAGCGAGGGCTCTCACCGTGAATGACAACCCCAAATCTGACCTTGATATGAGATACGGGGCCGCAGTCTCAGACAGTGAGGCAAGTCCGATGCCCAAGTTGGCCTGATACCGGCTGGCACTCACCTTGTCATCTATCTGAGTATGTGCGTATTTATGTGTGCTGTTGGCCGGAGAGTGATAGAGTACTGTAACCATCATCTGTTGCCATATGAATCATGCTGTAGCCCAGGAGGTGAGATTGTGCCATGGCTCCTCTTTCCATCTGCTCTGCTCTGGGGCTTTACGACATGTCTGGGGCTGCTGGCTGATCCCAGGACTGGATGGAGGTAGTCAAGTCGGGCTTTTTCACACATATTTCCAATGTTTTCTCAGCCAACAAACAATGATAAATGTGTTTGGGTATGTTCAACACAGGCTCGTAGACTGAATACACTGAGTTTGGTAGCCGATATTCACTTCTGGATTTCATTGGAAGAGAGTGACCTCGATTGTAATATAAACTGTATGTAAACTTCATCACAGAAATGACTGTGCCTTGGAAAACATTTGGCGCCAATGCAGTAGGTCAACTACAAACAAGTCTCAAAGTTTTAAACATTGAAATTGACACTCATAGGATGTAAGAACAAAACATAAGACAAACTTGATTCTGTATTTAATTTTTTTTATTATTGTTTGAGGCAGAAAATCAAAAGCAAACAGAAATTCCATTTACCTGCTGGTCCTGTCATAGCAGCAGACAGGACCCGCTGCTATGACTGGCTGTGGATGCCTATGGTCCAGCTAAGAGATGGCTTGATGACTCAACCCCCTGTTGTCTGTATGTTGAAGGATTGCTGCCCTTCAGGGAAGGCAGTAGGTTGTATAGTTATCTCCTGATTGGGCAAAATCACTACCCTGAAACCACACAACCTACTACCTCACCCCGTACGAACATCAGAAAGGTCCTACAGGTCGGCAAGCTTTGGCGTAGCTGGTACTCTAGAGCATTATGGTAGGGTGACATAGAAACACTATATTTTATTATGGTAAACAAACACATCCTCATACATTGTGACAATAAAAACAATTCATATCAAAACTGTCATGATTTGAGCTTTAATGTCTAAAACACAAACGATACAAGTAATCAGAATCAATTAGTTTGAGGAAAAGAGCAACACATCCTAAAAAAAAAAAAGAATAAGGAACTGTTAGAAACCACAGCTAAAGAAAAGGGGTGAAAATTAGATAAGAACATCTTCAGTTTTTGTGTTGATTGACCAGCAAGATATAACAACATGACATAACACATGTTTTTTTATTCACCATAAATTCTTAAAGTACAACCATGAAAAGCCTAAAAATACCTAAATTAACTATCAAATTCTGCGACTGGGTTATGTTCTTAGCAGTCAGTGGGTAAACATGCACATTCCAGTGTTGATCCAGATCCAAAAGCTCCAACAATGGCATCTGAAGACATTACAGCCACTTCAGGAAAGACAGTAAGTTGTATAGTTATCTGACAGGAAGGGTATCACCCTAAAACTATACAACCTACTACCTCACCCCAAAGGACAGTCTTTAAAAAACAAAGTCCTTTCAGGTCCCCGTTCATGCAGGTAATCCACTTTGACACACCTCACTGAATACAAAACAGCGGTTATGATTCACAGAAACACAAACACACATGCCACTCTCCTCTGGGACACCTCACCGGTGTGACTGGAGTCTGTGTGTTCAGAACACAATGTGACGACAGGGTCATCCGGTTCATGGCTCAAGCTCAAGAGGAATTCAAATGATCTAACAAGGCGCGCATGTCCCAAACAAATACTGTAGCCAAGATATTTCCATATTGAAATGCAACCAGTATATAACTTAGAGGGGGGGGGCAGTGACATCAAAAATTTGGATTTTTACTAAGAAATAGTTGAACCTCAAAACTATTAAAATGCAATGTTCCATTCATTAAATACTTTCCAAAAAACCATGCTTTGCTCAGTGTTCAGTAGGCCTGTGATCAGTGCTGAAAGATGGTGGAAAATGAGGTTGTTATCACTCAACAGATTTGGTTCCCAGCTTGCAGGTTGGGACCTTACAAGAGGCCAAGTAATGATTCAAAAGACAGAAATAATTTTGTTAATGAAACATGTCTCTGCAAATTTTGTTTTTTTGAGTCTTTAATTTTTTCTTTTTTTATTGTGAAGTACTTAGTTTTACTCTAAAAAATGATTCAAATTAAACAAACAAATCTCTCTCTGCTTGAACAGCTTGCAACTCATGCATTTTTTTTGTGCAGTTTTCTGTGCTTCAGAGAGGAGAGTGTTAACATCAGTGACCAGTGTTGAGAGTGGGCGAGCTCGAGCTATAGCTCATATCCTGGCCCACATGTGCGGAGCAGAGGGCCACAGCTGCTGCTGCCTCTGTTAATGTTTCTCACCTGCTCTGTAACACGCAGCGAAGGAGGGGTGGGGGTGGGGGTGGGGGTGGGGGTGGGGGTGGGGGGGGACGACACACTGGCCGATCGCCTCCTGCCTCCATCACGGTTTCAGCAGCATGTCAGGTAGCCTCCATCTGAAAATCCCCGAGAGGGAAAATCTGTTACTTCTGCACCAAAGGAAATGTAGAAATACTTCAGCACTGTGACTTCTACATTTGACTTCTGTGAGATGAATTGCAAACACCCCAGCGGCTGACAGTCAGTACGAGAGTGTTTTGCATTCTCAGGTGAAAGCATATTGTTTACTTGCAATTTGAGTATGTGGTTATGTGTGTTTACAGCATGCTTGTATGAAATTCTGTATGACTCATACTTGTGTGTTCTGTGAGAAATATTAGACAGTAGCGGCGTGCACAAATCCAAATACTCCAGCGATCTATCAGGTGCATGGTCGTTCCTATCTAAACAGAACAAACAGAATGCCGGTGAACGTGCTGTTTGCCAAACTATAGGCCATGATCAGGGTGCACTATGCTGATCAAGGCTTATAGCTGAGACACGTTTGTTGTTTTTGCCCACATTAAACAAGAAGACGATTCATGTGTGAGTGCAGGTGTTCTGTTTGTTCTGTGAGAAAGCCACACCATCCCACATGTTTAGCTGTCACAAGATGCTGACACAAAGTGACATCAGGTTAATCTTTGTCAGCACAAACCTCTACAGTAATATTATTCTATGTGTGAAGGCACAAATACAGCACGGCACAATACAAAAAGGTATGTCTTGAGCTGCGGGGCCCAATTGTTTCTGCTCAGTGGTGACTCTGAGGCTCTCTGCATTATTCAGCACTGCTTTACTTACACCGTAGCACTGGATGAGTGCATTTTAAGTATGCGCAGACACACACACCATTACAGGGTAAGAGACACACAGAGGAGCACACAGACACTTTGCATACAGAGACAGAGAGAAGGAAGAATACAGTATGGCAACCTACAGTATGCACACACACACACACACACACACATACGTTTACACATGCACAGGATAATGACAGAAAGAAAAAGAGCCACATAGAGGATACTGTGCAGGGAGTGTATTTACTTAGAATAGAATTCATTTCGAGCTAATTGTATTAAATTAAAATCAAACAGACCGAAACAAATTTACTATTTACATATCTTTCTTGAAAGGTGCTCGAAGCATTAGATCACTGTTTTGCAGGACATTCAAATGATGTTGCACATTAGAGAAACTTCCATCATATCCAAATCGAGCAATTTTTAATATGTTTTCATTTACATGCTTAAACACTAACTACATATGGGAAACTGTCTGCGGAGGGCATATCAGTGGTCATCTCCCAGTCTATTCTCATTGTGCAGACCTGCAAAAAGCTTAATGGTGTGGGCCCAGACTTCATAAGGTAAGGTCAAGGCACACTGTCCTCTCAGTCTGCTGACTGGACATACTTCAATCTAATATAGTAGATGGCTCTGGGGTCCTGACCAACAGAGAGGATGTCCAGGAAAGCTATTGCTTTCAAGTGCAGCCAGTTGCTATCATCCAGTGACAGGGAAATATTCACACTCGCACCCACACACACGTACTGCAGATGACCAATATGCAACGCAAGCATGCACGCGCACACACACACACACACACACACACACACACACACACACACACACACACACACACACACACACACACACACAGGCATGTACCCTTGTGCACACTTGTTTAGGGCTCTTTACACAGTTATGTAATTCAATCTAAAAACACCTCCTTTACTAAGAGCTTGTCCACCTAAAAAATTCAGCCTTCTTAAAAGTGTGCAAACTCAGCAAGCACTCCTTCACTTGAAAGCACAGCGTCTGTAACTGATACGCTGCTTTAGCCCTCCACCTCCATTAGCTGTTGAGAGGAGCCGGGGTGCAAAGTCGTGCTTACTACACTTCAGCGTCTCATAATGTCACACAAACACATATCTGCACTGTGGGGCATGCACACACAAAACACCTAAACAAATACATAGACGCACACAAGGACACAGTTTCAAATTCACACGCACACACACACACACACACACACACACACACACACACACACACACACAATGACACACAAACATGGAAAAATACCCTTTGGAGGGTATAAGGTAAAACGTGATATTCATTTACCTCATCACATTTTCACACGTCGTTTGCAGCAAAGACACGCACTGCTTAAAAAGCCACCTTAATTCAATCACACTTAAGTCTAAGTGCTACAGTGCCTATCAATCAATACCAAAGCTGACTTTCACTGCAGTGATAGTCAGATGGAGTGGAGTGCTGTAACCTTGTAACCTGATCTTTGGGGTTCTGGCGGTCTGTGGTCAGTCAGTACGGCGGGTGATTCGGAAAAAGAAGCTGGACATTTACACAATATGCATCCCCATATTCCCAATGCAAATATTTCTACTCATCTCTCACGCTGTGATTAAAAAACATTACCATTGAATCATTAGTTTAGTCTATGTGGTCCAGGTTGTAGATTCCTTTTCTTAATTTAATTTGTACCTGGATAGATCAGGATCTTTTGTGAAAAAGTCCTCGCAAAAACAAGGCTTTGTATCAAGAGACAGAGATGTGTCTGTAGCAGGGAGTATTGTAAAAATGTTAAGCGCAGAAAGTTGGCATCACATTTCTAGTGAGATTCATGGTCTTTTACTCATTCTAAAATCAGACATTATGTCATAATTTTGCCATATTTAGACAATTTCATTAAGGGGATTTTTGAGCCACTTGAACTTTGTGTTTTAGGGGGTTTTGTGGGTATTTATACCAAATAACTTGGGGAGTTTCAGGAAAAGGCACTCTTCTTCTGACTCTCCCTCAGATTTACCCATTGCCTCATAGCCGAGCCTGTGTGGATGCCTTTTGGCTCCACAAGATTATGTAAGTGCTTATGGTTGAGTTTTGCAAGTATACCCAGTATATGTGCTCAGGCCTTGTGTTTATACCTGTGTGGCTTCCTTTATATCAGGGATGTGGTATAGGTATAGGTATATGCACGCGATTGTGTGCATGCATTTTTCTTTTGTCCAACTACATGTGAGCCCTGCTACAAGTGAAGTGGTGTCTGGGCGCAAACAGGAGGAATCCAGATAGACACGGTGGAGCATTTATAAAGGGAAGCATGGCTTCTGTGCCCCCCCACAGCCCCCTCAGGGTAGCACAGCAGGCATGACCCATCTATTTATACCAGGGCTAGGGGGAGGCAGGGGGAGGAGGGGGAGGACAGGAGCGGGGGAAGAGGAGAGGCTGCATGGGCAGGTCCTGTTACACATGCCAGGGGGGATGGCTGGGGCAAGCCACAGGGGGATTCTGCTCAAAGTCAGACAGGCTGACCTCCCCGTCACCTCTGCATGAGGCAGATATTGAGCTTGTGTGAGTGTGTCTTAGGAGAGTGAGAGAAAAGGCAATTTATGGGTGCGTACGAAGGTGTTTGATGTATGTGCCTATGTGTGCACATGGGGCTACATGTTTGCATTAATGCATGCATAATGTATGCACTTGTGTATGTGTGCATGTGTGTGTGTGGTGTTTGTGTGTGCAGATCAACATGTGTATACATGTGTGATGGAGTATGCATGTACTCACGCCTATGTGCATAATATGTGTGTCTGCCTGTCAGGCTGTGAGATGAACCGGACCAAGTGACCCACCCCATCCCCCAGCAGAGCCATAAACATGCCAGGTGAAGAGGGCTGGATAAGGCAAAGTTAGCTGATCCCACTGCGGCCCCCCGGCCCCATCCTTAGAGGTAAAAAACGACCCCAATCATTGTAATGACAGGGCACGCAGCGGGGGTCACCCAGACCACTCAGCCCAACCTTGCCAGCTGCTTCTCATCTCTCACACACAGTATATAGTCACATGTACATAGAGCAACATACACACACTCGCATGCATGTGCGTGCGTGCACACAGACATGGTGAGGCTGCAGGATGCACAGCAGGGCGCAGGCCTGCAGAAAGGTCTACATGGAAATGACTTGTTTATGAAGGGTTCGCAGGTGTCTATTACAATTGCAATAAATATCATGACGCCTAAACCACAATGCCTTTTAACGGTTTCCATCATGATACTCATTAATGCTCATGGTACTCAAGCCTATAGGCTGAAAAGACTACATTCATAGCTGATGATTAAACCAAGGACACTTACCTCATTAATCATAAGAAGTTAAAACATGGATTTTTGCTTTTTTTCTTCGCCATTCCATTTTTATATCAGGAGATCTTTGCTTTAATGGCTTTCCATACTATAACCACAGGCAAAAAAATGTTCCTACAATGCAGTATTTCAATATTCATCACATAGAAATCAAATATTATCTATTGTTTTCCAAGGTATTCACAGGCATAGTCCTTGCTCCGCCATGCTAATGGGAGCTGGTGAAACGTGCACTGCCATGTGGCTGCTGGTGACCTGTAGGGCCCCTGTCTATTAGGGGAAGTCTATAGTCCTCACACGTCTGCATGCCCAGCTCTGCTCTGGCCTGCCTGCAGGGCCCCTTTCAGCTCGGGCAGTGCCCCATCGAGCTGCATCTGTCGCCAGCTATATTTAGAGGGTGGGACAAATACCTTTCTCCCTGGATATGAACTTCAGCTGACAGACAGAGGGCCAGAGTAAGCAGACAGGGATCTGTACAGTTTGTAACCTTGAAGAGCTTGTTGCCCCCAGGCTACAGCTGGCTGTAGTCAGACTCACTACAGTGCTTAGCAGTTACAGCTGAAAGCTACAGCTGTAAATACTGCACAGCTAACCACAGTTAGCATTGAAAAGCTTGGTTTGGCAGCAGTTATTAGCATCAGTGCCTATAGTTCCAGGACTGCTGCCAGCATGAAGTGGAATATACAGTAATGGACGCTGATAAAGATATTTAATACTTCTCCCTCTGTGAGTGACAGAAGAATAATGAATACATTTCTGTGGATTTGAATCACCTTCAAATAGTCCTACATTTCTGCCTATAAGCATTTGTGTGTGTGGCAGTGCCAGCGAGGCAGCCAGTGTGTGATATATGACCATGTTGCACGGCCATCTGCTCTATATAACCATAAACAAACGCAGGCAGGCCAGCTTCACAGTATCATTTCCAAGGAGTCTATGGCGGATAAATGTATTCATGCTTTAGTCTCTGGGTAGATGTTGTAGAGATATGTCCTAGAAACAGGCCACAGTCATGCAATAGCATTCATAATTCATTCCACAAACACAATATGGAGGCCACTCTGTCCCATATGCAAACACATGGCCAGATTAAGGAGTGGAGAGCCAAAGGGAACAGAGTGCATTCTGAACTGTAAGCAAAGCCATTGACTGTCTGTCTGTCTCAATGAGAGCTTGTCTGTGACAGGCCTAAATAGGCCAGGTTTTACTGCTGGAGGGACCTCTGCTATATTTTGCACCTAGAGTCTAAATCAGTTACATGCCAGCAGATACACACTGATACAGCGAGGGGTTCTTTACAACATCACTTCAGGCCATAAACAGATATAGTACCCCTATATACACTTGTGCCATTTCTCTGAGTAAGCTGTCACTAGGTTTTAGGTCAACTTTTATGTGCGTTTGTCACGTAAATATATGTTGATGTCTTCTACAATTATTTAAAAAGAAGGCACCAAATGTTGCAAGAGGTTGGCACACTGGTCAGTTTACCAGCTGAGTTGCAAACATAAGACACCCAAGCAATCAGTGTCTTTGTTAATAATTCAGGCGCTACCATGAGTGACAGTAAGCAAGTAAAACTACTTCATATGTGAGAGATTGAACAACATTTGAACTGTTTCAACATTTAAAGGCTAATTCCATTAATGGTGAATGTGGAGGGAAAAAAAATCGATGTACAACAGATGAATATTTGTTAAATTGAAATAGATCTCACTAATCTCCAAACTCGGCTACATCTGATATATTAAGTAAATGATTTCATTTCGATGGAACAGTAGAGTCAAATGACAGAAACCACAACTGGCGAAAACAACCCCTCGCTCCCCGCGGTGTATGCTAAAAACGCTGGATGATTTTGTGTGACTTTGTCAGGTAAGTTTAGCAATGGGCTGGTCAGGGGAAAAGCAGCAGCAGACGCCTACTGAAAGCTTGATATAGTATCAGTGGTCTTAGGGTCAGATGAGAGGAGGATTTTAATAACATCTGCACATGTAATCATACGCCTGGCGCATACAGGGTTCCAGAGCCGCGGGCAGCTAGCTACCGCTGCTGGAGTTTTGTAGGGTGGGGCCTGGGGTAACTGAGTGCATGTGATACAGGCGCAGTCAGGTTTGAAGCTACGGCTAGCAGTGCGCTGTGGTTAGGGTGGAGACAGGTACATAAGCAGAGGTTAAAGCTTTACCCTGGCTCTAGAGTACTGTAGGCAGGCAGGTTGTGTTACTATGGGGCCAGTCTGCTGGGGTCTGGGTGATGTGGAGGAAAGAGGGAGGACTGGATGGAGGGTGGAGGGTGGGTGGAAGGGGGTCATGCAGCTGTGGGCCCTGCCAGCACATTTGCCCCCACTGGAAAAGAACCGTTTATGGCGTCCACCCAAGGTCAGCTCTTTGAGAAGAGGAGCTGGGAAGGATCCAGAGGGGAGGCTGATTGTTTGTATGCAGTCAGTCGGTAACAATTAAAAACCTCTCCATAAGGAAAAGACATATTAAATATTCTATCATTGTACACTGGAGCACCTCTTTTCTCCAATTCTTCTTGCTCCTCCCTGTCTATTTTAATTTGCTGCTTCAACCAGCATCCGGTTGCACCCACTTTTTCTCCCCTACTTCACTCTGTCCTTCTCAGACTGCTACCTGACTACTTTGGCAGTGATTCACAAAATGGCGGCGGGGAGCTGAGAGCTGGAAGGCAGAGAGTGGAAGCCATTTTCTAACAGATCCAGGCCCTGGCACAGAGAGAGTCAAGACTTCCTATGCCTAGTGGACAATTAAGATTGCACCCCGTGTGTTTTCTGTGCATGTGCACTAAAGATTATGTTTGTTTTTTGTTTTTGTTTTTTCTTTATCTACTGCACTAACAAGCCATTGGGACCACTTGGCCTTTCAAATGGGATAAAGGCACAATATTCAGCCATTATGATTTAATCTAATGCAGGCTTGCATTATAATAGGTCTGAGAGAGAGAATGAAAATAGATGTAGACAGAGCAGATACATGCCATGCATAAAACAAAGGAAACTTATGCAGCATCTAATTACAAACTTCATCTCATTAAATGAAATGCAAGACAACACAGTGGCATTACAATACATCATTAAATAACAACATATTCAATTTACAATACATTATGGTACTTACAATGCTGCTGCGATCGCCAGTCTGTCTGTCCGTGATTTCACTTGTTGGCCAAATTGGTTGTGCCTGTGGCTGGAGTCAAAACCCATCTTACTGCCTACAAGCGGGAGAGAGAGAGAGAGAGAGAGAGACGGAGAGAGAGAGAGTGAGAATTGTAGCGTCCAAGGGAGAGACAATTTACAGCGATAGAAACAGAGAGAAAGAGAAAACAACAGAGAGAAGCAGAAACAGTGAGAGTGATCAGTTGGAGAGCCAGCAGCAACAGCAGCAGCAACAGCAGCAGCAGCAGCAGCAGCAGCAGAGGGCTGTAGGGTCTCCTCTCTGTAGCCTGTTTACTAATAAGCTCGCCCCACGGTCTTGCCTGGCCAAGGAAACTCATTAGTGGAACATGTAACACACCGCACCCTCTCTGCTGGCCTGTACACCGGCCAACTCTCACTGCCGCATGCTCACCCAACACCAACACACAAGCTCCGCCGTGGTCTTGGCCTTGCCCAGTAGCACCCACTCGCTGCATACGTGCACACATTTTGGCATGCTGTGTTACTGAAAGCCTACAGTGTCATGTGCGTGGGTGAAGTGGTGCATATGCGTGTACTTGTGAGCATAATAAGTGATTTTCTGCACATGCGGGCACAGTATGTTCACGTTCACACATGAGGGCATGTACGGACTGCGCAGAGTCAATGTACGAGGCAGCTTTTCACATGTGCCCGTGTCTTCCAGTCCGTATTTATGTATGTATGTGTGTATGTATGTGTGCGATGTGAGGACCATTGTTTGGAGGTGAAATGGGACAAAGGACAGGAGAGGTAGTTAGTCATGATTAGTCAAATCTCAGATTGCAGGAAAATAAAGAGGGTGACAGAGATAAAGAGAGACGCGACCGTCGTCCTCTAGCAGACCAAGGAGGACACTGCCAATTAAAGGCCTCCACTCGACGCGGTGGCGGCTGTTGAAGGGTGATAATTCTGTACAAGGACGCTAATTACAGCGCGGGACACAGCCTTGCCAGGGAAGGGTCTTTTATATATTGTTTCTAATGTTTGTAATTACAGTGCAGTGCCTTGGACTGCCGCCAGCACATGTTTATGGGCTCATGAGTAACCCAACTCCTCCAGCCCGTGGAGGGAGATTCATGTCCGAGCGGTGCACTCACTGCACTCTGTGTGTGAGTGTTGTTTGTGTGTATATGCATGTTGATGACTCATAAAGCCTGGAGCCTGGGTGAGTACGTGCAGAAGGGATAGTCTACATGAGTATATACCACATGAAAGGCTGTAAGTACTGTAAGAAAACACTATATATACTGCATATATATTAAAACTTATCCAACTTAAATTCTAACTTAAACTTATCTATCTAAAATATTTCCCTCTGACAATTAAAACGGAAGTTCAGCAGTACGCCTGTTAGGTAGGCTGCAGTGTAGCAGTGTAAGCAAGGAAACCTGACTATATAGACATTACTGGAGTGCTGAATCACACAGCAGAAATCAGTACTACAGAAATCAGTACTACAGAAATCAGTGGAAAATTGCAGTCAAATCAGTAAAAGAAAATGTAGGTAATGACATATCGAAGCAGATACTATATTCAATATTCGTTTTCCTGTACCAAAATGAATCACACAAAGACAGCTCGAGCCAGGGTATTTACTTTCATCACTACATGTAGCCGACATCATTCGGCTCAGGGCTGATGAACGGCAAGAAAGCGATGAAGTGGAGGTGAGGTGAGGGAAGGGATTTACAATATTTTGATAGTCAGAGAGTTGCAGGCGAGGCCTTTCAACACTTCCAACTTTACCTCCAAGTGGAACAATTTTGCTGATTCCGCAGTTTTTCTCCGACTAAATTGCCTTGGCGACAGCAGAGGCCAAAAGCTGAGGAAATATATGAGCGTTGGAAAAGAAAAGTTGAGTGGGCGCAGCTCAATGTTATCTGGAATATCGCTTTGCCTGGCAGGTACATAAAACAAGTATCTGTCCTGACGACATGTGCTCACACGTGATGCTGCAGACCACAGACTAAAGACTCTCTGAAACATACTGACACCCTGAACATCGCCTGGTCAGAGGTAAAGAAAACATATAGTTATATTTGAATAAATATTCTAAATATTAATCTGGTTGGATGAAAGAAATCTGCCTGTCGAATGTCTATATAATTCCCTTGAGAAAGTTGTTAAGACTTGCATTGTACAGGAAATGTATAAGAAAATTGTTCTTGGGCAAATAAACTTGAGGGAAAAAAACACCTTGACCTCAGCCGAAGGGCCCATGATGTAAAGCACCATGTTAACATCTACAGGAAAAGAGGGGGAGGTACGGGGGAGGAAAATCTACATCATCTGTCACCCCCGAAACTCTTACCCCGTCCAATATTATGTCATTATGACTGTGCTCACTGCCTCTGTGGAGTTGCTGTGGTTTTGTGTTTAAATTACATGTGACACTCCCGGCTGACATCCTGATTAACACAGGGAGAATAAAATGGCCCCCCAATCCTCAGTAGTCAGTGGGGTAATGCACTAATGGCTTCCATGTATGGCGAGAGAAGTGAGGAAAAGCAGGTTTACAGACTTTGCTGTGCATTTACATATGTGTGATTATGCATGTAAGTGCATCAGCATATGTGCCTGTAATTATTTGTCTTATTGAGCCTTGAACGTTTTGCTTTTGTACAATAATTTTACCACATGCACAAACAACACCAACCCCAAAAATGCATGTATCGTCGTCAGAGGGTCGTGGCTTCTTTGTTCAGCCTCTCCCCTCTCTTCTCAGGCCTTGCCTACTTCCTACTATACTGTACTGCTGATCCTGTATGAGTGCTCCACAGCCTGTAGTGGCCACTGTAGATCCACTCATGTGCTATCCCACATTCACAGTGCAGGAGGGCAACAGAGAGCCTACTACCACCTCTTACACACAGACCCGATCTGACAAGACAGTCATATACCTCGAGGAGATTTAAACACCTTTTTCTACAAACTGACAACTGCTAAATAAAACCCCGAGGCAGATGCTACTATGATTGACACAAGCACTGTAAAATGCAACCGATTGTCTCGCTGGTTTCTGCAGAATGCACTGTGACATTTAGACGTGCTAAGCTGCTGAGGAGGGATTTCAATCCAGCTCCATTTCTACAAGCAGTGACCTGCTCGAGCTAACCTGCTGCATAGTGTTAGATACTTTGCACCACTGCTTATACTCCGTCAGTAAGAACACCGGACCTAAACAGCAAAGTCGTCATATTGATACCCTACATACATATATTTTCAACCTGCATGATATCGTGTCAGATTTTATTTTCCATTTCCTTCATTTTACAAGTAAATCTACTGAGTATCCGTTTACTTGGACTTGAAACATGAGGACTTGGGAAATATGGCTGCTTCTGCTTACAGCAAAAGACTTCCACAATAAATGTATATATTTCTGGCCTAGTCATTTATGTATTGTATTGTCCTGTGATCAGGAAACACATGTTATTTTGACAAGAATGAAAAAAAAAAAAAAAAAATATATATATATATATAGATATATATATATATATATATATATATATATATATATATATATATATATAAATAAATAAATAAATATATAGAAAATAAAATGATAGTGAATCAGTGAAGACATCAAAATCCTCTAACAGGACCACATAAATGCATTTTTAGTGCAGGCAGCCCAGGCAGTCCTGTATGTCAATCATATCCCTAACCCTGACAATCCTCCAGAGAGCTTAGACATACAATATAACTTTCATTACGCCGGGTTTCTCAGTTTTTATTGTACTTAAAACAGCACACTGAAACCATTTTAGCAGGAGAAATAAAAGAGGCTTCATTATTATGGCAGAAAAATATATTTACAGTGAGTGCTCACTTGGCCCCCATTCACCACTCCAATCTGGATTTCATATTAGCCAGGAGGAAATTGGATGGAATTCACAACATCACAGCAAGCTCATAAATGAAACAAAATCACATAATCTTAAATACCAATTTATCCACTTAACAAATGAAGCAGTGTATTGGTGGCTTGCTGCTGTGTTGTACTGGTGAATGACTCATTTTCACTGTGTGTTGCACTAGTAAGAATACACTGAGCACTGGCACATGACCTAAACCACACACTCAACACTTGAAAAGTATCTGGCAGAAACACTCAGATCCAGAGACATACAGTAGTCTATACAGTACTGCTACACACACTACCACAAAAGTCTCTGACAGGAAACGTCTTATTCAAAAAGTGATCCAGAGATCAAGAACTTCTTTCATCTCCTCTTAGATTACACTTCTAAAAAATAATATTCCACCCCCTGATTGTATTGTTCCCATCTGTTAATTCCACGTGTTAATGTTGTGTGAAATAAGATTTTTAATATTAAATATACTTAATACTTGGCAGTGCCTCAGGCTGGCAGTTTGTGAGAAGAGGTTGCTCTGTTTTTCTTATCTGCATGGATAGACTTTTTATGCTTATAACGTTATTGAGAATAACAAATAATGCAATTCTGGAGCAACTGGGGTCACACGAAATTAAATAACTCCTGTAAATATTGCCCTGTGACTTTTTATACACTTGTCTGAAGGCATGATAAGATAAATATTAGGAAAAACTACGTGCTCAGAATTGTAGTTTGACAAAATAAATAAATAAATGTAAAAAAAAAGTTTATTGATACAAGTCAAACCATAATAATGTGACACGTGATAGATTTGTGATTTTGCGATCAAAGATTTAAAATAAATACATACGGTGAAAATTTGCAATGAATTCAATACTATTAAAAAATATCAATAACAAATTAAAAAAATTAAAGCAAGTGGAGGACATGAGCATGCACATGCATGTCTTACCACATACACACACACACACACACACACACACACACACACACACACACACACACACACACACAATAAAAATATACTGAGGGTGTGTTTTCGTTAGCCATTACTGTATTCTCTACACCAAAAGCAACGTTGGAAAAACATATGGATTTTTTTTGTATCATATACAGTTATTTTGTTTTACACTTCCTGGTGTATTTTCCTCAATAGAGATGTATGCTTATAGGAAGAAAAAGTACTTTTCCCTCTTTGAAACTTTATGAGAGAACTTTTAAAATTCTTAAATAATTAATTCTCTACAGAAAAAAATCAGGGAGTACATTATTTTGCAACATTTAATCTTTTGCTATCTGTGTACTTTCTATCTGTGGGCATAATATGTAAATATGAGAACTTCGTCTAAATCAAATACAAATTAAACAAAGGACATTAAAGGTAACCCATTAATTAAAATAATTTTAATATTTTAAAAGCCTGAATTATATACAATAATAATTACTTACAATTGCTGTGAAAACTGCATAAGCATTGCATTTTTCGGTTGATACCTATAAGGATTTGAAGGGTCGTCAGTTGGAATTTTTTAGCATGTTTACAAAAACATGTAGTATTTAGCAATAAGTGGTATGTTCTAAGACGAAATTTGATATAAAGTATAATTTCATTAAAAATCCAGAAATTCACATTCAAGTTCAAGGCCACAAGTTCAAGTTTGGGAACTTGGTGTTCTAGCTGTGGCCTGCAGTTTCCCTGAACTCTGTTTTTGCAGTATAACCATGAGACACTGGTACCTTTGTATATAAAATTTAGAAAAAAAAAAAAAAAAAAAGAAATATACTGACTGATAAAATGTATTAAGAGGGCACTCATGCGGCTTCAGCAGAAGAAAGACTCTGAACACACCATTTCATCAAGCCCAAGAACACACACTGAAAGAGCAAAAACAGACAGGGATATAAAAAAATATGTTCCCTGCTGTGAAAATGTTTCAATACCTGACATCCAGGCCAAAGAAAATTATTTAAATATACATACGAATATGTACATTTGATTATGTACTTGTATTTGCGTTTGTTTGTGTGTGTGTGTCTGTTTGTGCTCCATGATTGGCTTTGCTGTGTAGCTGCAGTGAAGCTGAAGTTTGCTCCACTGCACAGAATGCCTCATTGTGGGCTGTACCAGGCTGTTGGATTGGTCAGGTATACTTTTACAGAGAGAAAATACTGCAAACCCTCACCACCCTGCCATCTGCCTCTCAACATGCAACCTTTCCCTGGACTACTGCCATCCACTGCCAATAAGGCCTTAGGGGTGGAGTAGTGTGATACTCTGCCAGCCAAAACCATGTGTCCACTGCTAGTTAAGCAGAGCTTATATTCGTATGGATGACCATAATCACCTGCGTATGGGAAGGCTGAACCTGAGTCTTGAATCACCTGAAAGCTAATATCAGCTCGGTTGTGCCCTTCAAAAAAAAGTCCCCTTTCATATAAACCCTGATAAGCAGCCTAATGTCTGAGCACACCTCAGAAAACTAAAGCACGAAAGAGGCCAAAGATGGAAGATTTCCATAAATCAACTGCTAATTTCAGGTTTAAAAAAAACAGATATTTGAAAACAGTTATTACTATGTAATAAAAAATGTTATGAATCACCCTCGGGATTGTAAATTGCCTTATAAACGGCTCATATACTGATGCAACCTGTATTTTCCATTGAATTGGTAAAGTTAATGACCAAGTACCTGACAAAGAGCCGAACGAGCCAACGTAAATTATGTTTTAACTAAAGTAACTTATCTGAAGTCAGATTCATCGTTTCAACATCGTAGGTGTGGAACTGCTTTATGACTGCTCACAGAGGATTAATGCTCGTTCAGGTTTGCTCATGCATCAATAGAAGTACAAAAGCATTTTAAGAGATTCTGCAGACAACAGTTGAAACAAAATGTTACTATGCAAAGAATAAGTGTTACAAGATTCCGTGTTCAAGGATGTAAGATACACACACACACACACATACAAAAAGAAAAGAAAAAAAATCAGGAAATGATGTGATCGACATTAAAAGTAGGTGGCAAATACCTCTCAAACGACAAAGTGATGGACGCTTTTATATTTATTCTCTATTCTGTCTCCTTAAACTTTTCAGAACATTAAACCGATCAACATGATCAGTACACAACGTACTTCTCCTCATACAGTACATGCTAAGCCCGGACCGCATCACTCATATACACTCAAATACCTCCACAACCGTGGCCTTACACTCATCCACTGATTAGCAAGAAGTAGGATTATCCTGGCAGCAATCAAAGCACTATTAATGGCTTTTGTTTTTGCATTACTAAATTATAATTAGGTTTTGTGGAGAGCTGGGAAAAGTTATAGAAAAGCATTATTGAAGTTAAAGGAATCGATCTGTCGCTCTCATATGTGCTATATGTTCCTAAACTACATGAGCATGTAGGGTTTTGTATTAAGATGTATAAATGCACAACAGGGTTGAAAGAAACTTTGTGTAAGAACCTCAAGTGCATCAAATGTTTATTTGTACAGGGTGCTTGTTAAACACTGAAAGCCTAAAATGTAAACACACGGATAAACTTCCATCTAAACCACACAAGCGTACACATATTAAAACAGATATTACTCACCAATATTTCAGTGCAAAGATGGCAAACGTCTGGTCGGGATACGAAATTCGGCAGCTCTTCCCGCTTTCATCCACATCTCTGTCAAGAAGAGGAGAAAGCCATAAGCTCCCGTTTGGTAGGTTCCTTCAAGACCCAGTGATTTCCCTCAGACTGTCCCCTTCACAGCCGTGCCCCAGCCCCAGCCTGAGCCCCCCAGCCTCAGTCTCAGGTCCAGGCTCACTCCTTCTTCCAGCCACAGTCTGAGCCCCAGGCTCAGGGCTGCACGGCTCGCCTGCCACCGGCTGGCTCCAGGCCTGGCGAGGCCTGAAACAATGGGAGGCCATGAGGCTGTCTGCAAGGCTCCAGCTAAGCCCGTCTACTAGTTAACAAGTCTTTGAATGAGGAATGTTAGCAAACAGACAAACAGCATGTCTGATGCATGCAAATAGCACAACCAGTCCAGTCATAGCCTTGGCTGGGCACATGAATAATTCAGCAGTCTATATGCTGCTCTCCCACATTACTCCCTCCCTCCTCCCAAATGAAATGCCTTCACTAGAATAAGTGTGGCAAAGTATTCAAACCCCTGCTTTAACAACACCCTAGGTCACTACATCAATTTTAATACTTCATATAAACATGCAATAATCGCAAAAAGTGGCCATGTAGAGACACAACATGCAGGTCTACTTCTGACAGTTCGCCCAAACAATTTGAAATTTCACAAATACTACATTTTTTTTTCTCTTATTGCCTTTTAATGTCTTTTGTTTGCAGTTGGCACCTGTCCCAGAAAGAGCTCCGGCTCAGCACACCACTCATTCCCCTGTTAGGAGAGCGAGTCGGTGTGAAAGAGAGAGAACAAGGGTGAGTGAGAGACTCAGAGGCAGGGACAGAGAGAGAGAGACAGAGAGAGAGGGAGAGACAGAGAGAGAGAGAGAGAGAGAGAGAGAGAGAGAGAGAGAGGGAGAGAGAGAGAGAGGACATGGGAAGGAAATAGAGGGAGAGACAGAGAGTAAAGACGAAGGAGGTGCGGTACTTCACACCAGTCGCTGGCGCTAATGAAGGACGTTTCTCTCAAACACAGATGTGTACCATGCTCAAACACCGGTCACATTCTCTGCTTGTCATCCATAGTGGTCATCCAGACCACGAGCCCACCACAAGCAGGTTACCCGTCAGAAATGGCGCACCGGCACTCCAGGTGGAACAAGGCCCATCACATGGCGAAACACCACCTTCACGAATTCCCATCCAAAAAGCGAGAAACCAAATAAATACTACTAGGAACCCATCAGCGGAGAGAAAAAATATGAAGACGTGATACATTTTTAGAAAATAAAATACAGAAGAACGGAAGAAAAAGCACCAAAATCCAAAGTGATGCAAAAATCAATGCGCCAAAAGTGAGAAGAGGCCCCTAAAAAGCAACTTGTTGCCAGGTTTTGCAGAGCTGCTGTGCAGCTAGTTGGAGGCAGAGGGTTAAAATCCAGCTAGTAGTGAGTGAAAAAAAAGCTCCGTCTATGGAAGGGCGGGCTGTGGGGAGGCCCTGACTGTAGAAATAGCAGCAGACTTTTTCTTTTTTTTTTTCCCTCGCAGAGCTTAAGTCTCCCCCTTGCGTGTGGCTGGAGCAGAAAGAGGGGAGCAACCGAAACAGAGAGAGAAAAAGAAGAGAGAGAGAGAGAGAGAGAGAGAGAGAGAGAGGGGAAGAGAAGAGGAGACAGCGAGCGCACAGTGAAGGGGAGAAAAGCTCTGCTGATGATGAAATAGGAGGTGCGGCGGAGCGCGCGAACCAGTCACTTTTTCATCACATGGCCAACACGGCAAGGAACTGTATTTGCACTGGAGACGGGGGAGAAGGAGGGAGGGAGCATAAGATGGGTGGGAGACGGAGACACAGAGAGAGAGAGAGAGAAAGAGAGAGAGAGAGTGGGAGGGTGGAAAGCACTGAACGTGGGAGGGGTGGAGGAGGAAGAATGACACAGAAATCCACTCCTCCGGCAGTGCGCAGTCGCAGTGCACACACTCACACGCCATACTGGGATACACTATACAGTACCTCAGCTACTATATTAACTGGTGAAAAGAAAAGCGAGCAAAAAGGAGAGAAAACACAATCATTCAGAGTGAGTGGACTGCCCTGCTGAAGGATCCTTGAAATATGCAACACTTCTGAGAGCTGGTTGAATTATTAACCTTATCTCTTACTGCAGTGGGGCTCTTGTCGCTGCAACAGTCTTGGGAGCACACTCTGAAAGAAGCACACACTCTCGGAGTCCATTAACTCTTTAGCATGCCACAGTGACTAGCGTGAATGCACAGAATAGACCAGTCGCGCGCGCACACACACGTACACACATGCGCGCACGCACACACACTCACACACACACGTACACATACACACAGGAAAAAGATAAGCTTGCAGAGTGTTTATTTCAGTAACATGTGGCAAAGAACGCACGGCCAGGACCCTCCTCTTTGCCCCGGCTCTGTCACAAAGCAAACTGAATGCTGAAGCTGAACCCTTGCAGCTATTTTGGCACAAAGTCAAAAGGCTGATAAGCATTTTTGGGTGAGACTTTGCTGCTTTTCCTCGAGGAAAACCAGCTGCCACTTGCCGTGTGAAGCGCATTCAACAGTTCAGTGAAAATTTGGAGAAACCTCCTCAGAGATGCTGATTTGTCCGTTTTTTAAAAAGTGGGAGGGATAAAAAAAAAAAAAAAAAGGAAAGAAAGAAAATATAATCGTCTAAACAATTTGTTCTAACCGGATCCATGCACCGATTTACACGAAGAGTAAGCAAGCCAGAGAGGGAACTAGAGGGGGGAGACCTAAACAGCATGGCTGTTTCCACCATCTTAGATTGTATTGATTATTCTTTGCTGTAACGTCTGTCTCTCTCACACACGCTAGCTCTCTTTCTCTCCCTTCTGTCCCTCCCTCCCTCTTTCTGCCTCTGTTCTGCCACCTTCTGTACTCGGCGATCAGCATTTGGCTTTTTCCATTTGTGGCAGATTACTGTAACGCTATTGTACAACAACTTCCTGCCTCTTTTGGCTCTGGTTCTAAAAACTGCAAAGGCAGAGCTCGTGGCTTTAACTTTTTCCCCTCGGCCTTGAACTACAGGAGCTCTATAAGGAAATAAAAGGAGGAAGGGGATATGTAAAGTGTATCTGTTACTGAGGAACTATTTTGATTGCATTTCTGCTTTGTAAACTGCTGAGCATTAAAGAGGGGACTACATGCCTAGCAGACACAATGAGAGAAAAAAAGGTGGGGGTTAAACTTTTCTTACTTTTACTCTGTGAAAACTTTCTGTTGGTTTTGGAGGGCAACTGCATTATTAGTGGGGCTCAGGCTCACGCAGATTTGTCTAACATGGCTGCTACTGCTTCAGGCTGCACAGTTTGTGAGGGCTGCTTTCATAGCACGGCCACCACCCCGTTCCTCGCCGGCTCTCTTCCTCACTACAGCAGCTCAGAGACTGGACTCTCCACAAAAAACTATTCTCCCCTCTGTACCCCTCTTTGCTCGACAGGTTTCAAAAAAACACAGGTGGCTAAACACAGACCATGTGCGGAGAGTAAGAGGGGGGAATTCTGGCATTATTTACTCTACGTTAGTGCGGGGAAAAAAGGCTGGACTGGAATTTATTTGTTCTCTTTCCCTAAATGAGATACGAGCTCGGTTCAAGTGTCTGCATTGGCATGAGCTATAGAATCCTATTCGAAGGAGTGCAGCTGTACGTCACATCTCGCCATGCGTTTTAACCAATTGAGAAACACATGACTTCATTATGGCTTCAATGTATAAAGCTGTCATGTGTATATGTGTAGATGAGACCTTATGTGGAAATAACTTGAATGAAAAACATAAAATGTTGGAGCTACAAGCATTAACTGTAGCTGCTTTAGAGAGGCACACTTTGTGTATATATGCGTAGTGTGCACACTGCACTTCGCATGGCATAAAGTTCATTTGAGGATACAGTTTTGGTTTCAGGTTGCCTGCCAAGTCTTACCACTGTGCTCCTGTACATTGTTCCTCTGTTGCGTTTCCCAATTATTTATCACATTTTAATTTTGAAGGCATAATTTATCGTATTTTAGCAACTAACAAAGTTTTTAAAGTGACTAAATAAATCTGTTTCTGATGAAAAAAAAAAAAGAAGTTGTTTCTGAACCTTTTCAATCTTTCCTTCTTTTTACAACTACTAATGTTTTTATTTCTTTAATTTATTTTCAGACTGAATTATCAAATACAAATGTTTTTGTCGAGTTAACAGTGTCACAGAAATGTGGCTTCTCTTTGATTTACATACTTGAAACAAGCAGAGAAAAGCAACAGCTTTTTGTCTGGTGTACGTGGCTGCTGCATCTGTGTGATACAGAATCAGTCAATCAGGCCTATTGATAATACAATGTGAAACAAAATGGCAGACGGCGCCATGTTATGGATCCTGCTCGACATCATTTGACTATTAAAGGAAAAAAAACAAATACTTGTTCTCTAAACTAACCTTTTTGTAGATTTTGTAAAAAGCATTGGATATCTCTAGAAATTTATAATATTAAAATTTTTGTAAGTTTTGTATCTCATAAAAAGCACTAAAAAGCATATTAAGTTAATAAGTTAATATTGCACAGAGGAATAAATACATTTAAAAAGGTTAAATGATATAAATTGAACAGCAATATAAATGTTACACATGCATCTGTAAAATAATAACTAGATTTATTATCCCAATATTATATATGGATATCAGAGCCTTGAATAAACCTTCAGTCTCACACTGATGAAGCTCATGGCCTAATGTAGAATATGTGCTGTGGTCTGCTGCAGGCAGGAGAACACTAAACACATATTTAAGTGCCTTAAGTGACATTTGTCAGTCAAGACAAGCACTCTGTATTACAGACAGTGCAGATAATGGGACAGGGGACACATTACTGCATAAATATGCTGCTTTTCTCTTTCAGCTTTCTTTCTAGAGCTGCAGGAAACAGTGAGGAGAGCTGCAGGAATATAACATTTCAGTGGCCAGGGGATTCGCAAAGACAAACAATATTTGCACTTAGTCATTTGCAAACATCAAGGACGTATTAGGAGGTTGGGAGGGTGGAAGAGGGGGGATCTGTGCTTGGTCAGCAACCACTACTATATCAACATATACTAGATACGATATGTAGCATATAAAAACACACAGATATTCTAATGGACTTATTCAAGGGGGTAAAATCTAACCACAAAAGTATCCCCACACTACTTTATACTCTCCATGAGCAGGAGCAGAGTCTATGAGGTGGTCTTGCCTAAGCCCCGCACGTGTCTAAACAACTTCTCTATTACACTCGAGACCTCTGAGGGCACTCCCCATCGAGCGGGGAACAAAGGCCATGACCCCTGGGTCAAAAGCGTTACACGGGAGGCCAAGCGGGCCCATTGAATTTTCCATTGCTGTTTGCTTTAAGAAGGTAAAGATTACTAACACATTAACTAATGCCGATTAGGGGGTTATCCCTCATGGGACTGAGGTCCCAGGGCAGCACATCACGTCTTATTAACACAACCTGACCTTTGACCCCAGCAGTCACCTCAGGCAGCCGACTGTGACCACCACTTTCTGCTCTCTGTTTGACACACACACACACACACACACACACACACACACACACACACAGACGAGGGATAAAGAGTATCCAGGCAAGGTGCAGCACAGCTTGAAAAAAAGAATTTTTGTCTGGACAAACATAAATAAATGATACGATATTATCACTGCTCTGTACTTGCAGTGGTCATTCTCTCCTGCACCCCTGTGTAAAAATGAAGGCTGTTTGACTTGCATTAGCAAGCTGTGCATCATCTGTGTATCTCAAAATAATCGGAGCAACATTTCCAGAGGGAATAACTTCCTAATTAAACACGATTGATTCAAATAAGTTGTTTTCAAGGCCTCCGACTTTGAAGCACGTGTTCTATCGAAGTTCATAAAATGGGGGCATGTGCAATAAAGTTCTCATCACAAAATGGTGGACACAGGACATGCGCAGTATTGATGTTCCAGATATATCATATGATGATGATGATGTCCCAGATGATCATATGATGAAAGGCAAGAATGGGGTAATTTCTTCACAAACTCTTTCTGCCATGCTATTCAAACATCATCAGCTGAGAGGTAAAAGTAAAATGTTGTGATGAGCTCACTTAATCCTGCATGTCCAAAAACAGTAAGCCAATAATAACATTACTCGCTCTCCCCACCTTTGAAATGATTTGCTTGTGATCAGATCATTTGCAGTCATCGCTCCTAAAATAAAATATATCAATATCGATTTGATAGAAACAGAAGAATATTGGTGAGTTTTCCCTGTAGTGCTTTCCAAAAGGTCAAGTTCATGTTTCTACACGGAAAGTAAAAGTTTTTCCACAATTTGACTTCACATGCAAAACTTGTAGGTATAACAACTGAGCACTTATTGAAAATTCAAAAGCGGAATGACTCTGAATATTTGAAAACAGAACATCTATATTTTACAAAATGAATACATTTTGTTTGTTTCATGAAATATATATTAATTTTGAATTTGCTATTGGTTTCGAAGCTGATTAAGACAATAAACTACTGCCTGTTTATTGTCTTCTGAGTAAGTGCTGTGCTTATATATAATTTTTAAAAAAGGATAAAAGCCAAAAATTTATGCTGAGTGTGTAATGGACAAAATAGATGCAAAAATGTGCAATATTTGGGTTTAATTAGTTCCTGTAAAATACACAGCTCGTTTTTTTTTTCTTTATGTTAGCTTTATTGTAAGGTGTACGAGGGAATTTATTATTAAAAAAAGAAAAAAAATCAAGGATACTGATTTGATTTTTGCAAAAATTGAATATGTATGAAATATAAATCAAATTCTTAATAATTATTACCATAGCACAAACACAACTCTCACAGAAACATTTTAGTCAGATAAAACTTGATTTTGCTTCTCCCTGGGCAGAAACACACATTGTACTGTGGACAACTGCTTCATATGTGTGTTTTATTGACTTTCTAAAGTTTGATGTTAAATAATTACTAAACAAATCAGCCCCAGCAAAAACTATAGACACATGTTCAAATTTTGAAAGATAGACCTCTGACTAAATTATATGTTTGGACCCATTCGGATCCTGATTTGGATAAAATTAATACAATTTGTCATGATGTCTATAAATCTATTAACCGAAGGCAATACTTTTTTCCTTTAAGGAAAAATAATCCGATAATATTAGATATTTTGTGGCGGCACATTTTAAAACATGGCATATTTCAAAATCACATCATTGCTTGTAAATTCATGAATTATCGCATTTGTTTAGTTTATTTTTATTTGAAGTTAGTTCAATTGCCTTTGAGTGAAATGTTTTGCAGTGTTCCCTGCTATATTTTTCTAATATCAAAGCGCAAAACAGAGCATTGATTTCAACATGTGCCAAACGCCTATCAGTTTATCTTTGATTGGATATATTCATATTAAACATCGTCAATCAAAAATGTAAAATCAGAAGAAATCTCGAGTCATGGTATGAGCTGGGGTTCAAATAATTTTAAAGACATATACTAAAGAAACAAAATTTGTAGAAATGTTATGTCTACTGGATCAATTAATTTAAACAAGAAAATAAGAATAAAGACAGTTTGATGGCTGAAATGAACTCACCTTGCTGTTTCTCACAGGATTCTGACAGAAGAAGAAGAAAAGAGACACAGAGGGAAAAGAGCAAACGAGAGCTTCTCCTGGGAACAAGCTGGAAATTATGGACCTATTCGATATCAGACCTCAGAGTGGACAACCTATCCAAAGAGGGACGCGCCCTAACTGTAACTAACAACTACTTCTGGCAGCCCTTCCACAGCCAAACATATTGTCCTGGGTCAGGGCAGCTTTTGTATGGCAGCATCAAACTAGGGCAGCTAAGGAAAGAAATCCACATCAAACTACAGTATCATTGATAGAATAAAAATTATGATAACAACTCATTCAAGATAAATGATATATACATATATATATATATATACATATATCATAGAGCTCAGTCTATATGATATATGTGTATATATATCTATATATCTATAGATATATACACACACACACACACGCACATATATATATATAGATATATCTATATCTATAGATATATCTATATATACATATCTATAGATCATATAGACTGAGCTCTATGGTCCCTTCATTTGGTCATCAAACTTTAAAAGTTCCACTGACACATGCATACATACAGAGTGAGAAAAAGACTGGACTAGGATTTTCACACCTTGAGCCCGCTTAGACAAAAACGGGGACAAAACTGATAGTCATTATGGATTTTTTTCTAATTGAATATTATGTATTATGTGAACACTCCCACACACTTTTATTAGTCCTGTGATATTACAAGACCAAATTCAAACACTGATACACGGAGCAAGTGTGTCATTAATGAAAATGCATGAAATGAATTATGATGCAGGATCATCTAATGTTAGAAATTATAAACTTTTCCTCATAATAATTGAATAACTCCTTTTTAATAATGTCACCCTTTATTAACTGTAATTCCAAAGTTATTATGGCAATTACAAGAGCTGTTTCAATATAATAAAAAAAACCTTGTATAATGGACATTATGTGGTGTTAACTAAACCATAGTGGGAATAAAAGTTACCTAAGGCACTAACTTAACTGAGGTGCCGGGACAAATTCTCAAAAGTCAATGACGCATTATAATAAAAAAGAAAATTCTCCTTTTCTGTCCACTTGACCAGCCTGTGCTGGGCTTGTACATACCTGAACTCTCCCTTTGCAGTTTTCCCCTGAGGTCTGCTAATACCTACTTTAAACAGCCATGGCCATTTTGTTTTATTCTTCCTCTACATGAAGCCAGGAGTGCACCGGCCTGGCATTTTAGGGGCCACGTCAAAACGCCTGTGCCTGCGCCGCAGGGCCGCATGGAGTCCAGCAGTCGAGCCATACGCACTCAGCGGTTCACTGCCTCGACAAACACTTTATGTGTGCTGTTTTGTTATCGTTCACACACTCTCTCTAGTGTCCTTGCTCTACTGAGAACAGCCAAACATGCACCTAATACACTTTATCCATTTCATAAACATGGTCTCCTTCTGACGCCTTCTGCTACACAGAGCCACTGGGCCTTCAGCCCCTGAATCACTTCACAGCACTTCCTCTCTTCTGACTGCCACATAAAGTTAGCTCGGTCACAAAATAGCTTTGATCAAAGACAACAAGTGAGGCGGGAAATATTGTAGATACTCATCCAATTCCCAGTTCAGCGATGCCATTTAATGAGCTTGATAATTGCTGCTAACTTTCTGCACACTTAAAAGAAAATTTGGCATCCTTTAAAAAGGGGGGAAACAGTACTGATATTGATTTGAAAGTGACGAGGATAAAAACACTGATTAGGTAAATTCCACTTGGGCTGACTGACTGTAATTGATGTGCGTAATGTTATTAGCACAAGGATATTTATCTATGTGTGAGAAAAGCAGCACTTCACAGGACAGCTGCATAAACAGAGGTTTTATTACTCCATGGGCTATTTCTGCACATTTAGTGAGTCTTTTGATTCCTTTAAAATATTGTTTTTAAGAGCAGCAAAATAATGTGTGTTTAAGACATGCTTCAAATTTCAAAGAAAACAGATATATGTCTGAAATGTACACTGCACATATTTCTTTTAATTTCATTTTATTATATTATATTTATTAGTTCTACCCTGTATTTTACAGTGTTTGATTGTCCATATTACTTAGAGTCTGTAGGTATCGGATAGTAATGGTCATCTGAGGGCATATCGTAAAGAGGCATTAATGTAAATATGGCCCTTTATGGTGCTGTACACAGACGCTGCTCTCTGCATTTTAAATGAACAAATGAGTTCATACAGACACAGTGACTTGTTCTGTTATTGTGCATCATGTTCATGCCCATTAGATGAGCAAGTACAGGCAGTGAAGAACTTGGTGATCTGAGGTCATGCACAATATCAACCTGAACCTTTGGCGTACACAGGTGTTCTTTACTGTACTCCTCCTGTGTGTTAGCAGCTGGTTGGCTGGTGTGTTTGCTACAGAGGAGCACAGCTCTGTGCTTCTGCAGGGTATATTAGATAAACTGGGTTTCTGTGTACAGCACACAAATATGCAGTTTAAATTATTTAAACATTTTAAGTATTCATTTTTTTCCTGTTAAGTTGCCTGTTTGTATACAAAGCTGTTGGAGCTGCAATCCGTGTAAATAAAATCTAATATTATTATTATCATCAAAGTCTTTATTTCTACACTTTTATCGGAACAAACATTCCTGTTCTTCATGATTATAGCTGCAAAAACAAAACGGTGTGCGGGGTAAACATTACAGTTCATTGGTGCTGAATTCTTAATTTAATTCATTAATTTCTGTAAATCAGGTCCCTGTGTGTCTATAACAAGCATTACATACGCTAAACTGTGCTGACCACATGGTGTGTAATTCTCTGGTCCGCCCATCATCATCATCAGGCTAAAGGTGTGGACAGCACGCGGGAAGACTACGATATGACAGCCTCTGACCTCTCACACCAGCTTATAGAGGCAGAGGGTCACGCAGAGGACATGGCGGTGGAGGGAGAAGTCAATCTTATCCTTCCGTTCCGCCACAGGCCTGTGTGCAGCGACAGCAAGATGAGCTAGAGGGCTTTCCAAAATCCACACTCGTTTGGCTGGGAGCAAGGCATCAGGGCCGTGTGTGTTTCAAAGGAAACGCTGAGGAAAGCGTTTTTTGTGGCAGCACCCGTGCACTTGACAGTGTGTATTAGCCTGCCTCTGTGTCTTTGCTCCGTCCCCACCCTGACTCAATATCCCTCAACACCAATATCTGTCATCTTTAGTAGCCAAAATGGCATGGAGCCCATTTGTCTCGCAACGGTGGAGAATTCTACCTCGTCTCATCTTGATATGGTTCTAACATGTACGGACAATTTTTAGTCATTATCTCTACACATTACAAATACCTCCGGCTCTGCTAAACAGCATAGGGCCGAGGGGTTAAAAGGCAGGAGGCACTGAAACGAGAGGGAGAGAAAAGCATCAGCTCTCGGACTGCTGTCAACTGAGCCTGTGCCTCTTTAATGGTGGTTGTGGTGGTGGTGGTTGGGGGGGGTGATAACCTGGCACAAAACCAACCGCTAATGCCCCTTAAATGTCAGAGACTGCAGAAAGGAAGGGAGACAGCAAAAATGAGAACACATTCATATTTCAGTATGGCAGATGCTATAATGTGTTGATGCCTCACAGTGAGTGCACACAAGGACACCAGGAGAGCGAAAAGGAGAAGGCAGACATGAAAAAGGGGAAATGAAAAAGAGAGAAAAAAAGGACTTTGCAGCAGTGATGGAAGCAGCCCCATCTGATGGTTGTCTCTATTCGACAAAGTTCAGACTGGATCTGTCTCACTCCCTCTCTCTCTCTCTCTCTCCCTCTCTCTCTCTCTCTCTCTCCGCAGACGAAAATCTGGTGGGGTGGGGGTCGGGGGACGGGGTTGAGTCTGGTGTTGGGGGTGGGGTTGGATTGCTGGAGAGAGTGATCTTTTTTTCCAGTGGGGTGAAAGGCGGACGGTCATGTGTGCAGAGCTCATGACAAAAGGCCCTTTTATGTGCAGCGTATGCAGATAGAGGAGGCTCCTTTGTGCACAGATGGAGATCCCATGCCTGGGTCTGCCTGCGGCGGAGAGGGAAGGGAGGGAGGAGAGGAGAGAAGAGTGTTGGTGAGGGGAAGGGAGGGGTGTCTCTGGCACTGAGTGCCATCACTGTGTCTGGTGGGGGGAGGGGGCACGGAAAAGGAAAACCAAGCCGTCCTGGTTCTGCCAGGTTCATACATAGGGAGGAGGGGCCACAAGGTTTGCTAAGAGGATATGGAGACTGGTGACCCCATAGTGGGATCACAAATAGAGCCCCATCTACTGTCTAACATGTGGATCAGGGTCAAATATTATTTTCAAATAATCTTCGGTGTTTGTTTTAACCAGCTTGGGAAAACATGAATTGCCACAAGTAGTGCCAGAAAGTTTAGACAAGGACAGGAAAGCATGAAAAACCTACCTGATGTTAACTAAGGATTATTGGGTTAGAAAGGCTTAACCTACTTTTTTAATACCAAACTATCTCCCCTAACAGGTTAAACAATCAAGCATAAGCATCACTTAATCAGTTTTACCAGCTAAAAATGGTGCCAACTGATCATGTGAAAGATCGAGGTGAAAAAATTACATTTAAAACCATATTCAGCATCAATATGTTCCCTCATAGATGCCTCTGCCACTGTCTGCTACACTATTATCTTGATGCTGCTGCTTTGACCCTTATACTGTCTCTGTTTTGCCTGTCATCTATCAATCTCTGGATAAGCTAAACGCTGAAAGTGTCCACTCTATCCTGGTGCCACCTCTCTCCCCTGCGAGATGAGGTGACTCCCACTGACATCCCGTCTGCTGAGAAGACGTCACATCCTTTAAGCGGCCTCCTCCCACTGACCAGGACATCTTGACTCTCAAGCCAGACAGATTCCTATCCTGCCAGAGCACCAAGTCATATGGCCATTTTCACCAGTGGACAGATGGACAACACCCCCCACGCTGCCAGTCACGTTAACTCCACATAAGGCTGAAGCTGCTGAAACACTTGCACTGAGCTGAGAGTCGTTAACATTCAAATGTAGGAAAATGGAAGACATAAGTGCAGAGTTTGCTTACAGGGAGGTCAGTGTAGGGATGCATTAATAAACATGATTGATAGCTAATCAGTTAATGTTAGCTAGCAAGCGACCTTAGCCAAACACATTATATATAAAGAACCAAAACCTTAACAGTCAAGTTTTTCTCCCACTCCCAGTAAAGGAGCTAACATAAGCTAACTGTATTCTAATATCACCTGCCCAGCAGGATTCGTGGCAGAGAGCTCAGATATATTAATATAATAAAAAAATAAATAACCAAAGAAGCATATTTTTCTCAGGAGAACAGTGTTAAAACACAAATGAATATTAGACTTACATTCAAGGGGGAGCAAGAGAGGATTTTAAAGGGATTCCCATGATGCTTTATTATGCTAGCTATGTATAAGCAGTATTTTACTAATGCGCTAGCCACAGCACATTAGTCATGACAACATGACACTATAACTTCTCACTGCTATGAGTTTATTCAAAGGTCTTTCTGCCCCATGGTGGTCAAAAATCAAAAAACATATCAAAGAGTATTTTTGATATGTTTTCAGATTGAAAACTTAGTGCTTAGTGATTTCTAGCCATGATAGTTAATATTTTATTCAAGTAATGTAATGTAATACTCTTGATTAAGGTAACATATTTGCCTGAAGGAATTGACAATTAAAAATTTCAATAATATCTGTCAAAATAGTTTTTCACTTAATTCTAGGGGTCATTTTTAAAGGATACACAATTTAGGCTTTTATATGTCATCATGAATTACCTAGTAGGAAATACCTGTGTGTCATGCAGTAAAATGTCTGGAAATAGACATATTATCTCAACCATTAGGAAGAGTTGAGACTTCACTCAGACTTTGACACCCTAGAATGCTCTCTCTCTCTCTTTCTCTCTTGTGTTAAGTTTCAAATTCAAATTCAAAGGTGCTTTATTGGGACATGAAAGTTTTAAAAAAACAATGTTGCCGATGCATTAAAATAATTGGCAAAATACAATCAACAACACCAAGATTGATGTAGCCTATATTAATAACATAATTATTTATGTTATTTGCGTGTGTGTGTGTGTGTGTGTGTGTGTGTGTTTTTGTGTGTAGGTCATTCATTGTCCCTCAGGTTGTGGCATGTTGTTATATTGGGCAGTAAGATATGCGCTGTCTCCTTCTAATTAGGAGTTATTTTCATTTTGAACTGAATTGGTTAAATTAAATGTTCCTCATTTCACTGAACGGTTTATATTTTAGTAATAAGTGCATCTGCCTCAACCTCACCTGTCGAACAGTGACAACATGTTTTGTTGTTTTTTGGTTGCCATGATTTTTTATGTCATCCTTGTTCAATTGCCAGTTTGTGGTCACTGAGCTTCTACACTTGGTCAGGATCTGCCTCTGCTTTCTGTCTCTGACAGTTAAGATATATTCAACCTCTGTTACAATCATAATCTCTGTTTAGGGACAGATAACATTCTGATCTATGGCTTTTAGTTTCTTCTGTCCAGTGTTTCAAATAGCTTTCTTTACATTGTGTTACAACTTCCTTTACACTGATTGGTGTTTGGAAAGCAGTGTTGTTGTGGGACTGGTCAGAGTGTGTTTGAGAAGGGGAACTTAGTCTGAGCACCAACTGGCATAGGGGACTCTTTTCTGGGCTCAGCTCTTGGGATTGGAGGTCTGTGGAATGGAGGGGGGGGGGGCTGGGTTTAAGGTGCTTAAAAAATTTGAGTGCTCTCTTTTGAATGTTAACTATCAGTGGACATCTGCCTAGTTCTGCTCGATTTGGTGCAATTGTTGTTGGTGTTTTATATTTATACATGTAAAATGCAGACTTCTGAATGTACAGATTCTGCTGGGTGTTTATCCCACCATCTCTCTCTCTCTCCCTCTCTCTCACACACACACACACACACACACACACACACAAAGGCAAGCAAACCTGATGGCAAAGCCCAACAAGGTAGGCTTAGGATAATTAAAGTGATTAGGTGTTTTTGTCTGAGCACTGTCTTGGTTTGCTGGCTCTGGCCTAACCCATGCCCGGCCCGCCTGCAGTCTGCCTGCCAGGAGGCCAGGAATGAAAGGCTGGCACTTACTCCTCTCTTCTCTATCTGATCCCCTGTTGCTACCCTAGATGCCAACAAAGATATTTCTGCCCCTAGTCAACAGACAGGGAGAAGGATAGAGAGATATGGAGGCATGCTTGTCCGAGATAGAAAGTAAGGCAATAGGGCTTAAATTCATAACAGTACGTATTAGGACAGATTGTCTAAAGTTTAATTGCATCCCTTTGTGGCAAATCAGTGCTTTAAAAAGAAAATTCTCTATTCTATTTTCTATCTTCATTTAATCTTCATCTCATGACACACTCACCAGTACATGATCATATTCTCCTGGATCTGTGTGATCAGACTATTTCTTACAGAAAGCAGATGGATACGCTAGCAAAATTTGGGGAAAATAGAGACGGAGACCGGGTGAAACAAACAAAGACAAGAGGATGATGAAGATGGTGATGAAGAGGAAAACTCTCTTTGGCATGTTTCGATATCCGCCTGTCTCAATTGACCTGTAAAATCTTCGAGACTGGAACAAATGCAAATAGCGCTGACTTGCTCGCACCAAAAAATCCTGAAGGCTTTTCAAGTGAGCTCACTCTCACAATGGTGGGGTGCCCAGAGCAGGGTGAATATACGGTCTGGGCTCTGAATGGCACAATGTGTGAGAGCCAAACAGGGAACTGTGAAGTGAAGGCTCAGGACCCTCCAGGCTGCCTGCCACTGTGCTGTGCTTCGGCTGCTTCCACAGTGCAAAGCTGACCACCACCACCACCAATAACAGTCTTCGGATCGGCACTGCCAGGCTCACACTGCACTACCATGCTGCAGGGTTGTGCTCAGTATCAAAATGAAAATGAAATTCAAATTAGAAATTTAAATTAGAAACGAATAATACTCATTATTTTCATATCAAAAACTAATGTGGACATAGCCGCGAGCAAGCCACACAAACCCCCTGAAATGTAAAAATTGTGAATTTAGTGCGTATCTCCCTGTGTAGAGTCAGCCAGGAGGTAATAGGTTTAATTCCTGCAACAGCGAATGTCAAATGCCCTTGAGCAAGACGATGAAGCCTCTCTCTGCTCACTAACTTCTAGATATACTAAATGAAAAGTGGAAATTCTAACAATAGATATTGAAAACACAATTTAAGAAACATGGTATTGATTTTTTTCTCTATTTCATCAATATACAAAACACCTGTCACCACTGTGCTTTCGATCACTGTTTTTTTTTTTTGTTGCTGAGTGCTAAAGTAAAGTCATGGTTTAATCACATAACCTGGAAAATAATCGAAGTCCTGACAACAAAAAAAACAACAAAAAAAAAAACAACCACTTTACTTTATAATCATTAGTGTTAATTAACAACCCAGTTACACACCCCTTCATTAGCAGAGTTCCAACTCTGAAACCAAAACTTCTAAAAACCTGTATGAATTATTGCAGTAAATTGATATTAGTCTTTGCTGATATTGCAGTTAATCAAACAAACACATCTGAGCTCTTTTCTCTTGTTTCTCCCTTATATTCTCTCCTTATAGAATTTTAAAGCTACAGTATATTTACAGTTTAAAAAACGTGGTAATTGATTCTGCCAAAATGAGACATTTCATCAAATCAGGGCACGTCAGCAAAAACAAAATCTGAACATATCTTAAATGTTGATCCAAAAGCAAATTGACTAAAGCTCTGATTTGTTGATCTACAGTACGCTTGAACAGCCCCAGTCCCCTTGTCCATGACTGAGGAATGTTTTGGTGATATCTCTTTAAGAGAAGGCTGAGTCTACAGCTGTGAGAGCTCTCTGCTTTGTTGCTACTCTTATTTCTACTTTCAAACTTCATTTTCAGCCCTTGCAAGATTTTCAGAGCCGTTCTCTGGACGTTGGCAGGCACTTTCGCCAGCAGCCAAACTTCCCAGCATGCCTTGTGGCGGGGCCGGCTTTGTTCACAAAGTTAACTGTGAAGTTGCTCGGCTCAGCATGAGATACAGAGCCTCATTCCCTCTTAGCTAGCACAGGTTTACATGAGATACATAATATATTGTTAGGAGAATGAAATTTCCACATGCATACTGTATTTACAGCTCTTCATTTCACCGTGTTTCATTACACCAATATTGAATTTGCTTCCAAGAGAGTCCTACAGCTTTTGATGCATGACTATAATTTGAAAGCTGTGGTTAAAGTGGTAATAACTGACATATTATAATGTTTTATTATCAAACTTCGTCTTTCATCATCCCTCCAAATACTTGAATTAAACGAATGGAATTAAATACACGTCTTCAGTCACACTGCCCTCAGTCCATTCTCTGTAAAAGATGTATCATCAAAGCTACTTAATAGCCCAAAATGAGACTTATTTTCTATGATGCACAACTAAATTACATTTAATCCAAACACCATGGAAACAGTTCCAACCCTTTTGCTCCAAAGTGGATATTACATCTTCCACTGGACGACATGCAAGGGACAGCGCAGGCAGCCTGCAGCATCTGGTGGACACCTGTAAGACTGCAAGTCACTGGAGAGAAAAAGAGAGGTCTTTGTGATTCTGCTAAGTCACCAAAAATCTAGGCCAGAGTATACTGACCCTCAATGCACCAGCTAGCTCCAGAGCCTTCGGCATGGCAGCCATGTGGGGTATTTAACCCAAACGTTCGGTCACTAAATCAAAGACAACATAAATAACAACGAACAGTCAGTGAATGGCAATAAAAATGTCACCACCAATCTGGTCAGCCAGACAAGACCAGCTTCTTGGGGTGGGCAGCAAATCAAGCCCGTCCACCATTTTCAATCATTTCCAAGGTCACTGACACGGAAAGAAGGAGGAAGAACGACCTGTGCACTTTATTCTAATCTTCTCTTGTAGTTACAGTCTGATCTGGAACTAGTTGGAATGAAGGTGCGACGGGAGAGAGACTGAGAACTGCCACTGTGTAATAGCCAGGCCTCAATAAGTAGATCAGCTCGTGCAGACATTTGCACAGTGAACCATCGCTCACGTGTAATGTCAGCGTCATGTTACACAGCAGATGCGTGATGTAGAACATATATAAATGTTGAACAGAATTAAATTAGCATCTGTCAAATATACTGTAATGCAATAAAATAAATGCCTTTCATTGCATTATGTCGTAATGTTATTACAAAATAGAGCTTCTGTTATTTTGTCTATAGTGTGCACAATCAGTAATTCAATCGTTTCATCATCTCAGTTACTAAACAGATGAAACAAATCGCTCTTATACACACTACACAGCAAAGATGCTAATTTATAGGTTTTTAAAAAACTAGAATTGAATGCTCGACTCTTATATTTCACAGATGCTCAGGTTATTGGGTTCAAGTTCTGTGTATAGAATGTACTCACAGTGATTGTTTCAGGGCCTCTGTTTTCTCGCTATTCATTGATCTGCTGGGTAAACTGAAAGAAGAAATATAGTCAGTGACGGTGAAATATTTATAATTGTAGTTGGTGACAAAATCTTTAGCTCTCAAAGACAAAGAAAATGGATTCAACATGTGTTTTAGCTCAAGCACCTCAGACCGGAATCCAGTGTGCGCCATGAGCTCTTTCATTTATGAGAGCTTATCACTACAAGTGAACCAAATCACAAAGGGACAGCCACTGACACCAGAGCAATTACGTTGTACAGGTCTAATCCCTTACACAGCACTTAGGACAGTTTTAAAGGCCACCAGGGCAAACTGCAGAGCTCCTTTAACTGTTAGGGTGCAGTTTGGTCCATTTTACAGCCACTGGGGCACAGGCCTGATTGTTAAGACCAGGGAAAGTAATCCCTGGAGTCAGGCCACTAAACCTGCTCTGTCCCTGTAACCATGGCAGCAGACAGGTAGTGTCTGGGTCACAGGGCAAACATGGCCGGGCTTCAGCACTGGCCGCCAGTTAATAAAGAACTGTCCCGGTGTGAACACACACACACATACTCAAATGTGCTCGTGTGCATTCACACAAATGAGAATGTGAACACTCTCTACATGTACGCACACACGCACGTGTGCGCACACACACGCGCACACACACACACACACACACACACACACACACACACACACACACACACACACACACACACACACACACACACACACACACACACACACACACACACAGGTTCACAGGTTCAGGCGAGAGTCGGCAGTTGACCTGAGAGCTGCTGCGAGCACAGAGTGGTACTAGATTTCAGTTAATCAACAGTGCCACTAGATATTCAAGATACTTAACTTGAAGAGTCGCAGCGACAGGTGAAGGGACGGACTGATCACAGAGGCTGGACTGACGTTTCATTCAAAGGACGGTCTCTGTCATCACACCAGACTGTCTGCGTCTGTGCATTTCCTGTTTGTTTTTTTAATGTTATGGTCTCATCACTTCACTCCATTATTGCATTACATTATATATGCAGTCTAGGGAGTCATAAAATAAATCTTTCAAAAATCAGAAATATTTCAGGGAGCACATGCTGCTACCTCCGGCCCGAAAACGCTGTCATTTGAAATAAATGGTAATAAATAATTATGTGTCAGTTACGAGATCCAATTGTCCAGTTGAATTTTTTCGTCTTCATGAAATGCCCAAACGATGGTCTGGTCTGTGTTGCCCTTTTTAAAGAAACACATGATCTCCCCTGGCCCTTTCCTCCATTTACCAGCTCTCCCTCTCTCTTTTCAGTTGCTATGAGACACTCCGGCTGAAGCCAAGGCTTCCACAATTCATTACTGGAGGAACAAAAGCCAAAGCAGTGGACAAAGCAGGGCAGACCAACTCAAACCAGCTCCCACTTAACACACACATCACACCTCTGAGTGCTCTGCTGACATACAAATGGCCAATTCAAGACCTCTTCTTTCTCCTTTTTTTTTTTATTTCCATTTTTACAAAGCCGATGGAATAGATGAAGAAAACCCTTAAGATACACAGTAAGAAGTCAACAGGTTGAAGATTTGACACGTTTAAGGATCAGTGGAGGTTTCCTCTTTCATCGCAAGATATGATTATATATTATCAGCATCAAAAACATTTTGAAAGGATTACAGGTATTAAAGTATTTCTAAACGACAGCAAAAATAACATTTAATGCGTCTTTTGTGGTGTAACACACAGCTTTTTTTCTTTCTTTTTTTATGGATTTTTAGCCAAAGACTCAATAGGCTACAATGCACCATCAGTGCAACATCACCTGTCTCTGGCTTTTCACCATTTCTGCCTTGCCAAATCATGAAACATCTCTTTTCTCTCCAACCAATCACATCTCAATCTCTGGCTGTTCTCATGCAAAGAAAGGAAGGGGAAGGCCAATGAGAAATGGCCCTCCTCCTTCCACTCGTATCCTACACACACGACAATCACCGTCTGAGAAATGCCAACGGACGGGCAATCAGTCATTGTAATTAGGCTGGGTGCCATTCCCCAGCCTTCATAATTCAGGCTGGAGCTGGAGGACATAGGAAGCGAGAGCCCAGCTGCCGGCTGCCACAGCCCACCACCACTGGTTCACCCAAACCTCAACACAGGCCACTCCCTCTCCCCTCTCCCCTCTGATGGGGGAACCAGCAGAATTATAAGGGGGCTGACTGACTGCAAAATTAAAAAACTCGCCCCCCTCCATCTCCCTCCCTTCCTTCTTGTCTACATCCCAAAACCGCTCCCACTCACACTTTCTTTTCACTGCACTGCAGAGTTTTGTTCTCCAAGTGCGAGTGCAGATACCTTTTTTTTTAAAAATGGCTTTTAAAAAGAGGAAGGGTATTAATGTAAATATATTAAAAAACATCTATAACAAGTGGGCTAGTGTCATGTACCCTGCACAATTTTATTTGTAGGCGTAAAGCTTAACAGAAGGGGATTTTCCACACTGTTTCTAGGAGTGGGGAACACTGGATTTACAGTACAGACATGGCTCACTCTTTTCTCTTTGGAATTCACAGCTAAACAGGAAGCTATGGCCGTATTCTGCAGAGATTTATTTTATTTGCTTACAGGCCGCGGTTGACTCAGAAACTGGCTTTGCCTGTTGTATAGGACCTGAAGTTTTCTTGGCAGTGAAATGAAGAACTGCAAGTTCAGCCAAAATAGACAATGAAGCAGAATGGAGAAACATGCCAAATTGCTAGGGCAATTCAGTCCAGAGGCTCATTTTTCCAAAATGATTCACACTGGAAAGAAAAGCATTTCCCTGTCCTTAGATGAACTTAGTGTGCTCTCTGTCGGCTTTACAAGGAAGCAATGGGGGAGGGAGGAGAATGTGTGCACACTCGATCACTCACACACACACACACACACACACACACACACAAGCATACACATACACATGACCACGCAGCCATCACTGCAGATTCTTTGCTCACTGTGGAATTAGGTCATGCACATAAAAGCCCCAAACACAGACACAGATAAAAACATGCACTACTTTAAGAAGACGTTTTCAAAGTCACAGGGGGAAACCACACACATCAATTCTTCACAAGAAAAAAAGCCAAATGAGAAAAAGCCGAGCTGGTTAAGTGCCATTTTACATATACTGTACTCTGTGCTGTACACTAACTGCTTGCACCACAACTATGGTACAAACAGTGTTTTTTTTAGCTTATACTCAGTTTTCAGTGCAGCAGCAGCACAGTGGAGGAATGAGGGAGGACTACAGGCAAGTTTTGCATCAGTCAGCAGTGTCCTGAGGCTGGTTTATTGGCTTGTCTGGCTCAGCTGCCTGATAATGTTCACCTGTTCCTTCTTCCCACTGCAGGATGACAGTCAACAGTCTGCTGCGGCACAGCCAAGTACAAGACGCTCAAACGCGTTTGTCGTTATTTGTTCACCACCAACAAAAGACTTCAGATGCTTTAAAACAATATGCCGAAAACCAATGAACTACAGCAGTAAGTACATCGATAAGTGTCACAAAATAATACAATCTTTTTACAACAAGAAAATATTATCGTGCAGCTTGCTCATGTGCATCAGCACATCATGATATAAGCTTGTGTTGCAGGAGTGCAGCTCCCTTTGTAAATATCCACTCATTAAGTCTCAGAGTAAAATTAGATCTTGCACTAAGCAAACATTAAGCATTAGGTTACATAGAAAAGATAAAAGCCTTCTGTATGCTTTTGCCGGGAGCTTTTTATGCGCTCATAATTGTGCTGCTACCACTGACAGTAAATATTTGTGCAGCTGTTTTGTATTTCATCAGTGATATGCAGCAGATATTATATTAGATCAAAAGAACGATCAGTGAAAATGAGGAGATCGAGGAAGCACATTAAGGAACAAAACAATATGTATTCACCACAAACTACTGCATGAAAGTTATTATCACAGTGTTAGTTATTTTACTGTCAGACTAAACCATTATCTCTTCACTGTCAATCCTGAGACGCTGCTTACTCATCAGATTATACTCAGAAATCTTTTAATAGCTGCTGTAATATAATTAATGATTCACCCAATGTGCATCCAGTGAGCTCCGCACTACACACAGCTATTAACTGATGAGCTCTACAAGCAATAAAGAACTGGAGAAGAGAATACAGAACGGGATATGCACACACGCACACACACACACACGTCTGGACAGAGGCATGGACGTGTAGGCAGAATAAGCAGGCCGTATCATATTATACAAGCTCTCATGTTGTTGCAGGAAACTGAAAATCCAGGTAAATCCATAAAGACGAGGATAGAAACCAGTCAAAAGCCTTCAGAACCACACAAGGGTTAAAGGACTCTTTTCAAAAGGTGACAGAAATTTGAGCATCGCTGTGGCACTGGCTGCAAAAACTGTTTTCAGCACTGCAGGGTCCTGCATGAAGCTGAATGACAAGTGGGGGGTTGTTTCAACTTTTTAAAAGATGATTTGTCGACAAAAGCTTTGCTGTAGTTATCACCAGCTCTAATGTGCAGTTTTACTCAGAAGTTTGTTGTTCAGTTTCGCTCTGACGAAAATCCCTCACTCATCTTTAATCGACTTGAAAATGTGCAGCATAAAAGATGTTGTCATGCTGAAATGAGAGATTTCCAGCTGTTTCTGAATTCCACAGACACTGTTAAAGCAGTGTAGTCCGGTTATGCGAGGACATCGGCGAGAGGTCTTAGAAAGGTCTCATTAGATTGATTTCAGTGATAGTGTTTATGTATATTGTATATGTTTTTTGCCTCACACAGGGGTAATTTACAACAACAATAACAATGCATAACAAGCTGCAGAAAATATAAAATAAATAAGTTGCAGTTTCATTTTATAGATCAACAACTAATGTCAGAGATTTTTTTTTTGACAAGTGACTCTCTTTTTATATATATATATATATATATATACACACACTATACTTCAATTTATTGCACCTATTGATTCACACAAGATAATGCATCTCAAGGCACTAAAGTATTATCCTAACACACATTAACGTAACTTTAATGTGTACTGTGTGCTGTATTTTGACAATTATTACTTTGATGTTTTATGGTTTTAATAATTTCTTATCAAGTGTTCTTCCTCTATAGGTCGGTCTGACCTTGCAGTCTCATTTCAACTCAGTAAGTTATATTTATGTATATTTCTGAAGAGTTCCCGCACAACACCTTTTATGTACTTTTAAACTTAATGCTGCACCTTTGCCTCACTTCTTAATGATGCATGAACGTTCTGAAACACTGTACTTACAATTTTCTGTTTTCTTGACACTGCAACATCCCTCATCATCGCATTATCCGGTATCATTACAAAATTACATGTGGCTTTTAAGATTTTAAACTGATAACTATGGTGCTGAATGACTTCAATTAATCTGTGCTGTAGTTTTGTTCGTGTTTGCACTCATCAGCTGCACAAACTACACTGAATCTTCACACTATTGGGTGTGATGTAGTTAAACTAAACCTTTGTTTGTTTGTTTTTTGTTTTTCTTCTCATGACACTGAACCTTCAGTCATATGACATCTTCCAACAAGGGGCACTGTGCACAAATACAGGAAATTAACTAAAAGAACCACAACAGGAATAAACTCTCCACCACAGCACAAGTGCAACATTTAGTTTATAGTACTAGTATAAATTATAAAATCTCAAAGTCATTATCATAATATTAAATAGGATAATCTAACCTCATGTCAGTGATATGCAGAGAGATTTAACTGGCTTTTAAGCAACTTTAACACAAGTTAAAAAAAACTACCTTAAAGACAAAAATCAACGTACAGTCTCTACTGTGCACAAAGGCCACACTTCAAGTCCCACTATAAATATTCTAAGAATATGATAATGGCTCCTATAGTATAAAAACGTACATTTATTTAAGATTTTAACTTCACTTTTTGATGGGATATTCAGAATCAGTCATATGTGAAATACTTGTCGTAGGGACAAAGAAAAGTTGCAGTGGACTCACCATAACAACGCACCATGTGCTTGTTGCTTGTCAGATGAAAGTCTCCTCCTCAGCGTCCACAGTGCAACAGGCAGGAGTGGAAACCGAGGAAAAAGCTGCATGTTGAGGCTTCCTCTCCGGCTGCAGCTGCTTCGTGTTGTTTTGGCGCTTCGCAAAGTGTCCAGGAAGAAGGTCGACTGAAGAACTGCGTGCGTGTCACCGCCGCCGCCGCTGCTCTTCATTTAATTCAAACAGCCTAGAAAGTGATCCTCAGCCGAGTTATAATCTACGAGGTGGTCCGACGACTGTCGCGAGGACGGGATTATTCACATCCCAGCGAAAGCTTTTCATCTGTTTCATCCGCTGCGCAGGCTGTCCCCAATATCTCCGCACGGCTGCATGGCGAGTCTGACTCACCACACTGTGCATAAGGGCTGGACTGCAACTTATTATCACAGCCAACAAGGGTTTTGACTGGTAACGTTTGTGGGGAACCAAAATATTTATTTGGCCTCGTTTCGTTTTTGATAATTGTTTTCTGTGGGGAATTCAGGTCCTGGTGCGCATGTGGCTTCAGAGCGTTTTGCTGCTGGGGAACAATGACTGCAGAGTTTCAGCTTCATATTATGAGTCAATATTTGATGCTATGGGAACTGATCAATACCACATATCTGCTCTATTGAAGAGGTTAGGACATGACCTACAGGGCCTCATGCAGGGATGTTTTGTAGAATTTGCTCCATGAGCTGGGCCTGAAGTTCATTTACTTTGATATTTATGGTTAATGCAGAAAAATCATCACTGTCATACTTAATCAGCACAACATACTCAAAATGAAGGGGAATTTATGTAAAGCAGTAGAGGAAACATGAACCATCTGGTGATGTATATCTTAATACACACTTTAGCTGAAGAGGGATTCCAGTACATTTATTTACTTCACAGGAATTAAAAAGTCAGAAAGGTTAAATTTGGTCAGAAAAGTTTTTGGTAATGCAAAGTCACCTCATCAACTACTGCACTTGTGATAAAGGCTTATTAGTGTTACATCATGTTGTCAAACAGCTGTGGCCACCGCCCTGTGATCGATGCAAAATGTGACAGATTGCAGAGCAATTATTGTGAGCACCAGTTTTTTTTTTTTTCTTTTTTTTTTTTTGCTTTAAATCGTTCTACTTTTGAATACCTGCTGTATATTGCCAGATAGACGCCCTGGTTTGTACATGCATTGTGGAACCTGAGTGAAGGCTTTGTGTGCAGTATGCAAGCAGTTGCATTACAGCTGCAGAAAATACAGTTTATTCGTTTTCATCAAATTTGGTGAGTTGTATTGCAGGTGTTTCTGAGCGGATGTTTGGTATAAACACAATCACATTTGTGAGCTCAGCAGTCAAGCACCAAGTGTCCTCTGTGCATAGTGCACTTAAGCAGTCAAGTTACTCACTCTGCAACCCTTCAGACAGACCGAGTGGCCTTGGAGATGTTTTAATGGTGATTTGAGCTATCACTCAGAATAACTCTCACTGTATCTTAAGTTGCACCTGTTGTACAAACTGCTCTAAAATACCAGACTTGACAGACACTATACACAGGCTGCACTGACTTTTCATCCAGGGACACACAAACAACTTTTACCCAGCAACATGTTTTGCTCTGAGGCTGCAGGCAACTTAGGCCTCTTGATAGCCGCTATTAATACGAACCACCTCTCATACTGAGGTGACTCATGTTTCTGTGAAGCCTCACCGAAATTCATGATCGTTTTGATCCCGGTGCACCGCGGTGGCACAAGCAGCACAACCCTGTTGACCCCATACTGCATGGAGACAAGGGTAATGAGATTAGCCGTGCATGAGTGTGACCGTCGTTTGTGACGTGTCCTCGACAGGCTGTGCGTGCACAGCTTTCAGGCTCTGCAGTTCATGTGACAAAATCACCACAGTTAGGAGAGCGAGGATTACTGGGAGGGGTGATCGGGTTCACAGAGCGGCGTGCTCAGGGCAAGAGTTAGGCACCATGGGCTTATGCCAAAGGAAATGACGTAACACGTCAGGGATTTCTGACTGTTATCAGAATGAACTTCCTTCCACTTAATGATATTTGGTGAGTTCCATTTAAACGCAGTGGGACAAATGGTCCAGTTTCAGGCCTTTTTGTAATATTTCAGTGTTTTGTACAGTCTTCCTTTGCTGTATCGACAAATTTTACAGAATTTGTCCCAGTTTCATTGTTTTGATGTTTGCCTGATTTGTCTCTTTTGCTGTTCGGATATTCTACATTTCCTGGATGAGGGGTATGAACTTGTTGTTCTCACTGAGGGTCAGAATACGGGCATATTAGTATAGCCAACTTCTCGTGAACAGAGGGATGTGTCTACCACTTAATGCACCGTAACTCGTGGCTGCAATGCACTGTGGGGTGTTGGAGGTTTCGAGGGTTTGCCTCTAATACTGTACGGTAGATATGGCAGAATTGCTCATTCATATCGATATAAAACAGCAGATTAAAAAAGTAGCTCTTATTCTTTCATTCAGCGTAGACTAACATTAAGTGTTGTTTTCAATAAAATCAAGCTTCATTTTTGTGTGAGATCCGAAACAGTCAACAGAAAATTAAAATGCATAGATTTGATAAACAATTAATCATTAAAGTCATTTTTGTTAACCAAATATAATTCCAAATATTCTCCAGGTCCAGCTGCTTAGTTGTTTATTGAGTTTTCCAATATTTAAAGACCAAACGAATAAATAAATGATAATTATTTAAATAATAAAAATAATCATTAGTTGCACGCCTAATTGTGTGGCTGTGTGACATCAGATCTGCTGTGTTTGGCCATAAATAAGGGAGCAAGAATAACGCCTGAAGAGGATCCTGTGTGGTTGAAGCGTCAGTAATGTCCTTGTGAAGTAAAAAAACAATTGTGAACAAGAGTGACAAGTATTTTTCATTTTTCGAATTGCATGCCCAGCACCTGCAAAAAAAAAATCTGTGGGTGTGTGTGTGCAATATAATGCACCTCACAAAGAGCTATTTTAACAGCATCAAGAACTTAATGCTGTTTTTTTAATTGTAAGTTAAGTTATGGCTCTTTCAAAACAATTTGAATCTTGATGTCATGAGATGAGATTGTCAGCTCTGTTGATGGTCTGCAGAAGTGTAGTTGGCCAGAGTGTATGTTCGGACCGCTGACACGGGCTCCACACAGAAAGTCTCTGGAAGAAGTTTTTGCCCTCAACACCCACCCTGTCTGGCAGCTCCAGACACAGACTCAAGGACAAAGACACAACTATGATTCTGCCTGTTAAATCAAATCATTTCTGTCGACTTGATGTTACACTGTTCAGGAGAGACTTCTGCTCAACCTCACTGCTCTGATTAATTACATGCTGACCACTGGATCAGAGCAGTCGCATTAGATTCAGCTGTATTTAGCTTTGTTTCATCAGTGGGCATGTTTGTCAGTGTTGTGTACGTCGGGCAGAGCTTTCATGCTGCTTCATAAGGGAATTTCCTGAGGCAGCTTAAGGAGAGAAAAAGGCCACAGTTTACAGCACTTGAAGGCATGATATGGTTTTGTGTTTCCACAAGGAAGACCTCATGCCCATGTTCTGAATGCAAAAGGAATGCAAACTCCTTTTGTTTTGGTTATGTCCTGGTTTTCAGGACTTGCATAAATAATTGTGTTACTTGTTTGCTGTGCTGTACGATTTATCATAGTGTATTTTTAAAAAAGTCAAAACTGATCTGACAAGTTTTGACATATTTTTCCTCCATGCAATGATATATAGGATTTACATCACTGTATTTATTTATTTATAAAAGATAATATTTGCAAATATTATGCCAGAAGCACAAATCAATACTGACCTTGTGATAATGGGAGATTTGTTTTTCTGCCCAGGACAGCTGCTCATGGTCTCCGCCCACCCCAGCACCACACGAGTGGAAAAGCTAATTTTTTTTATTTTTGATCTAAAGTCACTCGACAATTGTGTGACGGACCCTGAATGCACAGATCCTTACCCTGTTTCTATACTCTGCTTCACACAATGAATCTCTTATGCTGCTTGATCAAGAGTCCAGACACAACATGTTTGCAAATGCAAAACCACTTGATATTTAGATTAAGGATTACGACTTACTTGTCTCATTGCCTTCTCTCAAATTCAATGGAGTTTACCATCGTCCATAAGCATGTGAATTCCAGCTATGGGGTAAAGCGATGAGGTCGCCTCTGACTGTGGTGAGATGTTTTGCTTGAATGCTCCTTGACCTAAGACTGTCTGGAGGCTCTTTGCACACTAAGCCATGCTTATTTGTAAACAGAATGCTTTGCTGAAGTTCTCCACGCTCACCCTCCACCCTCTGAATAAGGCCACTTTGCACAAAGAGACCATTCTCACTGGTGTTTGGACCTCATTTCTACTCTGTATACTCCAAATTTGTTGTGGAGGCCTTCATTTGCTTTGGATTGAGAAAATGCAACTACATTTTTTTTGCAAAAAGAATGTATTAATCAGTAAATTGAGCATTGTGCATTGGGGGTGAATGACATGAAGGCAATGTTTGATCTCAGTAGTTTTTTGGTGCCCAGACCACCAACCTGACTGACAATACACCCCCTAAAATGCTGCATGAAATCAAACAAGTCTGTAAACCAAAACTGGCAGCGGACCTCAAACTCTTGGCTGTCGCTAACTTTCTCACATTCTCCCTCGTGCTAGTCTGCTAAATTTCAGAGCTACCTCCTTAGGAAAACATGTTCATTAAATTCCCAGCAGGAGTCCCTACGTGGGCTTCACCCTGTCATTGACAGATGCATGAATGACTCAATATGCGTCTGGATTTGTAACCTGCGAGGGCTTAAGAAAAAGCCCGGGAGACAATGGCAACTGAGGCAAAGCTGCAGAGCCTTCAGTCTAAACAAAATCTCATTGTTCCTGTTTTCCACAGTTAGGGGGTTAGGCATTCCCTCAACCACCCCCCACCCCATAAGACTCCCAGAACCTCAGTCCGCTGTCCCGCCCCGGTCTCTGTACTCCACCAGCTCTGAGTGCTGTTAGTGAGGCTAGTAATTAAAGAGGGCTGCCTCTCAGTTTCTGCAGCTCCATGGGGGGAGTCCCTCCATGAAATGTACTCCTCATTCTGAGTCCAGACGGCAGCTGATGAGGGATTATCTGCTGGCAGAGGCATGGCATACTCCCCACCATAATCTTCAATTAGTTCAGTTCACGGTGATGTGTTGGGTGGACCTGCCACTACCTTTCCCACGGCTTCTTCATAAACCCCACACCAATTTCTTGAATAATGTAATGTATCACTTGGGGTTTTCATACAGAAAGTGTTAGATTGGTAGCTTGAAATGCCATCATTTTATTTTGTGAAAAATTAAGTAATTTTAGTATGTAATGTAAGTAATTAAAGTATTAAAATAGTAAGAGCCACACTTATTACACTCTGTTTATGTTAAATCTAAAAGTTGTTATTTAAGCTAATGATTTGTTTGCTTAACATTTTTCCTTTTTCCTTTTTAAAGCTATTAGGATACTTTTTTTTTTTTTAAATGACACAAAAACACATTAAAACATATTTGGCAAACAAATGTGTCTTTTTTTTTCTGTTTTCTGCAGTGGCCAATTATCTATTTGCAAAATGAATAGATCAATTGAATTAAATTTAATACATGAAAAAAGACAGGGAGAAGATTTCATTTAAATTGGGTAAAATTGCCACTTTGCTCATCAATCTACTCTAAACCATCCAGCACAATAAAGTGAAGACAGGGTTTTAGACAATTTTATACATTTATTAAAAATCTAAAGTTTAAATCTCTCATTTACATACGTATTCAGACCCTTTACTCAGGATTTGTAGAGGCCTCCTTTAGAAGCAATTGTAGCCTCTAGTCTTCCGGGGTAAGTCTCTACAAGCTTTGCACACCTGTATTTGGGCAGTTTATCCCCTTCTTCCTGGCAGATCCTCTCAAGCTCAGTCAGATTGCATGGGAAGCCTCTGTAAACTTCCTCAGGTCTCTCCACAGATGTTCCATCGGGTTTAAGCCTGGGCTTTTGCTGGGCCACTCAAGGACAGTCACAGACTTGTTGCGATGCCATCAGTGTTTTCTTGGCTGTATGCTTCAAGTTATTGCCATGCTGAAAGGTGACCTGTTGCCCTAGTCTCAGGTTGTATGCGCTCTGGACCAGGTTCAAGGACCTCTCTGTATTTGGCTGCATCCATCTTCCCTCAACTCTTACCGTTTCTCTGTCTCTAACGCAGAGATTGCCCCCATAAATTGATGCTGCCACCACCATGGTTCACCACAGGAATGTTATTAGCCAGGTGATGTGCAGTGCCAGGTGTTTACCAGACATAGTGCTTGGAGTTCTGCCAAAAGACTTCAATTTTTGTCTCATCAGCCCAGAGAATCTTTTTCCTTGTGCTCAGAGTGCATTAAATACTGTTTGGCAAACTCCAAGTGGGCTGTCAAATGCCTTTTATTCAAAGTGGCTTCTGTCTTGCCACTCTACCATTAAAGCCTGATTGATGGAGTGCTGCTGAGATGGTTGTCCCTCTGGCAGGTTCTCCCATCTCTGCAGAGGACTTCTGAAGCTCTGTTAGAGTGATTGTTGGCCCTTCTTACTTGGTTTGGTCGGACGGCCAACCCTATGAAGAGTTATGGTGGTTCCAAACTTCTTCCATTTCACAATTATTGAGGCCACTGTGCTCCTGGGAACATTCAGAGCTTTAGAAATGGTTTTATACCCTTGCCCATCTATGCCTTGCAGCAATTTTATTGTGGAAGTCAACAGCGAATTCCTCAGACTTCCTGGTTTTTACCCTGAGATTCAGTGTGAATTGTGGGACCCTATGTATATGGGTGCATGCCTTTCTACAGTGGGTCTAATCAATTAACATGGGACCCTATGTATATGGGTGCATGCCTTTCTACAGTGGGTCTAATCAATTAAATTAAACATCTATAGGAAGATTAAAGGTAGAGTATGTGATTCTAATCTAATACACTTTTTGTCCATTTCAGCCAAAATCTCCTCATGGTCCATTCGCTGTCCACTGTGTACATGTGCCAAAAAAACAATTTTGGTGTTCCAACACAGCTTTGGCTCTTTAAACGGGAAATAAACGAGTGGCTCAGAGCAACTATTCCAGCCAATCAGCAACAGGGGGTGTTCATGCTCGAACACAGGACAAGGGAAAGAAGAAGAGATGGGAAAAGTGGGAAGTAGGAGCAAAAGACTGTAGATCTGGTACATGCTAACGGATAGTGCCAATTTAAGGATCATCAGGGGAAGACGAAGGAGCAGTCTACCGTCTGTCACCATCAGACCGTATGGAGTTTTGAATGGGATTGATCGGAACTGCAGACCAGTGACGGATGGTGACGTGACGGCGGCGTATACTCCACAACTTACTTGCAATGTCAAGAAGGAGTCATGGCCAAGGAACAGCCAAAGAGGAGAAGGTCAGAGGAATACAAGTTGAAAAGGAAGTGCCATGATCAGGCAAGGGCAAAGAGCCTTGCTCGTGTGACTTTCCAATCGTGGAGAAGGAATGGTTGAACTGGGATAGAAATTCACTTATGGACTTATCTGCTGTGACTGGCCCACACCCTGAATGACAGGCACACAGAGAGGGCTGGTAAAGAGACTGACGAAGCCAGTCAAAACTTTAAAAACTTTTGTCCCGTTGGTAAAGTTTGTGATAGCTAATCCCAACTGGTTACTTAGCAAGCATGTAACGGTATCACATTTGTGTGTCTAGTAACGTAAAATTACTTGCCCACGAATGTTCGACTTATTGTCTAGTTTGAGAAAATGTGTTGTTGATGTGATGTTAGCTTTTAGAAGAGTTGTTAGTATCACTGTCTGCAGCTAGTGTGCTGTTCATTGGAAACTGTTGCGTCCTTGCAACTGTAGCGACAGTTTGTTGTCTGGTTGTTTTGCTCTGTCCGCACAATGTGCAAATGGTTTTCTAGCCATGAAAATTCAAGTTTGCCAGCACAATGGATTTATTTGGTTGGATGCATACGTTGAAATCCTATGCCAGATAATATCTCTGTCACTCTTGTTTTCTAGGCAATTAACCTCTGGTAATTTTATTCCATTGTGCTTTGAATGTTGTGTTTGTGTGCATGTCGTTTGTTGTTGTAATGACATATTATATTACACAGTTTATTTTGCTTCAGCAAAGACGATCTGGATTTCCACAATGCCGTTACCTTGACAATGTACGTCCATGAATTAGAGGGGTTGAGTTTCTGAAGGAGCACTGAAGGGAAGGGTGTATTTGTTTTGCTGCTGTTGAGTTCAAATAACAACAGTATTTCTCCGGAGTGGCTTCCTCCATCTTTAAAGCAAATAAGATGCACTTGATCACAATGTGGAGTGCCACTGCAAAGGGTCAGAATACTTTTGCAAGTAAAAAATTTAAGTTTGTTGGTTTTTTATCCATTTATGATTAAATCTACAACACAATAAAGTATGTAAAAAGTGAAGAGGTCTGAATACTTTCTGAATCCAGTATGTAATCAAGAACAAATGGAAATAGTACATGGAGAGGACATAACCAGCCTGCCAATCTATGATAATATGAGCTGATGTTACTTTGCAGCAGCCACCTTTAACTCTGAGGTGCAGCCTTATAAGAGACATGTTTTACAGTCATCAGAGCGCTGTTCCATCTCGGTTCATTTACTGATCGAACAACTGACAATTCAGGAGGTGTGTCTCAAATTACAACAGGAAACCTGCTAATTACTTTGCGTGAAAGATGTTTTCAATAGCTCAGTGTGGAGTTTTAAACCACAGATCAGTGACTGGGTGAAATATGAGTTCACAGTTCAAGTACAGCACATTTAGTTGTTTGAATCCACAATTAATGCATTCTTATATAAGAGCATAAGACTAGGATGCATATCCAGCTCATGTGTAGCAACTTATTAATTATATTTGAGCTACAAATATGAAATTATAATGTAATTTCCCACTAAATCAGCTACTGAAAATATTATCCATGCATGCTATCAGCCCAAGCTGATATCTGATAATGTCTTAACACTCTAGAGGCACTGGCTTGTAAACTCTGTAGGAGAGTATTTTCTTATAATTCTGCAGTACCCAGAACTCCTAAAACATTACCATTTTAATAATTTATCTTTCATCAGGCATCTCAAGTTCTGGGGGCTTGCATGTTAAAGTGAAACTGGGTCTGTATTAAACGAACAGCAGTGTTTGCAGAGGAACACAATATTTTGTGGATCCAGTTCCCAGTGCTTTAACATTGCTTGAGCTAATGTTGGAAAGTATTGGCTAAGATACTATATGTCACTAATAATAGTCTAATGCCAAGAGACTGTTCAACTGTAAATGTAGGGCCTTTCGGTAAATAATATGATAGGGGTCTATAACTCCATCTTGTCAGCGCGAAGGTTATTTGATCCATTCATCAAACGGCCAAGTGACAGCAAAAAAAGGTTGGACAAGGCGATGGTGAAATGAACTCCTCAGGCACTTCACCATCTCTCTTGTTAATCAGATTATTTTTCATGGGAAAACATCAACTAAATGTCTGAGAAACCTGGAAAATGCCTCATAAATGAGAAGACAAATCCCAAGTCCTGCTCAGATAACTTATTATTCTTCATATTATTCTTTAAAATATTAACAGTGACATGGATTTGTGAAATAATATTTAGCAACAAATGCATTTAACAGCTCTACCTAATGCCACAGGAGAATGTCTACCAGAATTTCCCTCAGATACCTCAATAAGTTAAAGACATTAATGGATCCAGTGGGTCCAACTCTTCCAAATGTATCAGCTCACCAGAAGATGACTTTATTATTACTCAGTTTCTAACAAAATTAAATAACCCCATCATATTTTTACCTGTTAGACGTCAGGTTGCATATGTATAAATATTTCAGTCATATTTTAATATTGATCCAGAAAAGTACTCACAGCAGCAGCAGCAGCCTATTTTCTGTTCTCCAGCGGCCCCAATGAACAGTCAGACCCCATGCAGGTCTAAGAGTGCAGTTTATGTGTCCAAGTTCAGGGCCTGGTTCGATGTGCGAAGAAAGCAGTCAACACATCAAACTGTGGAAGGATGGCCGTGGGTCTTATTTTCCTCAATCATTATCATTATCAATAATAATTATTTTTGAGGTTAACAAAACAAGTTCTCTTGTCACTGGATGATAAATTGATTTCTTTATGGCCTTGACACAACCCACACGGGCTATCATATTTTCATATGGTAATCATCTACAGTATTATCAGAGATACATCTGCAATAAAAGCCCATGTCATATAAATTTAATGTCATTACAGGAATTGGTACCTGTGGTACTCAAAAGATAGTTTATAGTATCAACACCAAACTTCTATAACATTACCATAAAAGCTGTGGAGTAGTGTTCCTCATAGTCAACAGTTTAAAATACACTGAGCTTAGAGTATGCCCTCCTTATGTCTGCTGATTATACATGATTTCATAAAATGTTTCATATATTTAGTCTTTAATCATGAGGGTGCAATTTGGTTAAGCACGTCTTTGTGATCATTACAATAAATATGGGTACTTATGTACTGATTCAGCCTCTAGGATCTTATGCTCTTCACTTGCAAAAGCAAAATATCTCAAAAATGTATAAGGAAAAGCCAAATGCCAAATTAAAAGGAAATCACTGTGATATGTGAAAAACCACAAGGCACTCCAATATCTCAGGCAAAGATCCCATACAAGAGGTCAAATTTAGTCATGACTACATCAAAAATAGGTTTAAAAGATCCAGAGCAAAGCATTCAGCTGGTGGTTTAGTCTAAGGTGCACAGCGGGTCATGTTACATTATTATAGGAGGAGTAAAAACTGCAGCAACACCCATAGGGTGACTCACATTCATGTGGAGAAGGGTCATCTCAGGTAAACTGATCACGTGGGCTCCCCTGGCACTTCAGGTCTGGCACTTCATCCTATTATTTTTGACAAAAGCTGGCCCATATGCTCTGTTCTGCAAGAAAGTCAGCCTGACACTGACACGAGGCCGGCAATGCTGGGACACAAACAAGGCTTTGGACTCCCCTCAATTTACCTGTGACCTGCTTTTTAAGGACAAGTCTGTCAGGATGGGCGCCCATGCAGCCAAGTGTTTTTGTAGATGTGTATGTGGGTCTTGTTTGTTTTCCTTTGGAGCACAGTGATAGGCTTAGATAGGCTGGCAGACGTGCCTTAACAAGATGTGGGGCAGGCCTTGATAACACACTCAGATGAACTGTCTATTTTCGGTCATGGGACTCCATGGACTAGCTCACCCCAGCCAGTGCAAATGAAAAACAGTTGGCTGCAGATTCAAATATCAAAATATAGCAGGAATCTTGTTTTGTTGCTACATTCATAGAAACACATGCAGCATGAATAAAACTGTGGCTCAAGCACATGTACACGTGTGTTCTGCATTCATTATGTGCATATATTTGTCTGTGCGGTGTGCATTGCATGTGTCAGTGCACAAGCGATTTTTGCATGTGGCATCTAATGTTTACCTCATGTGGCCCGGCCCTGTTGTTTGTCGGGACATTACTGCATCTGATCCCTGTCAGTGCTGTTGGATGGTCTCCATTTATGGGTTTTATCCCTCCGGCTGACCCAGAAGATCTTTGCCGATTCAGACTGTCTGTTGGGCCATCCCCACAGCCCTGCTGCGGTTCTCTTACTCACAGCATGTGTTATTCATCACATGTTGTCATGAGCTGTCAAAAGCAGCCATGACAAATGCTGCTTTTCTGTTTATGAAACGATCATGTTGGCCTCACACTTCAAACCACCATTATCATCCGCAGTCGAATGCCAGTGCTGTGAAAAAAAGAAAAAAGAAAAGCTGAGCGCACAACAGGAAAGGCATGAGTATAAAGAGTGGTCAGATTTGTGTATTTATCACATAACAACATACTCTTTTCCCTTATAACAAGTGACCTCAAAGAACTTAGAACATGAAGCAATCAAACGTTGGTCAATGCACAATACGATTACTGTATATCTCTTACCCCCCCACCACCACCACCACCACCACTGCTCCCGGAGATGACAAACATGCATTGTCCATGTCCATGGCCAGAACAATCACTTGCTTTGTGGTGGAACGCTCAAAGGTCAAGCGAGGTCAAGGATCTTTAAGAACTGGAGGACTGTAAAAAATGCACATATATGGGGAAAGGAAAATAGGACTCATTTACAAGAAGGCTATTAATAGAAGCATTTGCAGTGTATTTTACTGTAAACCACTTATCTCCAGTTGAAATCAAACCTCCTACTTGTGTATTTCTAATCTGTTCTCGCGTCTAAAGTTTGGTGAGCCTGTTCAGACAAAGCCGTCCCTCTGTCACAGAGCTGTGCTGAAGATATTTCGGCTGCTACACAGAGTCCCTCTCTGCGAATCTCCTTCGTTCCCTTCACCCCTCCTTCTTCACACAGGCTGAATCAGCACACTGGGCGTCCCCACCCCGGGTGTCGCTTTGCGTTGGTATCACCACAAATTTGCTTGCATCACAGACAGAGAGCTGTCTCCCCCAATGACAGAGCTCGAAGGGGAGGGGTGGGCGGGAAATGAATTTGAAACAGTCGAGATGGATCAAGAGAAAGACTCACCGACTACTAGAAAGAAAAAAAAAGTTTTGCTCAACTGAGATTTAAGGGGAAACAGGCATAATAAATCAAAAAGGGAGCTCATGGAGCTTCTCTGTAATGTTGTTTTGGCTCTCGCTCTCATTTTAACTTTTAAAAGGCATCTGTGTTCACTTTTTGCTGTGTAAAAGACCACAGAGTATTTGTCCTGATGAAATACACGGCCAAAGAGTTGATTCTAACTCTGTGTTATAATTAAACATGAAGCAAAGGAAGGAGATCAGTGTAAATTGGCGCATATGTGAATATTACTCAGTGAACTTCCATTTGACCCGTGTGATTAGAAGGGAGCTCGAGCAGAGGAGTTTAGTCGTGCAGCGAGCATTAGAGTCGAGCTGTTTCTGGCTCTGGGGTCTGCTCTGCTAAAAGGTGCAAATTGGTCTGGATCCAGCGAAGACTGATTGTGTACTTGTAGGAAATTTGGTGCACAATCAGTCAGTATAATTTACTGGGTCAGCGGATCTTGATTTTTATCTCTCCCCAAATCTTTGAAGCATTTGGAGGAAAGATAATCTAATTAGCAGCAGTATATTTTCTGGCCGTTTACTTCAGGATGCCTGCTGACACATGCAGAAAAAACAGACGGAGAAATCTTAAGTAAACAAGAGAGTATTAAATAAAACGTAATGAAAGCAGTTGTATTCCAGCTTGTCTAGCATATTAAAGGATGATTCCGGTCTATCACAACTCGGGTGGTATTTTTGGCCATTGTTTCTACCAGTACTGTCGCACACTGAGATCTGGAAAAGTTCAGCATTACTCCGATCAGGTTCTATGGGGCAAGAAACAGTTGGGTTGCAAACAAGCTTTATTTGCAGGTAAAAACTGAAATTGAGCACAGATGTAATGTCTGTAGTAATCCCTCACTGTGCGCTCTATGGTAGATCACACTGTTGTGCAAACTGGGTAACAATGTTATGTATGTCCTAATTTTCTATCAGAAATGATGGACAAGCCAAAAAATGAGGTCCAAATCGTGATATCTATTTTTAAAAAATCTTTTAAAGGGCAGGATGCAGCTGGACATGCACCATATGTTTGTAACTGTCAACAAAACCAACAATACAGTAATCCAGCTTCCAATTCTTTCTGACTTCCCTATCCTGTCTGTGGCACTCAGCCACAAGCTCGTGTGTCCCTCCTGAGGATGTAACTATAAAAAAATGGGTCATGAATATATACACTCTGGGCACTGTAGTTTTTTCAGATGTTAGTCAAACTGTAGGAAAAAATGTATTTATTGGGGACTATTTTTATCTGTGGATTCAAAATGCCAGAGAGCATTGACAGCAGCACAATGGTTTATGTGGGTTAGACTCAAAATAAACTACAGTGCCCATGTTTATCACAATGTTGTTCACTGTGGCTCGATGATGTGTTTTTAATTGTTTCTGGATAACAGTGGAGGTCTGTAGCACAGAGAAGGTAGCAGTAGTAGGATTCAGCTCATTGTTGCTTTTCATTACAATTGTTGATCATAAGAAAAATACAGAAATGAATATAAAATCACCAGACTTATCCATTAACAATGGTCAGAATTTGATTTCTCTTAACGTTGAGGTGCTCTTGAGTAAAGTCCAAAAGGCTCATGTTCCTAAGGAGGAGTGTGGTGACCACCAGTCGTACTGGGTGGGTGTACTGGCAGGTCCATAAAAAACTAATGCAGGGTGCTGACAAAAACCATGCTGCTCTGCAAGGTTTAAAAAGTTTCCTCCACGCAATCATGGACATGAATGACACTTCCTCACGAGGGAATAATCAGATCACGGAGTGCGTTTGTGATTATTATTCAGCTTTTTTACCACTACCTATATATTCCAGATTTTTAACGTCAATCCTCGCGCTATGAGAGGAGACAGCTCTGACCATTCATTCCGGTCGAGATCGGCCCAGAGATTGTATTATTAAGCAGAGTATTTACATATGTTTGATGTTTAAGTGCTTTGTGCTACATGCTAAAAAAGAGCCCCGTGCTATAATGCACTTTGACTTAGAGAAGTGAGCACGTCTATCTTTGATCAAACTCTTTTTGAATCTTAATAGGGGTACTGTTACTGTACAGCGATACGCCTTGTGGGACTGGGAGCCTGGGGTGTCCGGGCCAGACACTGTTTCAATCACACGGCGAGCTGGAATTGGAGGAGATGTGTTCCTCCGAATCCAGAAAGCCGTGTGCAATCAAGAGTCAAGAGGAATCCCCCCCCTCTTTACACACTCTCTTACACACACATACATACAGTCCACTGTAGTGTTGGCTATAGTCAGGAAGTGCTAATGAAGTTATTAATGATATTCATGTGTGCAGTGGCGTGCAAGCAGGGACCAGGCCTCCCTCAGCCAGATCTGTCTCAACTTCAGTTCATGGTGATTAATAAAGTGGGGGAGAAGAAAAGAGAGAAAGAGACTTTTTACTCTGAGCTTTGTCAAGTAAAAATGAGCAGAGACACGCCGCAGACATACAGATGATGCAGGCAAAGAGTGAAATAAAACGCTCACTTCGACAATAAGGGAATTGCTGCATATGATTAAGAGATTAGTGGTAAATCTCCTACTAATGTCCACAGTGTTGGGACAGTCCGTTATCGCGGCGCTAGTTCGGAGCCGTAAGCCACTTCTGTAAAGATGACAGCAATTAAGATGGCGGAGGGACTGGGGGTGGGGTGGGGAGGGGTTGGGGTGGGGGGGCAGTCAGACCTCAGCTCCATGCAGGCCGGATCCATTGGCTCCACTACTGGGGCTGCCTGAAGGAAGGACCTCCTTCCCGCTGCTGCCTCAATGCTTGTCCAACAACTCCCTCTGCTGGGTGTCCACATGGATCAGAGTCAAAGACCAGCTCAGTTTGATCAAGATCGCTGAAAGGTTTTATGCAAAAAGAGAGTGTGCATGTCCATGATCAGCTTGTCTTCTTTCTAGGATGCTTTTTCTGGCTTTTCTCAGTTTTTGTCTCAGTCTCGTAAAAGGAAAAAAAAAAAATCACTTCAAAATCTTTTTAATAAAAATTCTAACTTCATGCATTTCCTGTGCATGTTTTCATTTCATAGTCAACTAAGGGAGAATACAGACTGATTTCAAAGTGACACAAGCTCATTATGATGAATATTGTGTTGCATACTCTGTCTCCATCTACTGGGAGGACTCAGCTGTCACTTCCAGGTTTATTCCAGTGTCTTTCAATCAGCTGCTCAAGTTCATAGAGGTATCAAACTGTGGGTGTTTTACAAATACTTTTTATTCGCCAGAAAACACAAATTTGGGGCACTAGCTGTCCAACCGCCGTTTTTCTGATAATGTTAGCAATATTCAGGAATATTGCACTTGTCAGAACAGAAAAGTAATCCGTACAGGACTCTGCTGAAGGAAGTCCTGCACAGATCACATCACAAAGAACACGTTTTCGAACCGAACATTTCAAACATTTCACATTGAGATTACACTGTACTGACCTGATTGTTTGACATATTGCTCTAATTTATTGTACCACACACAGATGGGCTGTGATTCCCAAAGACATCATCATTCGAATGGGTTCCTGATGACAGCGGTCAAGTCTGAATTTCATACAGGAGTGCCAGGATCCAACCGCCCATTAACCACCAATATATCCCTCAATATATTTAATCGCTTGGTTATGAATGATTTATCCGTCCGACAGCTAGCGGCGCCAGCACTGTGCACGTTTGGGAGCCATTATTCTCTTCAAGCTAAATAAAGATAAAGGAAAGACAAATTTATTGCCCTTGTTTACCTTTGGTCAAAAAAAGTAGAATTGCATTGTCCACTTTTACTATCTGCCACTTTCTGTGCACTTTCTGTGCGTCTCCACCTCTGCCAGCAAGCATTTGCTACAAATTCCTCTAGATTCCAGTAAGTGGTGTCAGACAGCTTTCCTGGGCTTAACGGGAAATCTGTCTTTGGGGTGCAAGATTATAACCTCTGCAAACCGCTGGTCAATGGAAAAGTCCTAATCCACTCATAGGCCAACCACTCCCGGGTGTAATATTGGCTCCAGGAGATATGGAGGTGGCTGATTTGACCAAAAACAAATAATGTCTATGAAGAATAAAATAAATACTCTGAAGACCAGCATGTGGGGAACGGAAGAACATTTTGGTCTCTGTTTTCTTACAGTCACTTTTGGTTATGTTACAACTGAAGTCGAAGACCAGAAAATGCTGCTCTGGAAATGTGGGCCTCTAAAACTCAGCGCACCGTCCAAGATACTGAAGCGTTTACATTTGTTCATTAACTAATTACAAATGACTGTATCATCTGGGAATTCTGGGAGTCATGTCCTCATAAATGCCTTTTATACAACCATTACATTGACATTCCACAATTACAGCGGCCTCTCATCAGAAGCCGATGATGACTTTTACTCTTGCACTTGGCCTAATTGTTATAAGACTGTCCAAACAAAAGAGACGTTCTTTTAAATCTCTGAGGGAATGCATGTAGTAAAAAAGTGTGGCACCGCAGCAAAAATAAAACCAAATGGGAAGCCTTTCATGTCTCTGTAGTTTTAGTTTATAACGGGTTTTTACGCTATGACTGAAAATATCATTGTCCTGCTGGTGGCGGCTGAGGTAATGGCTCAGTGTGGAGGATGGCTCCCCTTCTGTGTGTCCACCAGCCGCTGTTGTCATCTTCACCCAAAAGCCTGACACCAGACAGAAGGAGGAACTGAGGAGGACATGAAGAAGACACAGGAAGAGGAAGAAGAAGAAGAAAGGAGGAACCCCCCCTCCGAGCGGCCACAGTCCAAGTCCAATGGAACCCTTAAGTGCCCTTTGACCTCGCTGTCAAACAACCCAGAATGCCCTCTGTTTGCAGTTCCAGTGGAGTCGAGTCTGCTGGTAGGGAGCTCTGGGTTTTTGGCAACACTGCTTGTCAATCTTCTGTCTCAGCGGAAATGTCTTCTTCCTGCTTGAGGGCAGACACCCAGACCGACAGACAGACAAACCGCAGGCAGCCCAGCGCTCTGGAGTTGAAATAGCAGTCACTTCTCACAGGAAGTCGTTGCTCACTGGGATGCTTCACTGCTCAGACACAACAAAGTGGCCTTTTACAGACACAAACACACAGGGAGAAAAGTGTGGGGTTAACCGGAGGCTAGGAGATGGATGAGAGTTGAAATAGGAGTGTGTGTCGACTGTGCTTGCAAATTGTGTGGTATTCATGCATTGGAACAGCTGGAAAGAGATGAAGCTGAAGTAAACAGTCCTAATAGAAAAATGGCCTCAGATAATGTATTCATACGGAATTCATTTCTACTTTGGAAAAAAAAAGAAAAAAGGCTGATGCAAGTCTCTGGGCGGTCTGGTCGCCCTTTGTAACACATGTGTTGGTATGCAAACTGATAGTCGGTAAACTGTCACCGATGTCACCAGGACGACGTCTTACACGTTTATTGTTCCTGACAGTTTAAGCGATTCTCACTGTGACCCTCCTGACCCAGAATAATCTAACTGTCTCTCCAGCATTTCTTCTTCGTCTTCTTTTCTGGCTGCGTCCTTACTCACTGTCCAGCCTCTACACGAACTACAAGAACCTCCCTGACCCAATTTAGATGTCAGATTACTGTTGTGGAGTCAAACAGGCAAACAAGCAGTGTGTGTGGCTGTGTAATGGATCCATCCAAACATTCCTTTGTGTATGTGAGGCCCCTGCAAGGTTCAGTGTGTGGCTGACACAACAAAGAGGACCTGTGTTTGACAAGCAGCCCGATGCCAGGCCCAGTGCGAGGCTGCCAGAGAAGCCCGGGACACTATGAACCCACCTGAGGGAGGAAGTCCAGCTCAAAGAGACAACGCAGACACACACATGCACACACACACACACACACACACACACACACACACACACACACATACAGAATCAAGAATGTATTGACATGTTAAAGCTTCATTTAATTCCATATTCTGGTCTTGTGACATATTTTGTGTCCTATCTTTGATGCTCTCAGCTTGTAACTCCTTCTCTGTGCAGATATTTACAGCTGGGATAAATAAATTAACGGGCTGTATGTTTTACAAGTATGTGTTGGATGAGATATTCTCAAATAACGATAATATGAAATAAGAAAAGATAAGAAAAGTAGTGTTTGCTGAGAGAGATAAAATAAGTGGGATTTTAATGGGACTTCTGAAGTCAAAAACAAAGCTGTATAAATTTGGGGTTTTATCTACAGAACTCTAATCTTTATGTGCCTTGTTGAGATCTGGTGTTTTACCACTTAGTGCTGGAACTGAAGGATATGTTAGTCTGGGAGAAGATAAAAACAGAAGACTTTTTAAACACAGACTGAGTTGGCGATCATCCAGAGGCCTGAGAGATGAGGAGAAAAGGCTTTTATCATGATAGAAATTGGGCTTTTCTTTCTTTTTTTCTCTTGCTACTCAGCCGTTTTAAATTCTGCACATGAAGATAAGACGTAACCTGAAATGTAGAAAGATTACTCAAGGTTCACTTACTGTTACATTTAATAACCAAGCGGACAAAGGCTCAATTTATTTTCACTTTATTGACTGCAACATGCAACAAACCCGTGTACAGCAGACCGTTGCACAGCGCCGTGCACACCACAGCCATGACAGAGCTTTCAACTGCATCTCATGGTCTTTCTCAGTGGATGGACAGGTGGTTGTGTGATTTCACCACCACATTGCCACGTGACCAGAGTTCCACGCTACTGTACTTTGATGATAACTGAGCAAACTGTGATTGACCATGTGATTGAATGAAAACCATGTGATTGACGTGGAAATGAAGAACAACTAACTAGCTATATGAAGACTATCTCCTTGTGCATGCCCTGTAAGTCACAACCACTGTTTCCCGCTATCTCTAAGCTCCACCAGCTCATTCTCGTATTCATCCATTCACAACCTGACACGCCGGCCCTAAGCCAATCTCTTACAAGCTGTCAAATATCATAAGTGTTGCCTCTCTCTGCTGTCATTCAGCTGTCAAAGCTCCACCCCTTCACCACCTCGGCTGTGGATGCCTGACCATCTCCCATCAAACCATCCAATCAGAAGTTTCCCTCTCATGAAGATGTTCCCATCCCTCATCACCACCACCAGTGTCTACGCTCCAGGGGAAGTTTCCTCTAATTGGAAGCACCTTACTCCTATGGACCAGTTCCCATGGTGATCCACTTCCTGCCTGGGTCTAAGTGCCGCAGTCTGTTCACAATAAATTGCATTTCATTTCAAATTTCTCACACTGTTTTGTTCCCTTAATTATTCTCTTTTAATTGAAGTAACATTGTTGTTGCTGCCTTCTTAATGCTGTTGATTTAATTATTTTTCATTCAGTCTAATTAAATGTTAATAAAATAAAATGTAAAGAGGTAAACGTTACAACAAAATAACAAAATGTACCAGCTGTTTAATGAGCTTTAAACTCGGGGGAGGAGAAATATTACCATTGCGTAACACAAATCTTGGCACAAGCCACGATGTGATTTGAAGGATGATTGGTCGGGCTAATTGCTCCCTTATATCAACAGCGAATCTAGCTTGAATATCACTTCACATCAGCCCTCCTGAAAAAGGCAGCACTGCAAGGAAATACTTTTGTGCCATTTCTTCATACCGCAGTCTATCAGGCCAGTATTATTAGGCCTCACTATACAGCTGCCAAGCCATCAGCGAGCAGGAGTTGAACGCCACAGATGGCCTTTACATATTACATATCCAGTGTTTGATGTCAGGATGGTATATGAAAAGACACTCTGACAGTGCCAAAACAGGAAAACCGCATTCCTATATCCAGACATATCAGGCCATTGGTATAGAAACCTCAATCTGCCAAACGCAATGCTGAAGATAAACAGCATGGATGGATTGAGGGGAATGGCATATGCAGAGACGGAGTGGACTGAGAATGGCCAAACACTTTAAAAAAAAAACCAAAAAAAAACATTTCAAACATTCAGCTGATTCACTCACTCGCAGTGATTTACGTTGGGTTCATCAGCAGAATAATGAAATTCAGAGAAAATTAAAGAGCAAGCTGATCGGACTTCAATATAATTTCATTGTAAATGTAATGTATGATGTGATTTAAGACTGTAAAAGAGATTGCTCTTTTGAAAATGCCTTTTGTAAAGACGGCCTGGAGTTAGTTTCTTATCTTTTTTTTTTTTTTTATTAACCTCTCTATAACCGAGCAGAGAAGTGAAAGCGAGGACAACAAGCTTCCTCTGGCTTTGTGAACTCGGTCTACCAGCTTCTTCCTGACAGCAGGTTTGTCTTCGTGACTGCCATTGTTAAGGAAATGAAATAGTGCATGACTAATATCTCGGTGACCCTGATTGGAATGCCAGAACATTATCAATTGCTGGAGGAGAAAACACGGAGCAAAATGTATCAGGTGCATTTCTGACATTCTACTTGATTTCTCAATGAACTTGGCCCTTGTTTTCCGAGTGTGACCTGAGGCCAAGCCTTCCCGGTTTGTGTGCGTCTTCACAAAAGCGAGCCTCAGAGTGTGCTCGAGTGGCAAGGGGACGGAAATACAGGCTGTTTGAGCTGGGTGCAGTGCAAACACAGACAGTGCACGGATCATTGTGTGAGGCAGAGCAGAGAACGAACGACCCGCTCGCACTGCAAACACTCCCAGCTGTTCAAGAGTGAGGTTAGCATGTGTGTGTGTGTGTGTGTGTGTGTGCGTGCATGTGTGGGTGAGTGCGCGTGTGCCCGTGCACTTGTGCCCGTGATATCTGCGGTCAGATACAAATATGGGGGCCACACCTTAAGTCAATGCTCTCTGTTTAGCTTTCACAGGTATGTAAACTCCAACGCCAAAGCATGCATTTGATGTATCTGCAAAGTTTACCCAAAAGGGGAGGAAAGTTAATACCTAATTCAGTTTTGCAATGTTATCTCATCCATATTCCTGCCTATTGAGGCAAAACCTGCTCACAATATTCACTAATAGCTCCCAGCCAATGAGACCAAATGTGCGCTGGAATCAAAGGTTCAAGATGCAAGTAGTAGCGGCCATGTTGGAGATACTAAGAACACCCTTAGATGTCTTAAAGTGAACCTCAAACTTACTGTTTTATGTCATTTATGCTTTATTAATGCCGTTTTTTGAACTCGAGCTGCCTTCTTGAAAATAAAACAGCAATTATACAGTTGAATTGTTGCTTCTGGACGTGGGGAACATATCATGATATTAATATTTCAGATGAAGCCCCGTCCAAAGTGCCAAATTGACATGGATTCTGTCTGTTCTCAGACCTTTTCTCATATCCTCAGGCTTATTAGAGGGCAACAGAGAGTATTGCTTGTATTTGCTCCACTGCACACAAGGTCTGGGGCCTTCGCTAGAGACACAAGCCATATGTCTGTCAGATTTTATTGTGAATGTAAATGCTTGGGTTTCATTCCCTGACCAAGGAGACTGAATGTGGTTTTTGTATTTTTTTTGTATTTTTTATTTTTTCGGAACATCAGTCTTTTTTTGTTGTTGTTTTTTGTTTTTCAGTGATGAAAATCACTTTTCCTGCATTTAGCCATCCCTGTCATCAGCTTAATGTTTCTCATCTTCTATTAAGTTAAACTGGACTGTGTCCATAAGAATTTTAAAACAGCAGTAACATGCCCTTAATGCACTCCACCATCTACTCCATGTCCATAAAACACATACACCCTTTCATGAATATCCCATTTTCATTCCAACTTGCAGAACCATCCTCAAACTGATGTGTCACAATGGCCTCTTGTCCATCTGATTTCAATTCAAGCATCTGCATACAAGTTTTAGAGAATAAAATGGCAGCATGAAGTGTGTGGCTGTATACATTATGGTGCGTTAGCATGTGTTCTATGTACAGTATCATAGTCTGGATGTGGGTACAGCCATTGATGGTATAGTGATCTCGAAGATAATATAACTTCTGTTCAAAACCCCACAGACAGCGTCAACTTCCTGCTCTGGTTTTTCAATGTATCGTCTCTGACATTTTGGAAGGAAAAGCTGAAGAGATTCGTTGAAACTCTTTTTGAAATCATATATTCAACAACTGATTACAGATCGCTGGTGAACTGGCATGTATGAAGTTTACAGACTTATTTTTCAGACTGTATTTCATTGCACGTCCCACTCATTAGTGAATATTAGCCTGTCAATCAGATGCGGCGACATAAAACCAGAAAAACAAACCGTCAGTTGTCAACATGTTGTCTTGTGGTAAATCATGCTGAAGGTGGCACTATGATCTGCTCTAGCAGAATTTATTCCTGCTGAACTATCATATAGAGTAATTATTAAGTGTTTATTATATTACTTTTGTGAAAACATACATACCCAGCTACAGTCACACACACATATACCCACGAGCCAGGTCTAGACACATGGCACAGTAGCAACAAATCCTAATCTCAGTCATTCTCAGGCCTCTCCAACTTGAAACTGGACTCTTTCCTTTCCTTTAAGCCATTTCATTCATTTTACTGAGTGTGCTCTTGAACAGAGGCTACAGCTTTGGCGTGGTGTCCCAGACTGTCAGATTTGGGTAAACTGATCCTGCCTCCCTGTTCTGTCTCGGAGCCCTGGCCTGATCAGGAAAACACCCATGACAGTTTGGCTAGCGGCCTTGCTAAGAAGTGAACCCTATTTAAAATAGCAACATTGCAAATTAGTGTTTGAAGGTTTTAACATGAGAAAAGACACTGCTCTCCCTTTGAGCTTCAGTTCAAACTTTACACAAGCTCCCAGAGTGGTATCGGACACTAGCAAGAGGGGCCAACCCTCAGAAAACCTGCTTTCCATCGAGAGGGCATGGCGCAGCATTTCAGCCCGGGCTAATCAGCCAGTAAGAAGCAGGCTGGGATACACGCGGGCCCAGCCTGGAAGATCTGTTTGCATGCGTGTGCACATGCACATGCACACAAATGAGGCACTAAGGAGCTGATATATCAGAGAGCATGGTGAGGAATTAATCAGACCACACCCTGTTTCCTTGTCCACAGCTGTGACCGAACAGGAGAGAGGAAAAGGTCAAACCGATTGGCCAGGATAGGAGGATTGGTAGGGATGGTTTAACCTTTGACCTCCCAGTTAGATGTATGAGGAGACAGCCGACATCCAGGTCCAAAAGGTCACTTTCTTTCAGCAGAGCTTAGTGAATCCTCTTCCTCTGCGGCTGCTCCCTTGACTGCTTCATGTTCTCAAGCGCAATCTGAGGGAAGTGTTAAGATCAGAGAGAAACGCAGAGTTAGAAGGAGATGGCTGATGGGGATGGAGAGGGGGACTTTGTGAGTCCATAACAGCCGTTTCCCCCCTCTTGCCTGGGGCCCAGTGTAGATGCGGTGGACCCAGCCCCAGACGCCACTCCATGGTTTGGCACGCTCTGCATTTCAGCCCTCTCACTGTTTCCAGCTGAACCAGCTCCCATGCAAACACATGGGCAACCGGTGGGTTTTCTTATTTAGTTGTCGGTCAAGAGTACTTAATAATATTCAAAAAGACAGTGCGACATATCATCCCGTGCTAGCCAAAATATGATCCCCATCTTCTTTTCTTTCTTTTTTTTTTTTCCCCCTGTCTTCCCAACATTTTCCCCTCCACAGTTTGGGAATAGAGCATGCAGATGAAAAGGAACAGATACACAATGGTGCAATCTTGAAAAAGTTTGGCTGACAGTTGTTAAAGTAATGGAGCAGACTAAGAAGAGGGCAAGTACAGAGCAAGGAGGACAGCAACTGGTTTTCAGGAGACTGGAGAGGGAAATATTTCAAATACAATGGCCTGTAATGCAGCATAAAGCACAGGCAGTGATGTGGCGTATGACTTACTCAGAGTGATATGTCCTTGCTAACCCAAATGCTCTCATCCCTGCCTCAGCTTTTTGAAGTTAAATAAACAGTGTGTCACAAGATCCTCCACATACCACCCAAGTGCAGCGTGTGTGAGAGCCTCTGTGTGTGTCCGCAGTGCGTGCGTGTCTACGGCTTGATTTGTGAGTCTGCATGCATACTTACTGTATGTGTGGACACCGAGGGGCAGATCATGTGTGCTCGCGTGCACAGGAATGTGTGCGAGCGTGCAAAAAAAAACGAGCGTGGATGTGTGTGACATGTCTGTAACGACAATGATGGGTGACAAATAACACTGACGCACACTGTCCCTGGTCTTTAATAATAAAAAAAAAGCGTTGGCGCTTTGAACATTTTAATTAAACTAAACAGGACCATCCCCACCCAGGCCTCGACGATGAGCTATGTACATTTGAAGACAAACAAGACCATCTTTTACAGGGTAGACATCAAATACATGTCTTTTTTATGTCATCCTGGGCCCGCGTGTTGACTTTCATTATTTCTAAAATCCATCTGGAATTTTGATGGGCATGTTTTGAAGGAAAAGGCCTTGAAACCACAATGCAGGGATGTCTTGAAACAAAGGTCTCTGTGGTTTTGTCTGTTTCTCGTGGTCAACAACAGCCTGGCAGTCGCTGTGCTCAGATAGCTCATGTCTGTAATTTTAGTTTATGCCATCATTATTACAACACGTTACCCATTTTTCATGCCGTTTGTTGGAAATATACTGAACTGATGGTTCGTGTGTGCTTTTAGGAAAGTGCACAAAGTCTATATAACATTTAGAGAGAAGAGGAAGAGGTTCCTTATATGTCTAACAAAGCAGACAGAGCAGTGTTTGCTGCAGAGACATTTGTTTTTCTGATGACATCTAAGTTGTGTCATTAAAAAAAGGTGGTATGGTTGAAATGACCAGTGTTGCCTTCTCGAAATGACATCACAATACATCACTTCTTCATACAATATTAGACTTCCTCCTCCCTAACTCTACAACTTTAGTGGATTTTTGATTTAAATAAAAGTAAAGAAAGAAGTGGTAAGTATATTTAACTGGGACTTATAGTGACATTTCTGGAAGAGCTCATTGACTATTTGTGAATTGAAACTTTTAAAACACATGTAAATTCTGTTGATTAGAGAAGAAAGAGTAAAAATTAAAGACCAAAGTGATCAAAGGAACTTTTTTTTTTGTTTTTCATTTTCTTCACCTTAACCCCAGAAATTTAGTGGAAAACGAGAGGTTAGTAAAATGTATTTACTGTAGTTGTCTGTCAGTCAGTCAACTCACACAATTACAATCAAATGTCAAGCAGTTGCACAAAAACACTTCAGCAAAAGCTTCTTACAAAATATCAAGAGGGTGATTTTAATTCAACGTGACGGGATGAAAAAAAATCCCTTAATTCCATTGTCTGAAGCTTCCTGTTAGTTTAATATCACACATTAATTCATTTTTAAATCTTCAGTCAGATTTTAATCTGCAGTCTTGATGTTGAAGGGACTCTCCTGCAGGAGTCCCATTATAGTGAAGAGCTTTGTCTCTCCATGTTCAGCAGTTCAGCAGTGTTTAGTTGCCACCAGAGGGAGTCATCTTAGTCAAATAATAGCTCCCAAAGGACTTGACTCTGTAGTCTGAACATCTGCTCAAAATCCACATCACCCAGACTGGAGCTCAAGTAATGGGAATATTGATGTTTTGTTTGTGTTGTTTTGCTCAGGCATTGCACTGTTAATCATAGTGAGTGACAGAGCCTCCCTGACACATCGTTATCATGACGCCAGTTCCTTATTATTGGTCATTATTAGTCATGCAAAAGTCATTTTTATTCACACACATGGAAAGCCGTTCCCCGTCTGTTTGACTTTATGGGGCTTACTGTTGTGGCTGAGCCCATCCGGGGAGCCCACACTGGTGGGGCAATACCCAATGTTGCAAGCGACAAGCACCAGCCGAGCCTGGGATACAGGCCTATAAAAGGCAATTTCACTTGGTTCTTCTTAGTTTTCTGTACAACAACTACACGTGTTGAGCGCAGTCTGGAAGCCCATCCCATTCCCTGCATATCCATGCTGGAGGAGGAGGAGGAGGAGGCGTGTAGCCCTTTTGTTACCTGTATTAGAGTACCTGGCTGTTGTAAGTCAGTAACATGGACTGAGTTGAAGGTGTCTTCAAAGGATAGAAACAGCGAACAATGAGCAAAGGTTTTAAACCAAGCGAAGCGCACAGGGCTGGCAGGGCGCTGTAGTGAGTGCAACTAGTTTTTTTTTTTTTTCTACCTGCAAGGCGCAGGAAATGGGAATTGTTAATTAGGCTCTACCGTGAAAGTAAGGACGAATAGGAGGCACTTCCTCCAAGAACTCATTCACCTTTCAAGTCCGACCCTCTCTCAAGTTTCATTTTGGAGTTCTTAGCCACCTTTCAGGTCGACATCAGCATCTCACCTGTGCCGCTGGACCATGGATTTCACACGGTCGAAGATTTCAAAGGCGCTTCAGCTTGATGTCGCGGAAAACAGGCGGTCTACGTGCATCTGGAAGGGTTAGGAAAGCTGCCAATGTGAACGGAAAAAGAGTGTGACCACTTCATGTTACAGTGCATGGCCTCTGGACAAAGTGGTAACGATCATGCACAAACCCCTCCGAAAGCGGAGTCTCTACGTGTTCCTGTGTTTTGGCATCATATACCTCAGACTTGGGTGAGTTTTTAATGTCCTGTGATTCATGCGTAGACTTTGCTGCTCACATGCGCAAACCTGAGTATCAAAGCCATTGCGACACTCTGACAAATAAACTCTTTTACAGGAAGGCACCGAATGCCCTCTGACCTCAGTTTTAAAAAACCATGTGAAAAAAAAAACAGTTTTCAGCAGGTGTATTTAAAAAAAAGAGAAAGAAAAAGAAAAGCTTTTAATCATTATACACAAAAACCTGCACCTTAATGTGTTGTGCGTAAAAGTTGCAGATCAGGTCTCATGCCAACAGACAATATGATCGATTCGTATTCGCTGTCAGATGTATTAAGTTCACCTCAGGAGACTCCTGCTCCTTTGTCGCACAAGATAATTTGAGCCGCTGTCTCTGCTCCAGATCCAGCTCACCCCTGCATACCTTCATTAATAGCGGCAGACTGAGTTGTATTTCCACATTCCATTGCCCAGACGGAGTTTTTACCTGTTTTGCAATACTTCACCTTGATGTATAAACACAGAAGGACTTCTATCCCTTCCTTCTCCGCAGGCCCTTACTGCAGCACCTCCCAAGCCTGATCAAAGGGGACCCCCCCCCCCACACACACACACACTAGAATCATGACAAATTCTGTCTCATTAAAATCATGTAGGAAGTTTTTGTTGTTTTGTATTTCTTTAGTTATGAAATGATTCATTGAAATGACTTCTAATTTTGAAGGTAACCCCCAGAAACTTACACTATAACTTAAAACTATACAATAAACTTGAAGTTATAATAAGCCCCAGGGGCCTGTTAGCTACAGGTAAGTATGCAACAATGCATACCTGGCAAATGAGGATGCAGTGGAGGGTAAACCCACCTGATCAATACATGTTACAGGAGCTTTTCAGACACTTTAACAGATTATTCATCATTAGCTGTAGGTGGCAACTTTTCATGCGCCATTTCCTTTTTTGGAGTAACTGCAACCAGTTGCCCATGAAACAATCTTAAGTTATTAACTGAAATATAAACTACCACGGGTGACACCCCATTTTCCTTGGTAAAATAAAAAAAAAAAAAAATGAGTGAGCCCACACAACAATCAGGCTCTTGTACTGATTTCATTGTATTTTCCTGCAGCAGCAGTGAATCAAAAAGAAAAGTGTCAGCCCTCCCTGCGAGAACCTCAAGTGGAGTGAAGCGTGTAACTGACTTCAAGTTCCACAGATGTTCATATCACATGACAGTAGCTCCAATATGGGGGGGGGGGGGGGTGGAGGTGGGGGAAAGTCACCTATCTCTGTGTTTACTAAGCCCGAGCATTTAGCTCATTCCTTCCATCCTTTTTTTTCTCTCCCCCCGGCTAAATCTTTCATGGTACCCTCTTCATTTACAATGGCTGGAGCCTGCAGGTGTTGAGTGAGACTCACGATGCTGAGGCGATAAAAGCCCTCAACTCACTCAGCTCTGCGACAAAATCTCCCCAAGTATTTTATTTCTCTGCACAGATCCAGGCTCGGGCAACAATGGTGCTATTTTTATATCTTCACCTTTACATAGGTTTTTTTTTTTTTTTTTAGCAGTCCTGCAATTTGAGGGAATGATTGCACAACTTCACAGCAGGGTCACAAAATGAGTATTTGAATGTTACAGGGTGGCGGCCGTCAGATACCATCAGAGCGCAGCACAGAGAAAAAATATTGTAGACGCCTATAGCGATATTATAGTCTTACCACAGGTTATAATAAGGTCATTTAGTCTTATTTGGAGACCACAACATGCGTCTCTGAGGAAATAGTATAGGAGTAGTTGCTACCAGAGGACATAATACTGTTTTAAGCAGTGTACCATATTATGAGATAAAAAATATTATTTTCATAATCACTCTCACATAGAGCCATACAGGAATATAACGACAACCGTTTCTGTCATATTATGAGGACTTTTGTGTGTTAATGTGACACCAAGTTGATTCTGAATGTCTCATCCTGCCAAAGAAATGTGCTTTTTTTTTTTTTCTTTTTTTTTTTTTGCACATGGAGCTGTGATGATGATGTGAGGCTCAAACAGCCAGCGTCTATGTTTGTTTATTTTTGGCTGGATGGTGGTGGAGGAGGAGGAGGAGGAGGAGGAGGGAGGCTGGAGGGACGGTGGGTGGGGTGGGGTGGTGGTGGTGGCGGGGGGGGTTGATGATGAATGAAACCTCCTGCACGTCCAACGGGGATCGGATCAGTGTCACCCTATTGTCCCGTTGTGGCAAAGTGGGCGGATAGCAGTGTCTCTCCCTGCCCAATGGCAGGCACGACTCTCATGAGAGTGGAGAGAGGCACTTTTCTGCCATGCAAAATCCCTAAAACCATCATCATTCCGGCTCGGGAACCCACAGTACTGTGTAACAGCCTCCGCCGCTGAGAGATGACAGAGCCAATCTCAGCGCACACACGGCCCTGGGAGCTTGGAGCTGCGTAGAGCCGCCGCACCAAAGACACGGAGACGCGCAGCACCCCTTTTTTTGATTTTGTGCGAAAAGGGACTTAAAGCCGTGAATTAAGGGAGTTTTGCTTTTTTTTTTTTTCATCCTGTCCGCGCCTTCTCAATCAGTCCGAACGTGGCCATTTGCTCAATGTCATCATGATCATCTTCTCGTCGCGCAGTGTACTGCTGTCAGTCTACTATCCACAGATCTTCCTGATCCTGACGAGTGGCAGCTACCTGTAAGTTTCAGCCAATTAACGGCTCCTTAATTAACTTCAAAGAGTGGCGCGCTCATCCTCAGCAACACAAAGACGCACGGCTTTGGTTTTGCTCCTGTGCAGCCTTCTTACCGGACTATATTTCCCTTTTCCTTTAGCCATTAAACGCCGGTTCTGAGGTGAATTTCTTTAGTTTTCCGCGTCCACAGATTGGAGATTCAGCTCAACTTGTTTATATTGTGTCATCAAACTAACGGCACAGGGAACAGGCGGAGCAGACGTGCAACTTAGTCAGTTATTTTAATTTAATTCTTGAATATGTTTCACACACTTCCCCATGTTAGACAAGCGTCAAATCTCTTAGTGAACACTCATCAGTGGAAACGTCGCCGGGAAAACGATCCACGTGGGAATAAAGTAATTATGTGAAAACCTGAACGCGCTAATGTGCCGTGTGCAGGCGGAGGAGCGTTTTCTTGTGAGTAAGCAGTGATGGTTTGTGTTAAGCTGTCGTGCTGCAAACATTTTGCAAGATCAGAAAAACAAAACGTCTGGGTAACTGCTACATGGATTCATTTTGGCCACAGAGTGGCAGAGATGTTCAAGACAATTGGATGCTGAGATTCTGTCTTCTTCCCCCCGTGAGGAGAAGTGAACACATTATAGGCAGTTTTTTTTTTTTTCTTTTACGCAAGCGTGCACCGTTAACCTGTCCTAGCGCGTGAGAGATGGTCTCTGTGCATTACCTCATCTCTGGTCAATTCTCAGTAGTTTCTATGTTATCGTTTGAAGCCACATCTTAAAAAGTATCTCCCTGCAACATGCACGTGATTGACACTATAATGCGCTGCGGCTTTGAATTAAACGAGAATTACTCTTGCAGGAGAACACTGGCTTCCCTAAAGCTTCCAAAATAATTACTCACCCATGCTCCCTCGCTCCTTCCTTTGCTGCCTGGAGACCCCAAACCTGATGCTGAAATAGATGTGGTTTCTGGTTTTCAGTTAAAAGTGGGCTCCACTTCTAAGTTTAGTGATGGCTTGCACATTAAAGCTGCACACCATTGTTTGTTTGGATTATTTAAGTATGTTTTCTATTGAGCCTTAGCCACAAAACTGAGGAGAATAATTAATATGGATACAAAATAACGCAGAGCCCCGTCCTCAAAACTGAACAACCAGTGTTTTGACATGTTCAACTGTAAAATGTGTAGAGCAGTGGGTGGCCACCTCACACTCCAGTATCAAGGAATTTCACGCTTAATGTTCCAGTGGCAATAATCTGACCATTTTCATTTTAATATCACACTGGCCTAACCAGTGTGCAACTGTGGCTGTAGTAGTTTAAAACAGATGTAAATAGGATTTTGTAATGAATTAAACAGCTTGGGTGCACGGCTCATCTTAAGCTCTCGTGTCTGTAAATTAGCAGCAAAAGGAGAAAAATTACATTCAGCACTAAAATAAAAGTTCATTTCCTGCACACTGAAAAAAAAAAAAGAAGAAGAAGAGCATTTATTCACTTGACTTAGTTAAGTTGTGTCTCAGGCATTTTTGTGAGTGCATTCCTCGGTAGAAGATGCATGCCTGGGAGCTTAATAGTGTGTCAGTTAGGTTCAAAGTGTTCCATGTGATGGAGTAGGTGGCTGTGAGCGCACTGTATGCCATGACGTAGACTATAGTTACTCTTAAAGCCGCGCTACCCTGCCATTAAAAGAATTCTGTGAGCTCCCTCGCCGCTGACACTGGTTCAGATTGAAGTTTTTCCAAAGAAAATTAACTTGTTGTCAGGTCACACGGCAGACGGCCTGTGCTCATCTGAGGTTTAATGCTGGAGGAGTTTTTTTCTTCTTTTTTCTTTATAATCGATATAACACAGACAGAAAACCCACATTTGGTCAAGAATAATCTCATATTATTAAAGAATATAAATTTAATTGTAGAGGGGAAGCTGTACGTTGTTGACTGGTGATTGATTAATATAAAAACATAATAAATTTGAATGCAAAACAGAGGTTTACCCGCAGTTCTAAGTATATACTTTACAGTGTGTGTGTGCAAGGTTCAAATGTGGCAAAAAAAAAAAAAAGAAAGTCTGTCTAACCTGTTGCTTAGAAACTTCCATAAAGACTCAGCTCATCTCTCGTGTCAATAATCAAACTCTGCAGCACTCTGTCAAACACATTCAGTCGCCTCCTATGTGTTGTATAAGCTTGATGTTTATTAACTGCTACTGCAGCGTCCGTGTAGGCCGAGTTCTGTGACATGAGTGAGTGCAGCGTGAGTTTCTGTTGATGCTCTATCTGATGGGAGATCTGTGCGACCGTGGGCGAGCCCGTCCCCGAGCCGCTGGCGTACACACAGAGTATACGCTAAGCAAACAGAATCGCATTTGTGCACTTTGATGATGCAGGGATTTAAAAGCTTAGCTCTGGAATTCTCTGTTTGGTGTCGTCTGATGGTTTGGGTTGCCCATGGTAGACTCTGTGAATTAGCAGGTGAATGACATGAGAAAAAGCCGAGAGAGGAGGTCATGACTGATTTGAAAATATCAGTGTGCTGCTGTATTAAGTTCTTGAGCAGGGCACTGAAATATCTGTGATATAAATGACTCATACATTTTATTGCCTTTGGATTGATATAAACAAATCAGCTCTATTCACCCTGAACGCTCAGAAAGTGAGTTTCTCCAGTTTGTCTTAATGAGCCTGACCTTTTGCTTTGTACAGACTGGATGTCATCGTTGCCATGAACGACCACATATACAGCAGAGGGGTCACAGAGGGTCAGAGGAGTTCAAGCCTGTTTACCAGCAGAGAGAGCAGAGAGAGTCAGAAAGCAGCCGCAGGCTTGACTGTTTACTCTGAACACTGAACGCACCTGATGAATTCCCTGTTTTCTCTGAGACGTTTTAAATTTGTTGTTGTTTTTCCATTTTAGAAGTTACCAACAGTGTCGTGGTGCAACATGAAATATCCTCTTTTGTCCCGTTAACATTTTGACCACGGTTCTCTTTTTTCAAAAAATAGCGGCAACTTTTAAAACAGGTTTTGCAAAATCAACAATGTACACACAGCGACACTTTTAGTTTTATATACCGTAGTACACTCCTCCTGACTGCAGCGAGAGTGTGTGTGCAGTCCTGAGTTTGGTAACAGATACACGTCTCGCTGCAGTTAGGATTTATTTGAACTTATGTGTTTGAAATTGAGGTTTATGTTTTTCTGTGTGTGGAGAAACTAAAGCAACCAGCGGGAGGGGAACATGATTGTCCAGGAAAGATTTCTAATCAGCGATCACATCTTTGTTCTTAGTCTTAGGGGGGTCTCTTCCCGTCCCACACCACTGTGAACTAGAGTCCACAGAGATCAGGGTCTCTCCGTTTCTCTTCCTCCCCTCGCCCATTCTTCCTTTTCACGCACTCGTACGCCGCCGCCGTCGCTATTTTTTTTTTTTTTTTTTGCTGATACACAACTCGCCTGCGTTAGTTTGCCCCGTTTGTGGTGAAGCCTTTGGAGGTCGACGTCATACTTCAAAGCCGGCGTATGCTTCTGTGCTCATTTATGGCTTCCCTGTCCCTGACATGTTTGAAAAGTATGTATCTACATGGTTTCAAGGGTTATAAACAGAGCTGTGGAGAGAGTCAGCGCTTTGTTTAGCTGTAATCTGTTTTGGCTTTCTCAGCGGTCACAAAACCATCTCTAACATGTGTTTTGATATTATCGCATGGAGTGATCAGATGTGATGAAGTCTCCCTGAGGAGAGCTGAGGAGGAGCTGTGCCATTTACTATACAGCACATTAATACTCGACCAGTGTTGAAAACCTTACATATTTTCCATGCAAACCGGTCTTAGGATGTGGCTAAAGCAAAGGCGAGTCTCTCATGAAATTTATAGGCAGCACTTTACACATTGAAAAGGTTTCAAACACATAATTACACAAATCATAAGGAATAATATTTTGTGTGACATTTGGTTAAAAAGTGAACCCTGCATCTGCATCACAAGACGCTGAGCAAGTGTACAAACTGTATTTGCGTAAGAGTCAAGTCTGGCAACTCTTCATGCCACTATGTTACCTAACAATTAACCCGAAAACCCCAACTCATTACTCAAAGTCCCACCATCCAAACCAATGCGGAATGGCGTTGTCAGTAGTCAAATAAGCATCTTGTTTTCTCTCTCTGGGCTGTTTTAGCAAGTTTCCCCCGTGTGTGTCTTTTATGCTTTATGTTGGATTAAGTTTTCAGGTTTTTCATTTACCTCTAATCCATTAAATAGCAATACTTTCATGCAGCACAGCTTTCACTTCAGTACGGAACGTGCATCAATCACTGGTTGAATTGAATCCTGTTCTGGAGAGTCTCACATAAGTGAGTCAGTCTGACCATCCTCTGGAAGCTCGAACTGAGTCTGTGTCTCTGTGTGTGTGTGTGTGTGTGTGTGTGTGTGTGTGTGTGTGTGTGTGTGAGTGTGTGCGTGTACCCATGCATGCATGTATGTGTGTTGATATGTGCACATGTGTTTGTGTCCTTATCGACGGTTGTGTACGGATGCTCACATGCACGTGTGGCGGTGTGTTTCTCTTACTGTTTTGCAGGGCCCTGTCCTCGGTGGTGGCTCTGGGTGCCAACATCATCTGCAACAAGATTCCCGGGCTGGCACCTCGCCAGCGGGCCATCTGCCAGAACCGCCCGGACGCCATCATTGTTGTGGGTGAAGGCGCCCAGATGGGCATCAATGAGTGTCAGTACCAGTTCCGATATGGACGCTGGAACTGTTCGGCGCTGGGAGAAAGGACAGTCTTCGGTCAGGAGCTGCGAGTAGGTCAGTCTGGGTTCTATCACAGAAGGGAAGCGGTCATAGCGTGTGTTGGTGTGTGTATTTGTGTATGTGTGCTCCGGTATGGCTGCCCGCCCCCCATGAGAACTTTTTTTAGGTTCCTTTTTTGAGGTTTAGCTGTTAGACTGAGGATACTTTTTGCAAAGTGATTTCATTTCTGCCACTTCTCACTTCTTTAATGAGCAAGCTACATTTAGTTTAGTTATGATTGAATTTAGCTTTATGTGCATTATCTCCATTCTATGGTTAGTTTTGAGTTAATACTTTGATTTTAGGGTTAACTTCTCCTGCTCTGCAGGACTCTCTGCTGGATAGATCATAACAAACGTAGCAGAGCTTTCTGTAAACTATTGGACATAGCCACATTTACTCGTTCCACTATTTCCATATGCCAAATAGATTGTGATTATTTAATTAAACACGTTTTAGGAATATGCACCACGTGAGCAAACAAAAAAAATAATTCATCTGAAATAGTTAAATTTTATAGTTGTAATCTGATCTTAAAAACAGAGTTTGACACAAGAGGGGTCCACAGAAGTATGTAATAATACAGGCCTCTGCTTGATTGATATTATACTTTAGTGGTGCAAATTCTCTAACAAATTTGCAATCAATCAAAATACCAAATACCAATCAACATGCAGTTAACCCAGAGTTTTGGGCTTTCTGACTGTGGGGCTCCGGGCCAGTCGCCCACTTTTCGCGGTTGATTTGCTCTTCAGATGTTATTTTATATGGAACTGAATTTCCTAAAGCTTCCCAAAATACCAAACATGTCACGCTGAACTAAAGGTACATGATGCGCAAGATGGCTGTAAAAATGGCTTCTTAGGTCTGAATAAGTCCTCAGCTTGAGCTATAAACAGCTGGAATAAACCAACACCAGAACGTACATCACATGAGACAGTGCTGTTCAGTATAGAATCATGATTTTGACTTTGAAGCTGCTCACAGGGGTAATTGAAGGGCAATTTCAGGATTCATGAGGATAAGGGTAGGAATGCTGTGTGAGTGATATGGTCATTGCTTGGAAATAACTAATATTATCAGTGATAGATCTTCACAGGTTTGTGCACCAAAAAAAAGGGATTACAACCTGGATGTTGTGCAGTTCTGTGTGATCACTGACAGTCGTTTGGTGACAATGACGAAGAAGTTGAGAATGATAATACTAGTGGCTTTCCAATTGAAAAGGAAAAAGAAGTTACATAATGCGTGTTTCGAGCCATCCTATTGTCTCTGTTTGCAGAAACAGTACAAGCAGAGTATCAAAAATGTGGTACCAGCCCCCGACCCTCTGAACCCCATGAAATATGGCTCTTCCCAAGCCAAACCCAAACTGCACACATCACACAGTCAAAACTCAAACCAGCAACACACAGTCTCTTTGACTCTCCATTGTATAACCATTTGCGTTGGCATTGCTCAAGAGGACTTCATATACTGCTGATTCCAGAACCATCTTAGTTGTCCTCATTTCAATTGACAATGTTGTATTTCTCCAGCGCGCTCTGGTTTCTGTTGATGTAGGTTCTGCAGCGAGCCTGTTGGTTAGCAGCATGCCGAGCGTCGCTGGCTATGCCAAAGTTATGGAAAAGCTACCGAAAGGCACTGGAGTCCTGATGGGGAAAACGTATGGTTGAAAAATGATATTGCAAATGAGGAGACAACTAATGGTGTTATTGCAGAGAACGCTTGTCGAACTAAAATAGCTGGACACATCTGTTGTTAATCGGGCTAAATTGGTTGTGTCCTCGCCTGGCTGGTTCATGAGAGTGTGCACATACATGCAGGAAAAGACCTAAAGCAGACAAACATTTACATTTACGATGCTTTTGTTTGAGAAACTTGGCGTTCCGCAAAACCTCTCTTGCATCGCTTTTGTTTTACAGGGACTTTTATATATTTCCTTTCATTTAGAAGATACTTTGTTGCCATTACGTTGTGGTTGGGCTGTGCATTTAATCCAGTGGCTCTGTTAACAATCACTCCTCCTAAGGAGTAGCTGAATTAGCTCCAGCTCCCTCTCCAAAAGCATTTTTACTTTGTTGTGAATGTGGCGCTTTCTTTTTGTAATGGAGCTCATGTTGTTTTCCTCAACACTCAACATCCCCCTTTCTCCTCCTTTTTGGTCTGTTCTTTCATGCCCCTTTTAAAGGGCGTACAGATTTAGGAATGATATTAAGCACTGGTTCATTGGAAGCATCTGTGTGTCTACTCTGCATTTTTTTTATTTTTTTTTAGGATTGATGTTGGTATTTTTATGCATTATAATGTTTACCCAAAAAAACTAAATTTAGTCATTCTACTTTGCACAGTTCATGTTCTCTAATGTGGCTTTGTTAGCATTGTCACTCATCTTTGTGTATTTGATGTGCATGCAAAGTCACATGTTCTATATGAGCTCAGTCAGGTTGACGCCATTCAACTCTACAGGGGGCTCGTCCACTTTTCCGGTGCGTGATGCGACGACTACTTCCCATTCAGTAATGGCGTCGGTTTGAATGAATTTCATGCTCGCCCTTTGCTCTTCTTGTTTGGTTTCCATAGTAGATCTGAGCAAATAAATGCAGCATTTGCCCGCGCTGAGCACATCACTGTTGGTGTCCAGTTCTGGTCAGAGAGCGATGACTACTGGGCCTGCCATGATTGTCCAATAATGATGGGACTTGGTGGCCTTCTCAATAAAATATCCAATGACGTCTTCTTTTAGACCAATGTGGAACTTGAGTTCCCATGGCAGATTTACAGACTTTTTTTTTTTTTAATTTTCTTTTTTTCTTATATTTGTTCTACATGATAATCACAGCAGTTCACAGATTTCTTGTCATACACACGCAGGTAATATACAGTAAAAAAGAAAGCTACACTGTACAGATTAAAGGCAAATGTTTTTACGCTTATACAATAAATCCAAAGAGGAAATCTGTCAGCAGAAGCTAAAGTTGCTTCACAGTTTTGGACTACAAGTTGTAACATTTTATGGCTCTATCTGTGAGTCCTTGAGACCGTGTAATCTTCTTTTGCTTTTCTTGGTGGCAGAAACTGTAAGAAATCGTGCCTCTTCTTGAATGAGCAAATATCCTGCACTAAGCTTTGTGCCCTTAGACACGGATGCAGCTCCTTAAAGTGAGTAAACTGATTTATTCCTCCTCTGCACAGGGGCAGAAAGGAGATTAATGTTGCATCGTTTGTGCCTCTTGACAGTGTTGGCATATTTGGTGGAACCCATGGCTGCACTGAGGCGCACACAACGGCTCTTTGTCCATGGGGTCAGTAAACTGTCCAAACAGAGGCTTTTGCACTGGTTTTGTGATCGGGATTGTGGCTTCATGGTCTTAGAAGGTTACACTAGTCCTGAAGAGGTTAGTTTTGGAGCAACAATTAACCAAAAACTTGGGCGATAAAAGCACCAGTAACAACATTTTAATGAGTTCTTTCTATCAATGACAGATTGTAACAAGAACACACACCCATTCACACGCAAATCTCATTGTGTAATAAATGTGTTATTGATAAGTTGTGGTAAAGATCAAGCCAAATGTTGAGATGAACAATAACTCATTCACTGACTAGAACATCAGTTGCACAGGAAATAAAGTTTTGTATTGAATTGAATTGAACTGGGTATTGCTTCATTCTGGAAAGAGAAGATCTTCTGAGCTTCTACGTCAGCTTGCACATGTTGGTCAGTGTTACCTCATGAGTCAGCTCCGTATTTGTTGTTTGATAAAGTTGTGAAAATAGATTACGGATGATTACAACTGCTATACGTTTTGGGACTTGACAGCGTCAGACACATAATGTGATCATTTTTGGGAAGGCACAAAGGTCTCACTGTTTTGTTTGTTTTGACCATTCTTCCTAGAGATTATTATTATATTTGGCTGATGAAGGGAGCACGTTAAGTACAGTATCAGGGAGTGTCAACAGTCGGATGATAAAAAAAAATCAGTAGTTTAATCATATTCATGATTTAATCCACTGATTTGGAGAAGGGTGAGCCCTCCTGAAATGCCCATTATAATCATCGGCACTGCCAACCTGCAAGTGTGTGCAACTGTTGTAATACAGCAGGATGTTTACAGTGGACAGTGTGGTTACAAATTTCAATAATGTGACTTCCAGATAACTGGTTTAGATAATCTGGTTAAATGTAGGAGTTGTTTTAAACCTTTTAAAGCTGTGTCTAGTGATACTGACTTGTCAACATGTCTCAACAGTGAAGTTCAGAATACATATCGTAACCAATTATTTATTTCTCAAACAATTCTTATCAATATAATTCTTGTTTAACTGTACTCACAGTGGCTGACGTGTGCAGATGTTCTGACTGCTGTGTTCAGCTTTCCCTCTGGGTTTGTACTCAGCACTGAAAAGAGACCTGTGGGTATGAGAGATATGTTGCACTTCAGTCTTACAGAGTTGCTGCTCTATTGCAAGGAGCCACTCACCATCACCGTGCTTACTTTACCAAGACAATGATCAACAATTAACAACAGTCAATAAGGCTTGTGTCAAATAGCGAAGAGTACTCTCTATAAAAGGTCTGGATAAATGGGGAGTGGCAACGCAGGTGTCCAGCTACGCATACAGCATGCAACAGCATGTTTTTTGTGAGTATCATAGCAGGGTGTGTAGTGATTCAGTTTTGACCCTTTGAGGGTGAATCCTGTGTGAAATAGAACAATTGTGAGGTATTGTAACTCTAGTTTAAGTATGTCTCTCTGACGTCACTGATCTCTCGCTATGTGCACATGCACACAGGAAACTGGTTATTGGGAGAAATCAGAATCAAAGTCAACTGAGCTGAACTGCATGTGGATGAGTTCTGCAACATCATCCTGCAACAACCTACAGATTTGTTTATGTGCAGTTCCTTAAAAGACGACTGTATTATTCTTAGAGAGTTCCACTCATTCACATTGTCACTACTCTACCAGTAATTGGTGTTTAAGCCTTTTTCTCTCAATATATTGACAGTGATTTGTTTTGTTAACAAGGAGCTACATAACTCTCAAAGTTTTGGTAGTTCTCCATAAACTTTAACCAAGTGATCAGACAAGCTGCTGGATACAGGTGTGTGCTTGGCTATTGCATTACGAGGCAGTGAGATCAAGCGCTCCACTGCTGTGGGTGGGAAGTGGACTAGTTGAAATATGACCGCGCTCTTTCAGTTTATCAGTGTCCCACCAGGTCATCGTGGGAGACCAGAGACACCACAGCTACTGCAGCTCTCACCTGCCGCTTTGACACTGTGGAAAAGTGGGCGATTTGTTTACTCTGTCTGGCTGTCGTCAGCTCGTACGCAACGTCCTGGGTTGTGATAGTTTTCCAGTGGTTGTTTCTCATGGTTGAAGATGTATCCATGTTTTCTGACCATGTCTTTATGCATTATGGAATTCTTTAGCATGGCATATGAAATCATGGAATACACCCCTTCAACAAAATGTTCCAATCCCTTCACCGAATCTGCAGATTCCCACATCATCATAATCAAGTACAGGGGAAAAGCTATTCCCGTTCTGCTCCCATTTAAGTTTTTGATTCAAATCCCCCAAATTATGAACACTAAACCTTTCCCCCTGCTCTGTGATCCAGTCTTAGTTTTGTACTGGAGATGTCGGCATTTTTTTTTCAAGAGCTAAAGATCAGCCGACCGCAAGTCTAATGCATTCTCTCTGTGCTGCCTGCTCTTGGAGGCAGTCTTTCTGTTCTGGAGCTGCTCCATGGTATTACATTTGCTTTCCAAGAGAACACACATTAATAGTTGGGTTATTGAGCATTACAGGGCCCAAGATATCTTCATTCAGCAGAGGTGATTCAGTTTCAAAGGGAGGTCATTTGATATTTATTTCACTCTTCTACTGTAAACAGAAGTGTTTTCACTGCAGAAGATAGCTACTGCTGCTGCTGGCACCTCATTCGCTGCCTGACACTCTGCTGCACACAAGACGTGAAGTTCGATGAATTGATGGAAAAACGAAAGTATCCTTATTCTTGTTGCAGTTCCATCCCTCAACGGTTTTTCTCTGTTTTGCACAGAGCGTTGGCTTGGTCATTGTGCTCTAACTGACAAATTGGAGAACAACACCATAAAGTCGCAGTGAGATTTGAAACTTGCAATTTAAGTGCATCTCTGTTTCCTCTGCAAAAGCAGATTTAGCAGTCTTCCCCCGTCTGCCCCGCTCTGGTGCTGGCATGAGTTGGTACCTTCAGTCTGTAAAAATGTGGAACGAATTATCCTGCGCTAACAGAAATGGGTGTTATTGAGTGGCTTGTTGCAGTCTATTAAGAAGCAATAATAAAATTAGAGACAGATCCATCAGTGAGTCGGGGGGGGGGGGGGGGGGGGGGGGGGGGTTCAGGATAAGAATGGCAAACGTGGTCAATCCTCCAATCATAATCCTTGGCCTGGTTTCCGGATGAATCACTGTATTTTAAATATTCCTGTCAAGACTGATCCCATGGCTGTAATTTGTTGATGCACTTTTATTATGCATATTTGAGTGCGTTCACCCACGCGTGAAGTGCATTGAAAGCCCCATGTGGTTTCTGTTACACATCTCACATAATAAGTTGATGTGTTTTAGATCCAGCGAGCGATCTTTGCCCCATGGCTCAACTTTAACACACATATTATATGAACACTTATTTTCCTGTTGCATTTATTCTATTTCTCGACCGCAGTAGATTCAGATTCACTACATATTTATACTTTTTTTTTTTCTTCTTTAATAATATTTGGACTTATATGGTGTACCGTCTGTCCTCCCTTTGGCTAACCACCTGTAATAGCGATGCCCTTCACCTAAAAGATCTGCTTATGAACACCTTACAGCTCTGTTCAAATTGCAGTGCACTTGATGTCGGCGATCGGAGCTTGAAAATGGACACCTTTCAACGGCTACACTCAGCATCAAAGGCCAACACTGGCTCCCTTGTCATGAAACGACCTGCTCTGGTTACTCTGTTTGACTTTCCAGCCAGTTTGTCACTGTCCCGATTCATGCTCCTCATCTGAAAGAGGCTTCTTGTTGTGCCGGCAGTGAAATATTACAAAAGTTCAATCAATGCTGCCTCCGGCTCATTGCACAAGAATAGATACAGCACTTGAGCAGGTGAGCTGTTTGCTGCAGAGGGAATGCTGCTGTATGTTTATTTATCATAGCAGTGACAACAGTTTATTTTTATTTGAATTTATCTGCTGTTTAAAGGAGGCTTTAAACAGCAGATTGGCTTAGGCGGTATTGCAGGCAAGACTTTATTTATTAATGTTGCTTCGAAACCAAAAGGCTTTTAAGAAAAGATGGAAGGTCTGTTTCCCTCTGTGACCTACATCATACCTCTTTCCCTTTTGCTTTCTCTTCAGTTTCATCTCTTTGGCTGTCTCTCACTCTGATTTACCTCAGATAGGCACTGATGTTGTTGCCTGAAGCTGACTAGAAAACTCTTAGGATGAGAACAAGCAAACGGGATAAGAAATGTGGTAAAATGCGGAGCCTTATGCTGAAAGGAAGTTAGAGAATAGAGGGTGTTTTCATGTCTGCATTTCCCCATCCTCCTTTATAGTATATATATCACCTCCCAGCCAGTCCCTCCCTCATCCCTCTTTCACCCCTCTCCCCTCACAAGCTCAGACAGTAGTGAAAGGCAACAGGGCGATCCACCTGCCAGGACTTTAGGGCTGCAGGGGCCAAACCAGCGTCTAGTCAGATAAAGGATGTTTAAGTCAGCAGGTTCACTGGAAACCACTTGTGTGGAAAGAACTCCCGGACAGGCACATACTTGATCAGGGAGCTGGGAAAGCGGGACTCCGCCGAGCAGAGCTCCCTCTCAGAGGAGGGGGAAAGGTCACTACAGGCAGATACAGTCAGACATAACTCAGTGTTGAGGTTGGGCTTTGTATTCCCAGTTTGAACAGTGGAGGAGGAAGCGTAAGTGCAAAGAGGATGTGGTTGATAGAAGTTTTTAACATGCCCTACCCTTTTTTTTTTTTTTATCTGAATTGATTGAAGCTTGAAAGTTTTGGAGTCTATTTCAGGTTGGATGCAGTGTGTCAGAGACAATAGATGCACTGAATTTTCCTTTTCATGTCTTAATAGTGTAAAGTGCACAGTGTACTCTTAAGCAAACAGTTTTAAAATCCAACGTACAGCTTTGCATCGTAAGTGGTGCCAATCAAGTTTTCCTAAAAAAACATTTGCCCTCTCTTCCAGGGAATTTAGGCGGCATCCTGTGATCACCGTAACTTTATAACAGTAGAGAAGGCATCACAGCATCATAGACTGCAGTGAATAAAAAACATATTCCAGACATAGAATCAGGTGGAATTAAAAAACAACAATAGTAATTAATGTTCATTGTTGATTGCTTGAGGGTTGCCATTAATTATCTTTTCCCCACATTTCACATTTCCTCTCACGCACTGCTCGACAAGCTCCAAGTCTGAGGACAACAGAACACTTACAGATCATGAATGCACTGGCGGAGCTCCTTCCCCTTCTCGGAATCAGTTGATGGTCATTTGTGGTGAAATCATATCCCCGCAGAATGCAAGTACAACATCACAGTCCAACCTAAGACTAATAATAAACGGACAAGAAAATCTATTCAAATGATTGTGTGGTTCCATTCCTGCTTTGTTTCCTCATTTTTGACAGAGTACGAGGAAATGCAAGTTGAAATATTAATTTTGAGCAGCTGAACATTTTCATCAAACCCCTTTTAAATCATTTAGTGATGCGGTCTTATAAATAGATATTCAAGTTGAATATCAGCTACAGGATAAACATTCTTTCCTTGAAAGCAAATAAGTCATTTGTGCAATGTAACTGTTGCCACCTACATTGTTAACCCGATTAGTCAAAAATTTAAAAAAGAAATAGTGGCAGATTTCTTTGCTTCTTACATTTTAAACACATCATCATTAGGGAGAAGCGTCACAGTTAAATTGTGGTTTGAAAAAACAACGTTACCCTGTTTGACGTATGAGCTTAGTCAGTTGGCAACGAGTGTTATACCCGGGACTCGTTTAATGAAGACAGTGAAAAACTCATTCTTCAAAACTAGGGGTTTTTAAAAAAGCACACAAGTGGATACTTTGACACTGGTGAACTCTCCCGAAATACCATCAATCATCTCACTGCCGCCTTGGTTTTTCCCTCTGTGGGATTTATTTCTTGTTTGGTCGTGCACCCTCTGGGCAAAAAAAAAAAAAAGTGGTTATCAGTTCATTCACCCACTTCTGTTATCCAATATAGATAAAAAATATTTTGTCCTTATCACAAAAGGACGCTAAATTGTGGCTGGTATCACAAGTAGATAAAATATCTCTGATGCATCGTAGTGCCAAACCACCACCACTAGTGAAACTGCAGATTCATTCCCAGGCAGCCAAGTACTTGATACCATGCGGATAACAGTGTGGAAATGACGCGTGCATTGTGTTATGGTGGAACGGTGGTGGATAAAAGGCCTATTTTTCAGCCCATCATCATGTGGGTTGCCGTAATCCTCTCTGCCCTCCTCCATGTGAGTCCAGAGAAAACAGAGCAGTCGTATATCTCTGTGTGTGTGTGTGTGTGTGTGTGTGTGCGTGTCAGTGTGTAGGATCTTTCCCCTAACTTTATCAGATAGGGGGAGTGTGATGCTTTGTTGTTCAACAGTGTGTGGGCTGTGGTCATCATGGCTCGGTAAAGGTCATCTCTTACTCTTCTTCTTCCAATATTTCGCCTCACATCCCCTGCCCACAACATGTGTATATATCTAGGGTGGGGCCTCTTCGTCCTACGCAACCAAACGGCGCTATCATTGCCAGGCCCCTTTTCCTTGTCCATTCATCAGCTCTGTCTCTGTCTCAGACTGTGTGGGTGTGTCGGGAGCTGGGGTCCCTCTCCTTTCCCTCACCCCTCTCTCACTCTCTCTCTCTCTCTCTCTGCCCACCCACCGTCTGTCTGCTGACGTGGCCCGGGGTCGTTTTGGGCCCTGACCCTCGGGCCCCTGTGTGTGCCTATGAGTGTGTGTGTCTGTGTGTGTGTGTGTGTGTGTGTGTGTGTCATTCGCCCCTCCCCTCCCCACAGTGATGTGTTATCGGTGGGATCTGCGTCTGTCTGTGTCTGCCAGTGCTGCTAGACGCAGGAGGAAACAGGATGCGAGAGGATCAACTGTAATCTCACAGTGCGCTTTGTTCCACACAATCCCAGGCCGATCACTGTATTCTCTACACGCAGGGCCGCCACTGGACATTTACATGTGCCAACAATCACACAGCTACTGGCCCACGTAGGTGAGAGCGCACAGAGACGGAGAGTTAGTGGGTTTGAGTCAGAGAGACACTGGTAGGAGAGAGAGGACGTTAAGAGACCTGGAGCTTCATTTGAGGGTTTGATGAGTATCAGCGAATATGGAAATGTTAGGTCTGGAGGTTTCTTTTGTAATGAAAAAGGAAACATGTCATCAGTGGCATATTTGACTCACTGATTATAGTGATGATGATAATGATATCTTCGATGATATGATGTGGGATTGATATATATCTCAGTAAATATGTTTCCATTGAAGATGAAACAAAGTCAAATGGGATTGAAATTGAGGAAAATCCTCAACACTGTCCTCACATGAACTTGATGATTACCACGTAGAGCACATACAGGCCTACATTTCCAGATCTGAGCAGGTGAGGTCCTGATTTGGTCTCATTATTAGGATGAAAGGGTGGGAAGAAGGATTTATGCTTGTTTTAGCAAGTCTCGGTATTCAGTCAAAAAGCTTTATCTCCACCTCAGGGAGATCAGGGAAGAAAAAGGATGCTTTTGAGATGTTTTCTGCCAGCCCAATTTTCTATGCCTGGGAGGCAGCTTACTTAGATTCTCAGCATTTAATACCGGCAACGTTAAATACCCTCATAATTGTTTTAGCTTTACTCCTCAAAGCCCTCCTTATTATACGAATCAAAGTCGAGACCCTACAGTGAGCGGCTATGCCAAAGCGTGTCACTTCCCCAGCTCCATGATGTGAGTACACTGAGAATGTGGAGCCTAGTTCTGGTAAAACAATATTATTTTATTGTACAGGAACACGGCTGTGCTAATTCCTCGAGCTGCAAACCTCACGGACCACAACTTTGTCTATAATTTGCTGGGAGCATATGTTCATAGCAACGGTACATAAAGCGGAACGGAAAACAGTAGTAGAGAGCACATTAGTCAGTTCAGTGATTGGTATACAAAGCTAGGGATTTTCCTCCAGCTTTCTTCCCCTTCCATGGGGCCCTGGAGACACAGTTCCAGCGCCGAGTCGGCTTTGGTTAGAGCCTGTTTTCAGTATCTTTGGTGTCATAATTTTATTGTATATGCACTGTGTGGAAAAATATCTCCTTTGATGGAACGTACATGGAGTTATCCTATTGAAAACATATATATGTATATCAGATTTCTATTTGATTCACTCCTTTGCAGAGTTATGTGTTGGTATGTTTTGGTCATATTTTGAAATTATCTTACTCTAAAAGTTTTGTTTTTCCTTTTTTTAAGAGGAAAAGGAAAAGCTTTAATGTTTTCATTTTATTTGGATGATGGAAGTGCAGCAAGGCAGAAAGAACGGGGGGGGGGGGGGGTAGAAAAACTTCAAACAGGATTTCGTTTCTTTAAACAGTGATAACTACTTTGGATATCTCCCTTTCCATTTAAAAACACAGTTATCTGCTAATTGAGTCAAAGTGGCAGGTGAGTTTAGAATCTATCTTGCCCAGTTTAGAATCTACCGTCAGTCAACATCACCCCAAGTGCAAAGACTCCTGGCCACCAGCAGGTGACACTTTTCCCTTTGTTCACTGCGGTACCATTTGTCCGTGACAGGATGTCCTTGGTGCTTAATGGATACGAAGCTCTAAAACTCCAGTGTATCGTTGTGTTGTTGAAATGTAATTTCTTATGCAATCCAATCCTCCTGTGTCCCTGGGGTGTGAGTGCATGTCCGGGATGAGGGGGCCTTTAAAAAGCTTTCCCCTTCACTGCTCCACCAACAGGCTTGGCTTGTGTGGAGAGGCCATTCAGCTGCACTGCTGGGCTCTGCCGGTCTGTGTGTGTTGTGTGCATATGTGTGTGTGTGCGTGTGTGTGTGTGTGTGTGTGTGTGTTCCTGTTGCTTGGCAAGACCCCGACCAGTATTCCAGCCTGAACTACTTCTCTCCAGCCCTTTTCATGCGCTGAATGGCTTCTCCTACCCTCTTACTCTATCCAGTCCTCCTCACCTTTGCAGTAATGAAGCTGTATCTGTGCTGCAGCGCTGTGTGTCTGCATGCTTCACTGCAGACCTTCTTATGTGCTTGTGCAACCTCAGTTGTCAGAATCAAAATCAGGTTTTGCGGCCAAGTATGCTGACGTAAAGAAGAAATTTGAGTGGTTGTCAGTAGCTTTCTTTGTGCCAGAAACTAAACATTAACACACAGCTAACAAGATTTTAGAAAAGAAGCTAAACAAGCACAATATATACACTAGCCATTCTGTATAAGTGAGTTTAGTCATAACAGAAACCACAAAGTGCAAAAGAGTATTCAGAAGGTAAGGTAAAAGATATAATGAAATAAGACATAAAAAGGTTGTTGTTTATTTGGTGTCTCACCAGCTAGAAAACGGATTCCTGCAGTTTAGCTTTCAGCCCTTTATCTTGTGACGGAACGGACGCACAAAACAACTGACCTTGGGTTGGTTTTTCAGACAGAGCAGTCTGTCTCTTGTCCAAGTCTCTTCAGTATATCTTTTCCCTTTCCTCTCTTGTCAGCAACAAAGCCTAACCATTGGCCTGTGAGCGGTGAAGAAAACGAGGCCCGTTGAGGTCAGCGGTAGTGTTACTACATCGGCTAGCTTATACCGTACCAGCTCTGCCTGTGCAGTGTCGTCAGTTGTAAATCTCCTGCGCTGTGTCATGTGAAATTTGTCTAGCGGTGTGCCTTCCTCCGGCTCTAAACACAGATTGCCATTTTAGCGGCGAGCCACTACATCCAGAGACTTCTTTTTGTGTCCCGGCCCTGGCAGATGGTCAGAAGAGCACGACGGGCATCGCAGCAGGGGCAAGTGTCCAAAGTGGTGTGGTCAGCTAATGTGAAGGCCAAGGCATACTGAGTCAGTGGCCTTCACTACATCTCCGGTTTTAGTCCCTGACGCAGAAATATAACAGGATGTTTTGTACTTGTTTATGAACTACTGTACCTGTTAGGGTGAAGCGGGGCTGATCTTCTTCTTCCCTGCTTTCTTGGATAGTGTAGCAGACACTTGCCACTAAACTCCATTAGACATCTGGTTTAATATTCCCTCATTCTTCTCTCCTGGATGTTTCCAACTTCATTGAGGTTTTTCTGGTCACTCCAATTTTCCACTGGCAGCTTGCGAGGCTATCCCAGGGTGGTTCCTCCTGGAGGGCTGTCAGGACTCTGGGGCCAGCTTCTTCAGGGCTTTCTACTGCTGTTAAGGGTGCTTTTTCTCCTCCACATTTCATCGACCACACGTCTTTTGCCTTCCTTTCCTGAGGGCACAGGAGCACAGTGATAATGCACACACAGCATCCACAAGTCAACAGCATTGTTATTGAAATAGGGAGTTTCCTGGTTGTGGTTATATTAGTATATTTGTTTTGTTCAGTACATGATCAGAGACTTTGGATCTCTCCTTTCTGTCACTTTCTCTTAAATTCTAACCTGAACATTTACTAAGATTTACTACATTTATTTGGAGTGAAAAACTTCAAATCATCACAAATCATTTTATTTTATTTGGACTAAATGCTCCAAATGGATATTTATATACCCAGCGGACACTGTATTTTAAGCGCTGAAAATCTGATTTCCGATGTCTTCTTTGGTTCATTGCACATAGTAAAAAGAGGGTCTTGATCACCACAGTTCCATGGCTTGTGTAATTGGCTTTCATTATGGCCAGGCAGAGCCTTGGCAGTGCCAGACCCACCAGGGGGTGACATCCAGTACAAGCTCCATCATCATCATTTTCCCCATGAGCAGCACAACTCAATGGGCCCAGAAATGGGCATGCATCTATGGCTCAGGGAACCACCCTTTCTCTGGAAACTGCCTTTATCCTGTTTTAAACATTACAGTGACGCTCTGTTTGAGTGTCTATGTGCAAATGTGTTTTTAACAGTGTATGTGTGTGAGGGTGGAGGGTGGTGTGTGAGTGTGTTGTGTATTTTTACTATGTGGCCGGTGACTGAGTATTTGCGTGCATGTGTTACGCGTATGAATGCACATACATTGCAAGTTGTGCGTGCTCCCCGTTTGTGCATGTGTGCGTGTGAGGTGGGGGCAGCAGAGTGTTACCACAAGCTGGTGGGGCACAGCTCTGCTGCTAAACCAGAGAAGCAAGTGGTTGTGAGTCAGTCCCCACCGGGCAAACCTGTGGCCGTGGTATTAGCTCTGCAGCAACAGTGCCAGGATAGGAAATTAACAGTGGCTTTGGGTGAAAACGTCTTTGAGAGTTCAGAAAATGCCCCTGAGACTAGAATGAGAGGTGCAAAAGTCCCTCTGAAGAAAGAGGAGGAAATGAAATGGAAAACAGCTGCAAATGACTACATATAAACAGTATATTTAGAAGCACTTCATGCAAATGACTTCTTATAGCCTGAAACAAAGTACACATAGGCAATATAAAGCCCAATAGATAAGTACATTTTACTCTTGTGCCTTTTGCAAAGCAGTCCTGGCCTTGCTCCACCTAACACTAGCAGCCTTGGCTCTAACTGACTGCACAGTCTGCTTCCATGAAATAAGGTAAAAATAAGCAAAGATTTTATGCCTAGCAACTTTCAAAATGGTGAAGAGTTTATTTGGTCAGGCAAGATGACACAGGCCATACTGTATTTTCTTCTCGTATCTGAGGCATTTTTTTGTGTTTTGTTTCCATATAATTTTCACTTTATTGTTGTACTTTGCTGCGGCAGATGTAAACGTCTCCTCCTCGTTCGGTCGTTTTAGGATATTATTTCTGTTTTTAGTGGATACGACTGCGGCTATGGCTGCAACATCTGACAGTGTATTTATTGTAGGTACTGAATGTTTACATTACATGACAGTTCATTTTGTGTTTCACTAGATTCAAATGCGCTGTAGCTCCCTTTTGCACTCAGAAGGTTTTGTGTATTTGTTTAAACTCTATTCCTATGAAAACATATTGTAAATCTGTCACATCTGACACGTTTGAGCATGTCACAGGCAAAATATAGTCCAATACCGTGCATGATCTGACAGATTCATATTCACCAGAACTCATCAAAAATTATGTTATTCTTCTTATTATTATTGCTCTTCACACCCAATTCTGCTGCCATGTGCAGTTGCTGTTTTGATTATTTTCTGCGGAGTAAAGTTTGTTGCAAAACTGATCTGACGAGCTTCGTAGCTGTGTAACTCTGAAAGATATTGAAGAAATGGTATATCAGCAAGGAGCCTTTATGACTCTGCAGTGCAGAAAAAAAGTTTACCTCGAGAGATTCCAATAATTGCAACTGAGTACATTACACAACATACATCAAAAGACTTAGGAAACATTCCTCTCCAAATGCTGAAAGGCCCCCTGAAACACTCTGCGGTTAGGCTTGTTTCTGCAGCTCGGCCCCTTCCAGATTACTGCCAGTTGAAGGGAGACTGGGGTTGTAATAACCCACAGTCTGTTTTAGACCAGGAGAGGCCTTTTAAGCCGGATCCCTCTGTGGCCATTAGGAGAGTAGTAGAGGACTCTGATATATTGAGGAAGAGAAGAAAATGGTATGCTATCATTACTGTCATCGACCTTTTGGCTAAATGTGTACCATGGTCCTTTTCATCTGAAATCCATCACTGATATTCCATGGAACTTGTACATGACAGCATGATAAGCACGTGATTTGTTTCGGTGCTTCAGTCATTTATCAAGGATAAATGTCAAACATTTCCCAGTTTCAGCTACTCGAGTGTGAGGATTCGCAGCTTTTCTCCAATTTAAATTACTGCAAATTGAATGTGTGCAAAACAAGCTACAGTATTTGAAGGCATCACATTGGGCTCTGGGAAATTTGAAGACATTATATAAACTAAATGATTAATCAGTTAACTGAAAATGTGATCAACATATTATTAAACCATTAGCTACGGTGCAAATTTGCTTACAAGACTTAATCATTCAAGTTGTGAAATATATTGTTGCTGTAGTGAGAACCTGCCTCCTCACAATATATACTTTTTCAGAACCATTAAACTGTGTTATTTTTCGCTTGATGATAGCGTTTTTTTGCATTTCATCCAGTAGCATAAGCCCAAGCAGGAGGTCACATGGTCAAATGACAGCACAGAAATAACATGAAACGGAATTTCACGCAGAAGTGCTCCAGCATAACAAATAATACACCACAGGTAAAATATCTCCTGTTTAGGTTTAGCTGATCTGGTGCAGTCTCTGCTCCTCAGAGCGTCTCCTCTGTTGTCAGTGCTCAGTGTGAGTGAGACAGAGAGACCTGCAGACCCCAGCTGTTTGCAGTGTGGGCAGCAGTACAAGGTGCTTCTGTAGAGGAATTCAGCACTTTGGACAGCACCTAGACCAGCTCTCCCCACACTGGAATTCCAACACTGCACTCTGGCAGACCGGGCCCGAGGACTTTGCGGTCGGAAATGTGACCACATTTCCACCAAGGTGCAGGAGAGAAGCTGCTTAAAAGACGGAAGGAAAAATTTGGTAGCTTATCAAGACTGAGCGGCCTCTGAATTTATGTACTGTTTATCAAGATCATATTCTCTGGGGTGGTTAGATGATGTGACTGGAATATTAAGGTTTAAGGTTTACAAAACCAAAGTAGGGTAGATAACAACATATTTACATTAGTCTTAATGCCTTATGGCAGGTGCTAAACATTTGTTTGAGGTCAAAAGGAATGCTGAGTTTTGTATTTTGTCGTGTGACCTACAAGTCATGTACGTGTAGTATCTCATCCCAGTTTTCCTGAAAAAGAGCTCTTTTCCCTTTTTCAGGCAGTCGGGAAGCAGCGTTCACCTATGCCATCACGGCGGCAGGGGTGGCCCACGCCATCACAGCGGCGTGCAGCCAGGGCAACCTGAGCCAGTGCGGCTGCGACCGGGAGAAGCAGGGGTATTACAATCAGGAGGAAGGCTGGAAGTGGGGAGGCTGCTCGGCTGACATCAAGTACGGCATCGAGTTCTCCCGTCGCTTCGTGGATGCCCGCGAGATTAAAAAGACCCCACGCCGTCTGATGAACTTGCATAACAACGAGGCGGGGAGAAAGGTAAAGAGATTTTTTTTGTTTGTTTTTTTTGGGGGGGGGAAATCAGATGCTTTGCCACAAGTATTTTCCCAGAGAGAGCAAGAGCAAAACACTTTTGAATAAAGTCTTTTTGAAAAAAAGGACAATATAATAAAATTAAGCAACTCATTCCATCTTAAAGAAATAATTACCTGATTGATCATTCAGATTTATTACAACTCAGGTTTTGGGCATCATTCCTTTCTGTTATAATAATTTTAGTCACCTAGTAAATGTGGTGACATTGCTAAAACTAATTTGGATATCCAAACTGTTTAACTTTTAACATATCATACTTGCAGTGAGGGATTATGACCAAAATTTTGGGTGTGCTCACTTTTGCTTTCATCTCCAAATACACTGGTTTAGATAATCTGGCTGAGCTGTTTAAGTTTGTTTACAACTTGGCAGGTTGTTTTACCGCCCATGCTTCTTGCCCCGACTTTGTTGCAGCAATGTTTCTGTGCTCCCAGATCTCAGCAATTACATTATTGTTATTATTATGTTTATCAGAAGCAATAAAAGTGATGGCCAAAATGAGGGAACACAGACCCAAGTTGTAATAAAATGGAAAAGAGAGCTGACAATAGATGACATGAAATAATTTTCCTCTAAAGAGGCATAACATTTTATGACTCAGTATAAACAGAGTGAGTGTGTGTGTGTGTGTGTGTGTGTGTGTGTGTGTGTGTGTGTGTGGATAGATGGATGCACAGATTTGTGTGTTAATGTGTTCCAGTGCAGAACAGCAAGCAGTCCCAGATCAAGTGCAAAACGTCATACAGTCATGTGACAGAAACTGTGACTGATCAAGTTGTTGACTGATTGATCCCTGGTTAGCCTTTCAGCAGCATGTTTATCTTCAGCCAATTACTAAGAGGGAGGCTTTTATTTCTGAGGGACCATGTTGGCAAGGTTCATTATGGACACGTTTGTTTGCTATTAGTCATCCCACAACAGTTGTGGTGGAAAGAAAAAGAGACGCAAAGAGGGTGAGAGGTAAAAAAAAAAAAAAAAAAGAGATGATGTTATGTTGACAAATGGATCTAATTAATAACTTGGGCTTTATCATTTACTGAGAAAATAGAGTCTGGCCAATGGTTGCCATATGGACCGCCATCCCTGCTTTCCAGCTCCTGTCATAGAATTATGAAATGCTGAGGACAGGGTATTATTGCAGTTCTCTGCACAATCCCAAAACATGACACTGTCATTTGACTGCGTCTATTCATGGTGTGAAAGCAGGCTTACACTGCCGGTGTTAACACAGCAGACTGATAAGGGTCTGTGCTGCACGCTAGTGCTGAGACAGAAGGAAAGTCTTTCTTTGACTGAAGGAGATTTTATAAGATACAGAGGTCTGAGCCTTCTCTGGGTTTACACATAGTTTGTTTGGCCCTGTTAGCACTTAGTCACTTGGGCGGATTGGATAGCTATCACATATCAAAAGAGCTATGTGTTAATGCATCCAAGAAGAATTCAAGATGGATTGAAATATGAACGTTCGAACCGTCTTTAGTCTTGCTCATAGTCCATAAATGCAATTCATCCGTGTTCTTGTGTAAGTTTATGGACAATTGTTAAGGAGCTCGCCGTTACTGTTGACTGTGAGATGTTGTAACTGAATTGCTACAGGTGCATTACGACCACTCTCTGGACTAGACTGCAGGCCCTGATTTGCATGTAGTGCAGGAAAACCATGATGGATCGCCATCAGATTTATGACTTGGCTAATGGAGATGCATATATGTGGCTATTCCTAAATCAAAGTGTCTTAAGTTACATGTGGATTTTATTTGGATACAAGACAATCTGGAAGTGTGAATGGGTCTCTTATTAGTAATTTAATCAGAATACACGGCTGTTTTTATGTGGGGAAAAAAAATTCCCACACTGGCAGGCTTTCTTGATTGTGAAAAATAGTTTACCTACAAGTTGGTGAGATCATCTTTCATTTTTGTAGCAGCATGTGCGATCAATTCTGCACTAAAAAGCTTTTGCAGCAATAAATTCAAGACAAATGAGCTGATAAAAATGATTGTGATGCTGATGAGGGAGGAGGTAGCCTCTGATGGGATCCAGCTGAGATTTTGTTTTCTAATCACTTATAAGAAGCATCATTGAAACAAAACAAAAATTACAATACGTTCCGTGACTCAACCGAACACAAAAGAACACCCAGTGAATCACCCTGAGATCTCTTTCATCTTGCATTGTGTGTGTGTGTGTGTGTGTGTGTGTGTGTGTGTGTTTGACAAGTGATCTGTAGATGGGAGTCTGGTCATATTGGACTAATTAGAAACAGATCAGGGGCTTTGACGGACACAGTTTAAGTAAATGTTTCCATGCATCTGTCAGACTCCTTATGCCAGGCATTCCTTGTGGGTTTTTTTTTTTTTTTTTTGTACTATACATTTTTGGAAATCCTCATTCTGAATCAACATCCGAGACGAGATTGACAGCTGACCCCAGCTTTCATGAAGTTGGGGGAGCTCATGTTTTTTCAATCAAATGTCCTCACATTGGGAAACTGTGATCACATGACACGACAGAGATACTGAACAACTCTTGTGTACGTTTCGTAAGTGTCTGATAGAAATGCAATGACTTGTGCCGCTGGCGAAGCGAGGCGCCAGGAAAAAAGCTGCACTGGAAAAATGCCCTGCCAACCGAACTTAGATCTTATACAACAAAGACACAGCACATCGTTCAAGCAAGTCGGAGGTTCCTAATTGGGTTATAGGAGTCATGTCAGGACTATTACAAACATGTTAATATGACCCATTGGAACTCCACCCCCTCTTTCCTCTGTTCCTTTGCCTTGGAGAACAGTTCAGCAGAGATGGAGAGGGTACACTTCTTATTGTGAGTTTTATTTGAGTTTTCGAAGACCCACAGGGCAAAGATTGACACTTAAATAGTGATGACAGCGCACAACATTTCCCAAATGCCCCAGGATCAGACAGCAAAGAGAAAACATTCTGCCTGTGTACCATATGTTGGAGATGACCTCAAAGAGAAATGAAAACCAAGTCTGCACAAGGGAATAACCTAAAAAAAAAAAAAAGTAAATTATTGCATTTAAGATGACTAAAAGCATCTGAATGTATAACTGTGGTATTTAAATAATACTCGAATTCGCTTTCATGCATGTGGCAACATTGTGTTGTTCTATTTATCACAATATTGTTTGAGCACTCAAACCTCGAGTCTCTTGTCCAGCTGTAAACAATTAATTGAGTTTGTCTTTGTTTGGTACTGCATGTGCAACACATTTAATGACACAATAATCTGGCTTCAAATTATCCAAGATGATTGATAGCCGTATGAGATCCATGTTTGTTTTCCTCTGTCATTGATGTGGTTTAGGGAAGGTAGACTAAATTACAGGATGGGATATTACCAGTAAGTAGAATTTTCCCTCCTTCGGGACATGAAACAGCACGTCAACCATGACTCAAATTTTCAGATATGCTTGGATTTCTCACAAAGGTCTGTTACTCCACTCCCAAGTCAGATTGGCATTGCCTGACTGTCAGACTTAAGTGTCTGTGGCATAAATGCACGGGATTTACTAGCTGAAATGCCTTATTGCCATCACAGTTTTTACACAAAAATTCAAATAAATATCTTGACATTTAGTTGATCTGACATATTTCACATTTGTTTCCACTTACAAAACAACACAACACAAAGCTAGCATTCAGCCAGCATCTGGGTAAAACTTGGTTATTCATTGATAAATTACTCAAACAATTTATCTGTCAATGTATACATGGATGTCAGAAATATAAAATGGCTAGCCTTAAATTGTTCCTACACCATTTCGAGGTAATATAGACTAATGTTAACTTGTATTTCATCTAGGAAAATGTTAGTGTCTTGGTGAGAATAAAGCGGTCGTGCCATTTTACTGGTATGTTGTTTTTGCATTTGCAGTAATGCGATACAGTACGAGCAGCAGGAAATGGGATGTTGAGTGGCAGATTGCATGTCAATAACTACAGTAGGGTTGGTTCACCCAAATTACAAAAAGACACATTTTCTTTCTTACTTCAAGTGGTATCTAGCCATACAGATATGTTTGGTTTTATTTGTTTTCGAGATACTTCATGGTTTCTGCTGCCACCTCTATTCAGTATGCAATGGAGGCAAAAAGAATATTTCTCGAGTAGAGACTAGCTCCAATGAAAACTGCTGATGGCACAGTAATAGTAGGTAGTAGTGAGGTAAGACACATTACTGTTGATTTTGTTTTAGTTAAATTTTTTTCCCCACACAAAAAAGGCCATATCCCTCCATTATATTGATTTGAGGAATAAATCTCAGAGGTGTATATCTGAAAACCTGCACGAGTGAAACCAAAACTTTCTGCATGGCTAGATAAATCAAGAGGGAAGTTCAGACACTGTATTTTCTGTAATTCGACATGGGGTCATCCTCTGTCAAGGATGATTGTTATTAGTTCATGCTTCGGAGTTCAATTTCATGTCTATATTCGTTGCAGTTCTACAAATGTTGTATTTTCTCTATCACTCCTCAGGTTCTAGAAGAAAGGATGAAGCTAGAGTGCAAGTGCCATGGCGTCTCGGGCTCCTGCACCACCAAGACCTGTTGGACTACACTTCCCAAGTTCCGCGAGATTGGCTACGTACTCAAGGACAAGTACAACGAAGCCGTGCACGTGGAGGTAGTCCGGGCTAGCCGACTGCGCCAGCCCACCCACCTCAAGGTGAAGCAGACTCAGGGCTACCGAAAGCCCATGGAGACGGACCTTGTCTACATCGAGAGGTCACCCAACTACTGCGAGGAGGACGCAGCCACAGGGAGCGTGGGCACCCAGGGACGCCTGTGCAACCGCACTTCGCCACATACAGACGGCTGCGACCTTATGTGCTGCGGCCGGGGCTACAATACACACCAGTACACCAAAGTGTGGCAGTGCAATTGTAAGTTCCAATGGTGCTGCTTCGTCAAGTGCAACACATGCAGTGAGAGGACGGAGGTGTTTACCTGCAAATAAGGACGTGAGGAACTCAGTGCCAGGAATTGAGGCGCAAAGGACTAGCTGAATGAGGAAGACCTGAGAGAGCGAGATAAATGTGTGACTTGGATCAGTGAGAGATTTTGAAATAAAGGAATGGAATTTACACTATCAGCTCTTCATGGCATCGTTTTGCACAGCAGAATCTATCTAATTGCTTTTCAGAAAGTAAATGCTAAATATCAGTAGGTAATACCCCAGAACTTTACTGTCACATAGAGGTTATGCTCATGTACTGATGTATCCACAGTGAAGTTGGGACCACAGGTAATGAATGAGGCCCTCGTGGGAACTGTGCTTTGCACTCTGGGATTTGTAACTGTTAAATTGACAAGAGACTCGTGCATGGAGAAGAGACACAGTAACCTGGGAGTTGATCAAAATGACAGCAGCTGATGATGGGTGACTGAGAGAGATATGTCAAGTCTTCATTGAAAACCTTTAAGGGTTTTGTTGTATTTTCACTAAAGGGGAAAGAAAAAGTGAATCTTGACATGAATAACCCCCCAAACTGACTGGGGCTTATGTTGGAGGTTTGCAGAAATGAAGAACATTTTGTAAGTATGGTGCGTTGGGGTGCGCCAAAATCTGAGTGGAGAACTCTGTTAAACCCTCTGCTGCCAACTGGAATATGGTGGAGTATGTTAGTTTTCCAGTCACACTGGAACTGTCTGTTCTGAACACTGAAAATAAATTGTTTATTTATGTTATAGTATCTTAAAACGAAGCACTAACGGGTAGAGATGTCTTTTTTTGTACTAAGTGTAAAGAAAAATACTTTTTAGAAACTCTGACTGAAGATGTGTGTCTATTAGAAAATGACCCCCCCCAATTCCCAAAACACCTCATCTTTTCTTAAAAAAAAGAAAGAAAAAAAAGGTTTCATTGCTACTGGTGTGATGACAACAAAAGACATCATTACAGTGTGTTTCACATTCAAACACCTTGGTTCTATTGTAGCGTAGATTGTTTGCAATCCTTTTTTCCCCGAGCAGTAACATCTATTTGGATGCCTTTGCCATTTCAGTTAAGAGACCGTAGCAAGAAAACTCGTTTAACTGCAGAGATCCTTCCTCAATTCATTAAACATGAAACTGATATGTTGCTGGATGTGTTGTCGAGTGCTGCACTGATATTTTTTATTCAGATACGACTCATGAGAACTAAATAAACTCCCATTTGACTCAGTTTGACAGTTCATTGCTAAAATATCAACTAAAGTTGAACCTTAATTCATTTCAAAATTATCTATAAAGCTGTGGTCAGTGGTGTGACTAATACAACTATACAGCCATGCATATAATAGCAGTGATAACCAAACCTATAGAAGAGATTATTATTATTATTGTTATTATTTAGCCTGATATGCTGCCAGACAAGTCTTTATCAGTTTTTTCACTTAATACAAGGCAACAACTTGGGTCTGATTCACACTCACTTGTTCTCATTAGGGTTATAGAGGAATTTTTACTCCTGATTAGATTAGCTCTGTTCTGACACAACAATAAAGGTGAATTCAGTTTATTCCAACTTGGATCTTATTTTAGTAGATTTGGATATCATTTCTATCAGTAATGACAACATTGTACTCACTAAGGTAATTGTTGAGAGCTGGGAACACAGTGATACAGCTAAATTGGATGAGGTCAAATCAAAAAGTGAGATGATGAGAAAATTGAGAAAGGTTGAAAAACAAGCCAACAGTTTAGACAGATCATCTAAACCATTCTGTTGCTAAAGAGTTCACAACAATAACAACCACAGCTGGTCAAAGTTGAATCATTCTGTCAACTGTGATGAATGTTAACATTAGACAGCCTGGACAATAATTTCACTGTTTGCCTTTGTTTTTTCTTCTTCCAAACACGTTTTGCTAACCTTTTTTAGAGATGTCTCAGCATCCTCAGATCATTGATATTAAATCGGTAAGTACAATGTGTTCATAACTGATAGGAAGGTTGGCCGGAGCTAATAAAAATTAGTTAAGTGCTGTAACTATTTCTTGATGAACAACAGTACCTCTGCAGTGACAACAAGACTCCAGAAAGTCAGTGTATCCCGATGTTGTTCTCCAAGAAGATTGTTAAAGCATTTAACTCCCTGTAAAACCATATATTTTTGTTTTTACATGCCTTTGTATGAATTGGACAAAAGTGATACATTGTGTTTAATATTAGTAAACTTTAAAGGTGTTGGTAGGTGTATTTTTTTTTAACTTTGGAGAGATTCCAGCTAGCTGTTTCACACTGCTTTCAGTTTTTATGCTAAGCTAAGCTAAGCTAATTGCCTCCTGGCTCTAGCTCTAAATGTGATGCACAGATATGAGACTGGTATCGATCCTCTCGTTTAAGTGCTGGCAAGAAAGTGAATATAAGCGTTTTCACAAAATGTTGAATTGTTCCTTTAATACATGCAGCGCGAAAGAGGCTAAATAATCGGCTATAGGCTAACACTTCCCTTTGGGCTGAGAATGTGCAGTGCTTTGGGGCACTGCAAGTTATAACCACTTTGTTTTGTTTTGTTTTTTTTTCAATATTTGCGTTGTTGCCGTCTATTCAGCTTTAATCTACAGTGCTGCATTGTTCCGAGGTCATGTGAGGTTTACAGACTATATAGGCCAGTTTATCTTTTGGTTTACATACTAATTAATAAGTTTAGAATGTATTATAACTTTTGCACATTTATGATAACCACATATTTTAGAGATCTAGAGACCGATGAGGCCGAGTCGTGCACTTCGCATGATAAGTGCTGTTTAGTTTAGTATTATCAGTTTTAACTTATTTTATTTCAGTAGAGGTGCTACTCAGATGGATCGAGCACAGTTGTCATGTAAATGGTTTTGCATATTTACTCAGTAAAAGTAACTTATTGATATAACATATCTAGCATATAGTCTCATTCTGATATTCATGTTTTTCTTCTGAAATAGATTAAAATAAATCCAATTGCAGGCATTTTAAAAGACCCTGTTTCCTTTGACAAGGAAAAAACTTGTGTGAAAAGACTGATGTGTCTTTAATGTAATGATGAATTGTATTTTGAAACATACAAGAAAGCTTATCCTTAAAGGAATCCACATTCTTCATTTTATTGCTCAATGCCTGTTGGTACAAGAATGTTCCCCTTTATGTCTCAGTGTTCAGTTGCCCATATCCACAGTTCCAACAAATATCCAAAGCTATTATTTTCATAAATTCTCTCCCTACGAAGAAAACACACACATTAAATTTGGTCATTGTGTGTGTCCAGGTTTGAAGCCAAACTTTACGGAGAAGTCTGTTATTCAAACATTCCAACCACGCTTAATATAGTAACTGGCAAATGCATTAGGAAGCATAAATCGTTAAAAATCAAAAATAAATAAATCAAGCGGTGTGCTGACTTTGACATTATTTTGTACACAGCACATGTTCGTAATATGCTGTGGTCTTGTGTCTTGATTGTGGCACGCACGGAACAGAAGTCAATTATCTCTCCCAGCATGGAAAGGAGCTTCTTCTCCATGTCTGTGTCAAGCTGAGATGTGATCAGAAACACAGAGAGGGAAGGAAAAAAGAAACACAAGAACTAACAAGGATTATGGAAAACAGTTATTTTCCATTAAAATTGAATAACATTGCCCCCCCCTCCTCCAAAAAAAAAAAAAAAATCCCTAGTAACCCTGAAAAATGTGATTATTCATCAAGTTGGAACTGGTTTTTGTTTGAGGATGAAAAGATTTTTTTTTTTTTTTTTTTTGCTAATTAATTGGGGCTGTCTGACTTGGGTGGTCACAGCCACCTGTGACACCAACAGTAACTCTTTACCTCATCACTTTGCAGGTTTATTTTCTCTGCTAGTTGGAACAGCAGATCATATCAGCGGTGTGCTCTGATCAAGCATGATGCGGTACAATTCATGACACTCAGACACAGGATAAACAGAATGAGGATTTAGGATGCAGAAAGACAGGATAACTGCCTCAACACTCGAGCCTCTCTCGCTGTCTGTGTTGGCAGAGCTGTTCGGAGTCACTAAATGGGGAGAGAGCCTTCATGCAAATGACCTGATGGATGAATAGGAAGTGGCTCAGTGTGCCTCTTGTTTTTAGACACACAAACAAGAGTGTAGTTCTTTTGTGAGGGTGTTTTTGAGATGGATGGGATGGCTTGATGAAACAAGGAGGTGCATGTGTAGCCGGAAACTGCAAGTGAAAAGAGTGGTTATTTAGAAGAGGAGCTAATTGAGAGTGGTTTGGAGAAAGAGTGGGTACACCATATAAGTAGGAGCAGCTGTCGAAGCAAGTTTGGGACTGTGTGCAAAGCATGGTAAAAGATATGGTAAAAGAGTATTTATCTCAGCAATAATTTCATGATCAATCTTTCTGGCCTTCATAATGGTGGTCTTGAATTTTTAATTGATTTTTATTGTTAATGTTGCTGATCACAGAAAATGAAAAAGCATAGGAGTTGATAGAGCTGTATTTTTTGAGGCAGGGATTTTGCAATCAAATACTTAACATAATTTACATTATTCATAAATGCCCATTTTGGACACTATCACTGTCAGTGGTTCCATCCAGCCCTTTCTATGAAGTGGCTCTGTGAAAGAGAGTCATGCTACTTCATTCATTTGCTGGACGCTCCCACTTGTCCTCCTGTATGTGAAAAGCATTGTAGGTGGGCAGCAGAGCAGAAGTAAGATGTGTTTTGTTAGTTGTCTGAAGCCCTGGGGACCGGAACCGCATAAGCTCCCCATACTATGCCCTGGATTGAGAAAAATAAATCCATTTGTTTCTGACAAACATTTTGTCATTAAAAATATGAGATAGAAAAACAGAGTCTGCTGTGTGTGCCTTCTTCTAAAGCAGCTATTGTTTGGGTGTCAGGATCATTAGTTCATTGGGATATATTCTGCAAGCTAATGCTTCTGGTCTAATTCACACTGGGAGCTACGCGCCCACTTTTCCAATTCAGGGCCCGGTTAGGAGGGAAGATGTAACAGCAAAGTAACATGACCACTGAAATCACTGGAAAGGGCGTAGCTTATGTCTGCCAAGGCCATGCATCAACTTTATGCAAATTCATCATATGATCTCACTATTCAGAGTTCACTGGCAAAACATATCAGTGCTTAGGGAAACCAGGGTAGCTTTAATTGACCCCAAAGAGGATTTGAAAGAGTTACGAGACTGCCAGTTTGCATTTATACAGATTGAAGAGGACAGACAAGACAGAAAACTGAAAAAGTTTGTGTACACAAGTGGTGGTCATTGACCTCCTCATCATCTGAAAGTTTGAAATGATATGAACCAATGAAGTAGCTGAGAACAGGTCTATCCTCCAGCGTTAATTCCTCATTCGGCTGACAAAACCTTTTATCATCTGGAGATCGCATAGATAATTGAATGGATGTTAGCCAAAGAAGCACAAAACAACTTTTAGTTTTGCATTTTTGGGGGTAGTTTACAATAAATTTGCATACCATCAGAAAAATGACATCCAATCTAGATAGTGAACAAAGTCTTTTGGGTTTTTTTTCAGAATGTCTTCAGTTTTGTGATGTGACAAACGCCCTCCCAAATTCCTTTGAATTAGCTCAATCGTTCGTCCTCCTCTTGTAGTTTGTAACTTTGGCAAAGTGAGACAAAGTGAGGAATGTTCAGATCAGAAGCTTGGCCTCTCGAAGATAAGACACGTCTACAAGAGCGGAGGGGGGGAGAGAATCAAGGATGGCAAAGAAATAAATTACCCAAATGATAGGATGAAATTAAAAATCCAGGAGTCAGAGGTCTTCTGAGCTGATGCTTGAGCTTAGCCAGACACCAAATGAGGAGAAAAAGGATTGTTGTCTTTAAGACACTGCACTTCAATTACAGACTCCTCCTCAGTTTAGGAAAGGGATGTTTAACAGTCCCATGGAAGACGGATTAAACTGGGGCAATCCTTTAAGTCTTGTTTGTTATTCCAGGATGTGAAGGCTTTGGTTAAGGTGACAGAAAAACATAGAAGTACTACTGTGCTGAAAACACCTCTTAGCAGCCGTTGTGGACAGAAATGTAAGCAGTCTTTTTGCCATGAAAGTGCCGGTTTAAAACGTAAAAAATTCTCAACAAAGCAGAAGAGCACACAATACAGCCTGACACTGTCCGCAACACAGCCTGCAGCAATTAAGAACGTATAGTCTTTTTTTTTTTCATGCGAGCGCTTGGAGTGGTGTTTTTCTGTGTTCCTTTAACTTTGTTTTGACTGCTTGTCTTAGTGAAAGACCATCATTTGGAGGTTTCTCATCATCTGTTTGATATTAGTGGTGAGGAACACATGGCCATTCAAAGGCAGAGCCCTGTGTGACATCATAGACCACAAGGCAAAGTGGGGATCGTCAAGACCCCAGACTGAGGACTCTGAGCACTACCTGACTGCCTCCATCCATCTGAGGCCGTATTGTCCAAATAATGTGCCAGCGTGGGTCTCTGCTGCTGGTGCGTGCACGGAGGTTTTTGCAGAAGTGTGTGTTGTCTCTCTCTCTCTCTCTTGCACAGACAGCAGAGATCTGAGAGGCCTTTTTCATAATATCTTCAGTGTTATATCAGAGTAAAATGCAGAGCACAATAAACTGAACTGAACTCAAACTAGCACATATTGTTTATGATGATTAAATGAAAATGAAAAAAAAAACAAAACAAGATGCAACAGAGTTTTAATTGAATGTGAATCCCCTAACCAGACACCTACAGACACACAAAAGCAACCTCTATCCTACATTTGGTTCTGACTGAACAGGTTCAAAAATGTGTGCTACAGAAACTGTAAATAACTTCAGATTCACAGATAGCAAAGTGAAAGTTTCATCTATATATATAAGCAGACAAGACATTAGCCTGGGGAGTAATGACGCCCAATTTGGCGTGCACACCTGTTTATGTTGGCCTGGGGTAGCAAGCGGTGCTTGTAAAATATGAGCGAGGTTAATACTTATGCGGTGACGCCCTCAGGCCTCACAGCTACAGTAAGGACAGCATCAGCAGTCTCAGACGATGGGATGGGTCTAACCCCAGGCGCTGCTGTATTTGTGTCTGTGTTCATGTGTGTGCAAAAGATCAGGGCAGATTTAAAGAAGAACACTAAGCATTTATTTGTCCGCTCACCTCACCTCCTGTTTTTGTCTGCATGCCACTTCTTATGTGTGTGTGTGTGTGTGTGTGTGTGTGTGTGTGTGTGTGTGTGTGTTTGTGTGTGTCTGCATCTGCCAGTGCGTGTGTGAGAAAGACACATTCCTAATGGGAAGTGGGTTTCTACGTGGAGACATTTGGCGGAGGGAGTTCGAGGACAGCCCACACGCGCTTTTGTGCTGCTCAGTGTCCAGTGGTTGGCTAGGCCACGGCTTCTCCTTGAGGTTATTTTTCCTCCTCACGTTTTGTTTTCATGAAGTGAGGTCGGGGTTCTAAAAGCAGACTCCACCTAGGGAAAACTACAAGACCCTTAAGGGCCCTTTTCTTAGCACTTCACCCCTCACCCTATATGAGATGAGGCAGAAGATGAACATTCTGGAAGAAGCAAATTACAAATTTCACAAAAATGAAAATGTATATCTTGGTAATGCATTTTCCATGGCCTGTTGCTGTTAACGTATACTGAGGTACAGTATTTCCGAGGACACAGCATGAATTTTAACAGCTAATGTCTCGGCAGTTCATCTTTTTACACCATGATTCATATTTTTTAGCAAATTGAATTTGCCACTTCAGTTTAATGCTGCAAATAATAAACTGAACTAAAATTACAAAGAATTAACTCAGTCCAAACCATAGAAACTCAGAAAGGCTCCAAGTGCTGCGCTCTAAATGATCTGTTCTGATAAAACAACATAAATATGCTACACAGCTGAGACCACAGAACTTGACACTCCACAGCTGCAATTTGGAAAATCTTGGCATTTTCAATGTTTTTGTTAACTTACACAGCACACAAATGTTGTCAACAACTTTAAAAAATCTGTCGTGATCACCTCAAGCCACTTCCCTTCACGTCTAAGCTCACTGACAAGTCTTTTGATTGAGCAGTTAGTTAGTTTCCTACTGTAAATCAACGAGTATCACTGGAGTCAGTTACTCCTTTGCTTCACTGAATACTTTAGAGTCAGTTCCAGAGGCTAGTCCAGGAATAGCCAACCCCAGTACACAGCCAGTGCCAGTGAGATTCAGTGCCAGTGTATCATCCTTCCCTGTCTAGCCTGTGGAAAGAGCAGTGGTGGAGGTGAAGAGGTTCCATGATGTGGGTCATATACATGGAAAGTTGTGCTGAATCCTTTGCTTTTCCATGGGGATGGAAGGTCACCGGAACAACACACAAACAGCTCCAGCTCAACATGTAGCTGCAAGAAACACTGGGCCCTGTTGTTCAAAGAAATTATCTGACTAAATTTAATGGCTTTTTCTGCTGTGTCAAACCCAACAACTACTCCAGATTTTAAGCGTTTCTGGCAGGTAATGATGAGCAGCCTGGTGACAAAGTTTGCTTAACACAAGTGAACTTGTCCATCTCCTGCTCAGAGAGTTGATGGCTAACTCGGTCTGTCAGCAGAGCGCACCGCACGGAAAGCAACATCAGAGAAATTGGTTGCCCAGCGCTTGTATATTTCTGTCTCCATCTGTGTCACCGGCTGGAAGTCGGCTAGTGTACATGCCTTTGAATATGTAGGGCATTGGACACCAGCTCCATGTGGTTTGGGAGAAGTTAAAGGCTGGTTGGGGCTTTAATCCGCCAACCCTCCTCCCAGTTTTTCCCCTCTTTTTCTTGTCTCTGCGGGTCCCGTTTCCCCCCACCAGCTCCCCCATCTACCACACAGGCCCGTCAGCACCCCAGCTCCTAAAGACCCTCAGCTCCTCGCCACCCCCCACCCCTACTGCCTCCACACCAACTGGGCCTTGCGTCGCCACAGTCCTGACATCCTAATGGCTGATGGATGCACCAAGGTCACACTGATGATCTAGAGAAGTCCTTTGGTCCATCATTGAGTCTTTGATCAACATACTTAACCCTTTCTTCCTAAGAACCCCCTCAGTGGATGAGAATGTGGGGAGATTGAGTTACGCAGTGCTGGGTAGCGGGCAGGCTGACATCCCTTTGGTAACACATGTCTTTGTTTAAGGCAAAGCTCTGGCACTGACAGTCCTCTTCCAAGCTCCTCTGCTTCTTTAATACTCCACCAAAGTTACCAGGGAGAAGTTCTAGAGAAGAGATCCAGCCCCTGGTTTATGAGAAAACCTGCAGTTTTAACCGAACGACCTGTGTAGTTACTCAGTCAACCATGCTGTTAAACCAACAGAAAGCATATCTTTTGGGAGACAGACTTTAAGGAGAAGATTGATACCGCTGTCATATTAAATTATATAACAGGCTAGCAGCCAGAAGACAGCTATCTTATCTTAGCATAAGGTAACACAATCCACCTACCAGCAGCTAGAGCTCTAAATCTCACTAATGATTACATTATATCTGGTTTGTTGAATCTGTAAGGAAACAAATGTGCATGTGGGGTTAAGTACTGGAACAATTTCCTAGCCTTCATTTTTATGGATTAAACAAATGACAAGTAATTAATTTGTGAGTTTTAAAAGGTGCTGGCATGTAGATTTTGTTACCTTTACAGTCTTTGTGCCTAGCTAACCAACTGCTGGCTGTAGGCTTATATTTACCAGACAGATTTTGGAGAGGTATTTACATTACTCGGCAAGAAAGTGAATAAGCACACTGTATTTCCCCAAATGTTGAACTGTTAGCACATTACTTAGCTAGCCCAAGCCTGTCTCTTTCCGATAGCGACTCACTGGAGCCTACGATCTGCCCTGAAGATGTAGGGTATTATAACCTCTTTTATTGCAAAGACAACAATGGCCGACGTTCTTGTCAAGCGACAATCACCACCACCCACTCCTGGAGACAAACCACGTTCGGTGGCAGAGAAAATGTTCAAATAGCCTCTTTAAAGCTTTTACAGCTGTTATACATCAAGGGTCCCAGTAATCCTTGAATAATACCAGTGTATTGGAGAGATGCATTTCAAATATGTACCATTAGTCAGTTTCTATCAGCAATGTGAGTAATCATTTTACTTGCAGTGCAGGTGTAAACTTGTTGAGTATGAACCACACTGGCACCAAAACAACTTAATGTTTTTTGGATGCAGAGAGCTGTGTGCTACCACAAAGTAATTTAATTCAATTTTGCTTCTAAGAAACAGGATACGGTTTTCGCTGGAAGCCAGTTCACTTGTGTCTATAATTATTTATGGTTCATCTGAATGATATTTTCAAGCCATTCTGTGAATAACTCTTTGTTTTTTTAACCAATTAACTTCTGTGGGTGGGAGATTATAATATGACTATATGAAGTGGCATATGTGTTGTAAATCTCATAGGAGGATTAAACAGCAATTATATGGTGTCATTATATGGTGTTAATCAGATCTATTGCTTTGAGTTCCGTAAACACAACAAATCAAATTTATGTTCTTGCATTAGCAAAACAAAATCTTTGTTTAATGTTGCGAAGGATTAGCAAGATAATGTCTTTACCTTGAGTTTGCTCAGTGATGATTTTCATTACCCATTCACAACATATGAAATGTGGTTTGAAAAATAGTTGCTCAGTATGTTCATTTTAGGATCACCTTACCAGTATTCGGATATGTTCTATCAATTAGCGGGCTTGGGCAGAAAGCAGAGGAAAAATTAATATGTTTCTAATTTTGAGTATCATGGTTTCTACATATGGACCTGCATATCATCCTTCCAAAGAAAACTTCTACCCTTACATTTCTCTGTTTTATTGAGCTGAATTGCAATAAAATGTAATCCACAAATACATAAACGCATTAGACCTCACTGGGAAGTGCTATTAGGTCTGTCTTGGAGCAGCCGTAAAATCCATTTTTAACTCCTGCCAGTTTGCTGGCCTCCGACCTGCAGTTACACCTCTCATCACTCGGGCCATTAAAGAATACTGCCTGCTCCCTCTATAGTTGTGATGGGGCGCGCAGACACTCACGCCGTTCCTGTCCTGTCATGTCCCAACTGTCTGCTTGGCTTTCTGTGGACTTTTCCCATGCGTGCAGGTTGGTGAGGCAACAGCAGCTGTCAGACAGTGGTTGTTGGCAGGGCGTGGTGCCTGACCAGCGGGTCTGACCAGACACTTGTGCTCCTGTGCTGAGCCACGGGCAGAAATTTGACCCCAAAGCCTGCCTCAGACTACTGGTTGACGTGCTGTGGTTGTCGGGGTCAATGACAGCATGGATGACACTCGGTGGTGTGAATGACCTGGACTTCCTGGGTGTGCTTGGGCGCATCTGGATTGGCTAATTCTGACAGAGGATGTCTGGGCAGCTTTTACATGTCTATTCATCTTTCTTTGATTAAGCTTCTATAAGCTGGCTAAGTGACTTCACAGCTAAACAAACTGTGATTTGTGACCCACAGTAATCCTGCTCTTGGGTCATATCCCTTCTTTTCTCTTTCCTAAAATATGCCACTTGAAGTTCACTCAGTAAGATCTTTAGATCTGGCTGAAGAATAAATAGTGAACACAGCTTGAAGCAGAACTGGTTTGAGAGGAGTATGAGTGATGACTGTCACTATGGAAACCTCCTCATGTTTTCAGTTTGAAGCTGACATCTTAATAGGTCCTGTTGTGTGCTGATATGTGGGGATAGTAAATGTTATAAATGTATGAGGTGAGTTATTAGGAAGTCTGTTAATTACAGGGGTGGGACAAGGTATAAATCTTGTAGATTAGAGGCTGGATGTATAAGCAAGACAATCTGCAAGCTCAACATTTGGTACTTTAGAGGCCCTGTGATGGCAATGCCGGGTAGCCGCAATGTCAAGATGTGGCATGGAAGACTCGGTTATCAGTCCAGCTGAGTCTGCATGAAACTGAAGCTGATGAATGTAGATTCATAAAATAGGTAAGGGGTGGCCATGTGCAGTTAAAAGACCAATGCAGTTCATTGTTTTCCATAAGATATTGAAATCCTGCCAGATATTGTGTGACCAGAAGCCAAATAGTTTGCATGTAAATTGAATGTGTGAATATAATGACAAAGGAACACAAATTAAGTGTTCAGCTCTATACTATTTTCAGAATGTCAACCCTGTAATGGCCATTGCAATATGTAGCTGATTAAACTGCAGAAACCACTGCAGTCACTCATTCATTCAGTAGTCTGTACTAACCCTAACCCTAACTTAAAGGATAACTGAGGTTTATTACAACTTAGCTCTTATTTTTATAGCTTTGGCCATCATTTCTATTATGATTACACTGTATTCTTGAATGGAAAATACAGGAATTGGGCCTCTCTATAGAAGCTCTCTGGAAGTCTACGTTTTACCAAAACAAGAAAAGAAGAAGAAACCATTATTTTTATTAGCACATAGTAATAAAAATATTCTATATAATATTCTATTATTGATGATAGGCTAATAATTTAATATTGAAAAAATTGCCTAAAATTCTAACTAAAAGTTTTTAGTGTCCTTGTCAGTCATAGGCCCTTAGAAACATCATAATAGATGAGTTACTCTTCAAGGTTGTGTGTGTAAACTTTTCTTACATCAACTGTAATAAAGCAATTTGGGGTTACCAGGATATGTTAACAGGGCTGAGGTCTGTGAAGTGTCGAATGGGTCACAACAGAGGTGACCTAAAATGAAAGACGAACACAAACAAACACAAACATTCCTACTGGGTGAGAGCAGGCAAGCCTGGGTAATGAGAACGGGTCAGGAGGGAGGCTGATGGCTGGAGCTGGAGAGACAGGTCTAGAGGTTGGAGTATTCATGCACAATGGGCCATGAGAGGTTCCTTTCTCCCCTGTGGCAGGCCCTTTCACAGGTTCCTCCTCCCTGAAGTCCTTAAAAAGACCCCACATGCGTCCCCACTGCCCGGTCAGTCCACTTTCCTTTCCCATCGTTCCCCAACAGCTGTTTCTGGGTGGCGTTGTGTCATTATTTGGACTCATTTACGGCCCCCTGCCTGTGAGGAGCTTGGTTTTGTTAGGGTTGTTGTGGTAGCTTGCTCACATTTGGTTTCAAATATGTTGCATGTAAGTTATTTGATGGTTTGGCTGTTGACAAGTGCTGGTTAAACTAATTTCGGTGCTCATAGAAAAAAAACAAGCCTCCAATGAGAATGAACACTTGGAGTACATTTTTCAAAAGTGACGTATTTTTTTCAGTGCTGCTGTTTCGACATTGCAGGAATGGTTTCCTTTAACCATAATATAATGTTGCTGGCACAAAACGTTTGAAAGAGATATTTCCTAATTATGACTGGGGAACATAATCTGTGATCAGATATCAAATGAAACCAACGTGGCATGTTTTTCGTGTGGAGAGCAAAACTCCGCTCTGCAATTTTGGCGAAGCAAGAGATGTCTCAGATGCTCACTGACACTCGCTCTGACTCGAAAAGACAAGGCATCATCTACCACAGTAGCTGTGACATTTTCTGGGCTTTGGATAAACAGGTGCACCACCGCGACCTTCATGGAAAGAGTCTCGTGTCTGTAACTAACCCGCTATCTCTCCCAATCCACATAAAGACCTTGTGGATTGCGCAGGAGGACACTGGTGGATGTATCACGTGAAAAAGTGATATGGCTCACTGTTATGGTTCTGTGCCAGAGGAGCTATAGGAGAGACCCGTGTGGTCAAAGTGGTGAGGAGAGGCCTCACAGTGTTGGCAGCAATGTCAGCTATACTACACCAGATGCTGCTTCCACTGTCATTCATTTGAAGCAATTGCGCATTTAAGTGTCTACCTGCTTCCATTCTATGCAGAGTGCAGTAAGCTGTCAGCACACGGTGTAAATCGGGCTGGTTATTACATCAACTCAACTTTGATTTGTTCCAAATTTATAATAGTAATATCAGAAGTCAAAACAATGAGACTCACTTACTTATTAGCCAATACAGACCTTCTGTACGGGGTAAATCAATATTATAAACGTCACAGTTTAACTATTCATTTGAAGATTGTCCAATCCTCATGCATTTTATATTTGGACACTGCTTGTGGCTTATGGAATGCTTTTAGCGGTCGATATAATTAGCTGCTGCATAAACACGTGGAATTTGTTACAAGGGTTTGAGTTATCAAAGCTGTACAACCCCCCCCCCATTTTGCATTTTTTCATTGCTTTGTTGTTGACTTTGTTTCAGGCTCTGTTTTGTGAATGAGGGTTCTGCTATGGCCTCCAGTGTGATCCGTAATCTTAATATTTTGTGATTTACAAATGTTTTTCATCACAGTGGGAAATGAGCTGTAACATTATAGAGGGGAAAAAGCTTGGAAGTTGTGCATATTTTGTGTGAAAATACGACTGTTTTGGAACACACTCAGCATACAGACGGAGAAGTGGATTATGTTGCAGAAGTGATGTGAGACTTTTTTTTTTCACAGTGAAAAGTGGTCAGTATTATTTCCACTGGAGCTGACACGAACTCAAACTTGCTAACCACAGAAAAAAAAAAGAGCAAAAGGATAAAGGATGTGTATATCATTGATTTGTTAACGATGGAGGAGAAAATAGCATGGAGTTACAACTAGGAATGCAACAATCCAATCCAATTACATGTATCGGTGGCGATGCTGGCCTTATTAAGCGGATTGGATATCGGCCACATGTCACAAATCCACATTAAATACAGTTTAAATATCTAGTATTTCTGCTATCAATTACATTAATTTGATCACAAGAATCCAATAAGTGTCTTAACAATGTCTGGCCTTATGTGCCCTGTGAGTTTGAAGCGATGAGGTATACAGATTTAACATTTGTGGAAAAGGTGTTGAGGTAGGTCTATGTTGTTGGGAATGAAGAAGCTGGATGGCTGCGTCCATAGTTCAAGTTCACACAAAATGTGCAATAAATTAATGTGTTTGCGTCACAGTTAAAGCAGACTTACAGATTATAGAGCTCCTTAGTAACAAACACCATTAACATCACACCAGAACCCAACAGATCATTACCATGGCGATAACTTACTCATTCAGTAGCGGCTGACAACTCAAACTAAATACCTCCCAAGCTTCTTTTCCATCATTGTAATAAGAAGGTCATGACTAAAGGCGGAATCAGGGCCATAGGATTTCCCTGCCTGTGTATGTAAGTGGCCACGCCAGTCATGAGGCCTGGGTCACAGCAGCCATTCTAGTCAGTGGTCACCATGGTCCAGTTGTTAATGATTGAGTGTGTTCCTTGTGCTGACACTAAGTGGTGAGTCAGGTCAAACGGCCATTCAGAGGAATTCCATCCCTGACATTCCTGCGGTTCCCTCAGGTTCACATCACGGAGGCTGCGAGGGAAAAAAGGTCAAACAATGTGATCTGGAATCTGGGAGGGAGTTTGCCACCGCTTGTTCACAGCTCCTGAGATATGAGTTAAACATGCGGAATGTTAATCTGTCAATGTGTGGTCATGGTGCGTTTTTGTAAGCGGTTGTGATTTGAATCACGAGGCCCTGCCGTACTGCCCAGGCCCTCTCCGCCTATCAGGCGTGATTAGAGGTAACCAGTTCTGACACCCTGATGGCCATGAGAGACATCCCTCGTCCACCAACAAAGCCACATGTCACACACGGCCATCTTGTTTTCTCCCAGCAGGCCTCTGGAATGTAGTTCATCCCCTTGGCCTCCTCAATAAGGCCATTCTACAAATTCAGGGTGAGAGACTATTGAATCGACTCTTCAGGGGGATGCAAAATAGCCCTCAGCATGTGAAACTATGTAGAACGAATGCATTTTAGCACCCTTTATCTGTCCCTCAATAGACTGTCTTCATTGACACGGGCATTCTGAAGCCTGTCTTGGTAAACTTGTCTCCGAAATGAAACGGTGAAACAGTGGGGAAGACATATGTGATGATCAACTCAAGCTCTAGCAATCCTAATGATACTCCTGCACTGGAAACATAAATCTCATTTAAAATTCACAAAAACAGCCAAACTTGTTTGAAATTGTTTGCAAGAAGAGCATCTGAGACCCCAAACCCTGAGCGTACCAGTCATAACCTTCTTTGGTTTCTCGTTTGAAGGAAGTGAAAAATGCATTTTTTAATCTCAGTATGCAGGGATAGATCCATGCCATGTTGGAAAAACATTTGCACCACAGCTCTGGTTTGTGGCTGGCTATTGTACAGGGAGTGGTATTTCACTTATGAAGTGATTCCGTTACAGCTGTCCCCTCAACCATCCCCCCTCTGCACGCACTCACTTACTCCCATTCAACCACACATGCATGCACACACACGCGCACACACACAAACACACACACACACACACACACACAGGCAGAGCCATTTAAACACAGTTCTCCATAAACACGTACAAATCAGTTCCAACGGGTGCTCCAGCAAAACTCAGACATGGACCCAGACCCACAGCACTCAAAAACAGGTTATTTTAGAAATGACATGATATGCCAAGTTGCACATCTGCAGTTAGATCCTGCCAAGCTGCCATGTGAAATACGATCTAATGCTGGTCTGCTTGATTCCAATGAATGACATCCTTACGCTCCTATCTGTTGAATAATGCATTTCACTTAAATCTTCATGCAGGGGGGGGGGCTCTCTGGCTGGTTGGGGGGAAACAAATCTTGAAAGGATTATTATATTTACTTTCTTTGGCGAAAGTCTGAATTGGTATGGGAGGTAGTTGTGGTTTTTGTGGTCATGTGTTTATTGTTTATGCTTTGTATTTATCCTTAATTAATGCCGAGCTGATGAGTGCTGTCACAGACACCAGCGAGCAACGGTCGGGTCTCACGCAATGTGCGGATGATTTCCTCCCCACATTCAAGGCCTTGGAGAGGAGCAAAACACTTCCTCCGGCTTGTCTCTTTGAGCCGAAGCAGGAAGACAGATGCTCTAGAAAAACACACACCAAACCAAAGACTGTCAATCTGTGTTCCCGCTACTCCTCAAATGCACGTCTTTTTTGGAAGCCGTCTCCTTGTTTTCAGCATGCACTCTGGAGCAAGAGGAAGTTCAGAGACGTGTTTTCCAGGATCGCAATAGTTACACACGTTTTCCCCAGATGAAGGCTTGGGATCCACATGCAGATCAGTCATGAGGGTCACTGCAAGGTCTCTCTGACCTCCCTGTATGTGGCTACCTCCATCCAACCAATCTCTGTCATGGGATTATTGTTTTCAAATGATCTGCTCACTGACAAATGATGTGTGACCAATTTTAAAATAATGCAACTTGTCTTCCCTGAGAAATGGAATCTGAGTTATACAGTTGGAAGTTGAATGGACATGTTATGTGGAATCAAAAGTGACTGACACTGCTTTTGATTAATGTTCCACTTATTTTAAACTGACACTTGCATTTGATAAGAGTCTTCCATATTTGTAATAGCCTAGCCTTTATGGTGCAATACATTAATAGTAATTCTAACATGGAGCTTGCTAAAGTGTCAACTGAGATACTTATAAACTTCAATACCAAAAAACTAGAATGCGCTTCCTTGCCTCAGTAAAGAAAGTAAACTTTAATGCATTTCTTGATTTGATTTTGCATACTATAAACCTTATGTCCAAGTGTTAGCAGTTGCTTCATCATACATCCAGCAGAGACAGTGCTACATTAACTTTAAGTTATCTATCTGAACATCTGATCAATGTAAACCTTTTAGCACTGTTTTGGTCTCCACCAATTCCTGAATTTGAAATCTGGATGTTTAGTTGCAAAATGCTTTACTACATTCACCAGCTAGCAGCTATCTTTGTCTCTCTGCTGTTTGGTGTTGGGGAGGTATAGAGTACATTACCCGAGCTTTTCCACCTAAAACAACTGTATTGTTGTAAAACAACATCCGTATCCGGACACTACGGTAAAACTGAACGAGAATTGTAAAGCAGTGCATCCCTTTTCACGTTATACAGTCTCTTTAAATCAATGATTGATGTTAAAAAAAATATTAATTAGTGGTGCTTTAAAAACAAACAATGTAATAGATGTTAATCATGCATAACCATACGATAATACATCAGCTGACGAAATTCAGTGCAGTCTCTCAGCAAGTGAGACTCACTCCTAGCAAAATAGTTTATTGGAGCACACTATTTAAACTGTATGTTGAACATCATACATGGTAAATAATCCTAATATAAATGTCTACAGCAATGTATCTCTATAAAGCCCAGCTGTATGTCCTGTCCTGTCCTGTCCTGTCCTGTCCTGTGTAATTCTTATTGAGTCCCAGTCTTTGTTGCTCCTGGGATTTTCCGGAATTAGATCTCTTCTGTATAGGTTACAATAAAGACGTTAAAGACCCTTGTGGCTTGCTAACTCAAGCATGGGGGACTGTTTTGTGGAGCTGTTGACTCATCCTAAATATACTCCTCTCTATTTTGGTTGAAGCGCTTAACATGTCACGGCTGCTCTCCCCTATAGAGGAAAACACCGCTATGCTTCATTTTTGCTTGGGGTCAGGATCTCCCCGAGGGAGAGAGCGGACGGGTTTCTCAACCCGCCGTATCAGCAGGACAATCCTGACATGTATAATCTTTAATGCACAGCTGCCTTTTACTACATACTACTGTTCTACCACTGAGGCCTGACAGTGCCAAGGCCTGTGGTGGCATGGGCGGTGCAGGCCTCAGAAGTTTGTTTTTGTCTCGTGGGCTCCAAAATCATATCTCACCACCTGAGGACAGGAGCGCTTGGCTCCATGATTCACTAGAGTGCGGTGGGAGAGTTGAGGAAAGAGGGTGGATCACTTCACTTTGGATTACAAGGACCACATTACTTTGCTTCGGTTTTAGGTTTAAAGAACATTTCTTTGTTTCGCTTGCACTGTATCAGAGGAAATGCGATGAGCTGAAAATCAACTGTGCTCTACTGCAATAAATTCCGATCTAATCTAATGCCTTTGTCCAGTTAACTGCAGGTAATGTACAGTCAAAGCCAGTTCAGGGCTGTCACACAAACTCTGAGAGAAACCAAGGAAGCAAACAGATCTTTAAGTAACAAGATTCATGAAATTAAATGAAAGAAGACACACAAAGAACAAATATCATGCAAACACAGTTAAGGACTCACAGCACACACAACACTACCAACAAAAGCACAATATTGAGGCTAATCTGTCATCTATTTCTAATCTGTAGAGACATCTGACTATCACAAAGTAACATATTTGTCGGTTTATTTGCTCATGTGAAGTGAATTTTAAGACGGGACTGGACCTCTGCTGGGCCATGTTGACAGCCTGATCCGTTATTGACATGTGGTGAGATGCAGAGCCTGGAAACAAATAAGTTCTACTCAGACCAGGCCAGGCCACACTAGGCCAAAGTAGACCAGGTTTGATTCAATCTAAGATGAAGAAAAAACAAACATTAGATCAAATCGTTGGCCCAAATTCTAGGGTTGAAAGATGTATGTTACTTAAAATTAAATCTCTTTCCTGTGCAAATCAAACTATGTCATCAACATGAATATAGCTTTCTTTAAGAAACGATCATAATCATAGGATCCGATGAAGCCATATAGCTTCAGCATGTTGATGAGACAATAAACCAGTTTTTATTTGCATGAGGAGGGAAGTGCATCTTTCATCACTTCTTCCACAGTGCCCAAGGCTGCTTCCTTCTCCGCTGTGCGGCCAGCACCCATTCAGCCACACAGGAAGCATCTTCCACTGCTCCCCCTCTCCCTCCTCTTCTCCTCCTCTCCCTCCTTTTTCACTCAGTCTCCTCCTCACTCGCCCATGGTGGAAACTATTAACAGGGCAGGGTTCCATGGAGCAGTGTGGCGAGGTTATCGTTCACACAGCTTTCCCTCTCCCTTTCCTTTTCTGTGTGTGTGTGTCTCTCTCTCTCTCTCTCTCCCTCTCTCAGTACAGTAATCCTCAACACACAGCCCAATATAGCGGGGGAGACTCACTGCCCTCTGTTTTTAAACCTCCACAGCCACAGGGTAACGATTTTTCCTGATACACGCGTGGTGAAAATGCGTAAGACTTGACCTTTTTTTCATGGGCCTCGGTGTGTCACAGGCAGGGGTGACATGGGAAGGAAAATGTGATGGCCAGCCGACTGTGAAACAGTTTTTTAAAGTGTCAACAGAGGAGCCATGTAAAGACCCTAAGATGAAACAGCTTGTAGTTTAGAGGAATAGTAACTTTTTGGGAAGTGTGCTTATTACTTTTCTTTACGAGAGAAAGTATCAATAGGCAAATTTCCACCATTTTTTATGTACATTTTAAATTAGTGCATTAAAGAAATTCTAGAAATTTGAAAAATAAAAATAAATTATGCATGGCTGAAGTGGAAAAATTTGGCTTACCAAAAAAGAGATAAAAAACGAATAGGGAGACAACACCTACCTACCAATGTAACGGAGAACACAATGGAGACATTCAGTTCTTACAGTTCCATCTCTGTGTGTCAGGTACAGAGTTGTGGTCAGTGCATGTTTTGGCTAGCTTAGCACACAGACTGGAGGAGGGAAACGGCTGGCTATGCTCTCTAAAGCCACATAAATAAACAAAAAAACTGCCTTCAAATCTGTCTTTACAAGTTGTGTCTTGTTTAAAAGGAGCTATTTGTAAGTTTTACTATTGCTACATAGCAACCATTAGCATTAACAGCTAGAAGAAACACTGCGACTTTGTTCCTTAAGTCGCCAAGAGCTGTCTCCAGTGGTGGAAAGCAATGCCGACTCTTGTCTCTATCACGTCTTTTCTACTACTGAAGTTAGCACGCTAACCAGCTAGCCCAGCGTATCATAACCTTTTGTCTTGTAAATGCAATGGCGGCCGGATAAACTGTGTTCGGCAGCAGAGAAAACTTACTAATAGCCCATTTAAATTGCACATGCACGTAAATAAACTATTTTCTGATGAACAGTTTATCCGTCTGCCCAGTAACACTGTTCATCGTCTCCAGTTACCGTACAGCGCGGGTTGCTAGACACGGGTGGCGCACACAGGTTTTGGTTTTGTTTCTGTAAACATTGATGGTATCAAACCACCTCACTGTGATTTCAGGAAGTTGCTGCAACCGGCTGTTTGTGGCCAAAAACAGCCTCAGCATGCAACAACCCCTGAAGCCACAAAATGCTGTTTTTATTTTTCTATTTCTGTATGAGGTACAATCAATTAATGTGTTTAGAAGCGTTGGTAGGCATATTTTTTACACTCTGTTTCTCCCTGCCACCAGTCTTTATGCTAAGCAAGGTTAAATGTGGCCTGCCTCCTGCTCCGTACTTATATCATATCATTCTTCTCATCTCTCGCAAAATTAAACATATTTCCCAAAAGTTGAGCTGTTCATTAATAGATTGAGTGTATATAATTTTAAATAGATTTGAAATTGTGTGCATGGGACTGTATTTATCTGTAGGTCCATCCTTCCCACACAACTAGAAACACACTCTCTATGACTGTAATGTACCTGGTCACACACTGTGTACTGTAGTGCAGTCCGTCCCCTCACTTCTAATCTCTCAGCCAGCCTCATCACTCTCCTTTCCTCTTCCTCCTCCTCCCCAGGCTGCTGAAAAGCTGTCATTGATGAGAACACTGTGAGGGGGTGAGAGGTGCTCGGGCCCCATGGGCTCGTGTAGCAGCTCCACTGAAAGACTCCCATTTAAACACACACACCTGTTAACAAACAGCAACAATGGGCTGCATGGCTGCCAGTTCAGTGAGCTCCGTACTCTGACCCCACTCCCACCCTTCGTACCCCTGGCGGATATTAAAGAGCTTCTATTTACCCATACTGGCACACAGCTCACAGGCCCCACAGAGGCTGGCCTGCCCAGGGTGTCCTCAATCCTCTATTGTCTGGTGATGGAGAACTAGGCGGATGGATGGCAAGGAATGCTGAGGTAAAAATGAGTGCTGGATGGGTGTTCTCTTTTAGGTCTGTACGAAATGTTGGAGAAGGTGTACAAAACATCAACTTGAGCCAAAGGTTGCCTTGGTTGTCCTCAAAGAAACTTGTGGTATAGTGAGCGGAAGTTGGTGTCACTTTTACTGCTCTGTTTGTCATATCTGGTTTGAATATGCTGATGTTTTGTAAGAAGTCTTAATGTTTTATTAAGTGTACCTCTCTGACTTTTTAGGTTTTGAACAGGGAGTCTTGGAAAAAGTGACCGTGGGCATAACTATGTAGTGGTGGCCAAAAGTTGCAACATCACTTTTTGATACTTTGCTGGCTTTTTGTCATTGCTTAGACAAATTCACCAAACACTGGCTTGTTTACTGACTAATATAGGAATCATAACAGGAGCTAAGAAAGTAGATTCAGGATGTTCCCAAGTAGTGTTGCACCCACTCATATAAAACTCAATAGTGAGCATGTTATCTCATATTCTCTTTGTGCTATTTTCAATAGGTCCTCCAAATTAAATGACAATAGATCATTCTCTCTGGATCACTTCTCTTGTCAGTGACTTCCAAAATGCGTATGACCATAACAAAATTGATTAATATGACTGTTTTCTGATCTGCCAACACGCATTAAAGCTACTTTATGTTTAGGGGAAGATGATGGTTATGGTTTAAAGAAAACAACGCAGACTGGAAGCTAATAGCAGTCTCCCATTTCAAAGTCACGGGCTATGTTGACCCAACTATCCACTCTGATCTCCTCCACAGGATGTGACGTTTTATAAAAGTCAACAGGTACAGTAAACAGTTCATTTGAGGTATTTAATCGTAACCAGTGTTTTTTGTTTTATTTTGCAGTCTAACTATTTTGATCGCAACTTATTGAAGGTCTTACTCAATATATATATTTTTTTTCTTCATATATTGTGTAGTGAGAAGGATTTTTATGGCTGTGAACATGTGGAGTTACCTCTTATTTTCCAAGACAAAAGCAAAAATTACATAAAAACTTAGAAACAGACATGTTTTTAGCCTTTTCCTATCCCTTTTATTAGTTTTTGACCTCTATGATTCACATTGGGAGGGTTCTGAACTACAGGTTAGGGTTTGGGAAAATAAGGAAAAATGACATCAACTATATGTCTGTTTTGTTCCATTAACTGTCTAAATTTTACAATCATATAAAACAAATAAGAGCTTGATAACTGACCTGAACAATGAATTGATTATCTGCAAACATTTGCCAACTCTCCCAGAATAGTGATCAAATCTGTTGAACCCATTCATAAAAAGTAACTGAACTTTGCACTAAGATTCTTTTTTTTCTTTTTTTTAAGTTTTTGAGAATTAAGAAATATGTCATTATTAAGAGCAAAAGTTTTTGCAAGGTGAACATCCTCAGACACAAAGCCAGCAGGGACCAGCCACTGCTGATGGCCACCATTCTTCAGATGGGGCCGCTCTTCAGTTCAGCTCTGACCACTCCTTTTGTGTTCACTGAGGGGGGCCGGCCATTCAACCCTATGGGACGGATAATAGCCTCGCTGGCCTGCTCCCCCTTCACTCCACTCCCCTCCACTGCTCCAGCCTCCCATAAAATTCCCCACTTTAATTGCGTTCCCTGGAAGCCAGTAGGAGAAGAGGAGGAAAAACGTAGAGGGAGGAGGGAAAAGAAAGAACTCTATAGTGGGGAGCCTGTATTCATCCCGGGCCTATGCATTGCAAACAACAAACTGCGAATCACAGTCTAGGAAGAAAGAGGCAGAACGGTCAAAAGCAGTGGAGGACTGGCCCACCAGTCTCCAATTCAGTGGGCCCTGGCTTCTTTAATAACTGATCGAGTTCACAATTAAACCCCGCTCACTGGTAATACAAGTCTCCTTAGAGGCTCAATTGCCATTGGTGGGAGACAGGGCCACTGTTGTGTCCCGGGGATTAAAGCAGGCAGGGGGAATCAAAAGCCATTTTACAATACAGTAATCAGCATGTTTTCCCTCTGAAAGGCCCTCTGCTCCCCCATTTAGAAAACACAGAGCATTACCTCCTTTCTGCTCCCTACAAAACCCATTCAGCCACCCGCTTTATTATATGGATTAATCCTATGCGTTGTTGGGAGCCCTGGAGCTCTGCAAAGCAGGGGGGGGGCGGAGGTGGAGAAGTGTCCACTCCAGACAGGTTGGTGAGGATGGGGAAACCCACGACCCACGACGAGTTGTAGACGCTCCCTCAATGGGACAGAATTAGTTAAGTAGGTAAACCCAAGGCCACTGCGGTTGATGATAGAAGATATATTAAGATAATTAAGTTATTCAGATATTTGTTGTTTGGGTTTCTCCATGATAACCATTAACACAAATATTTTGTCAATGAAAATTGTGACTAAAGTATACAGTATAAAAATCTGTTTTTAAAGCAAATGGCAACACAAAAAATAACAACAAGAAACAATTCCCATGACCAAAATCTTTTTAGTAAAGGTTGACTGCAATTAAGCAAAATGAAAAATACATCCAGTGATTAAATGATTTTTTTTCCCCCAGTAATTTATGTGCATATGGACGATACTATGCATAGAAGGAGCTGCCTTTGACTTGGATTGTGTTGCATGACTTTTTTGTGATATTGGTTTGCTGTAACACGCTGCTGCATTCCAATGTATCTGTTTTATCAATATTGTCCATTTCAGCTGTGTGGTGTAATGAAGTGTACAACTAAGCATCTGATTCATTCTGACTGGGGATTAATCTTTTTGTTCTTGTTTTCTCTATTATAATAAAGTGCAACTGTACCCATGCAATTACAGGAGATGTAGCCCAAACTGTGTGGTTATGTGTGCTGGGAGAGTGTTTTGTATATAACATCTATCTAGAATGCATGAATGACTGGTGATTAAACACGATTACCAACTGTTAGTCAACCAAACATCAACCTGACTAAAACAAAACGAAACAAAAGTGAATAAAATCAGGACCAGACTGCGGCAAGAAAAAAAAAAATAGGTGGAGACAAAATCCAAATACGGATGTCAAAATTAACACTGCTGCTGAATGACAAATTAGGATTCTTATTCAAGTGAAAGGTATTTACAAGCCTCAGTCAGGACAATTGGTATGGCGTAATGTGAAATTCATTGTCAGGAACTGAATGATGTCAGACCAAAGATTCAAGATCAAAAAGTCATTTTTATGGTCAAAACTCCATGAAGCCTAAAACAAGAAACATCTGGCTGAGAAGGGAAGGAGACAGATGTGTTGCAGCACTGAAACAACAATGCAATTTTTTTTTAATAATGCTATCAAAGAATCTATTATATGGCCTGATTTTCCGTTTGTGTCTGGGCATAATGTATTATGAAAGGCGAGATCCATGTATTACAATGGAGTGAGGAAGTATTCGATGTCGCTCTACTTCAGCTTCCTGATCAAAACCACATACATCTGATTCAGTTTATCCTGCGTCATCCACAGCCATTCACTTCATTGATCTCCATGAAAAAAAAAAAAACTGTGCATGTCAAGGATTTCACATTCTTCACTGCAATGCAAATCAAGAAACACAAGCTTTCGATTGTTAGGCATGGGGTGTTTGCAAGTGCACACCAAGGATGGAAAAATCTTACAGCGACAAACAAGCTAACATCTGTCATCTGAAACACTGCTGCTCTCAGTCACTAATGGAGAGTTACAGCACTGAACTTTTGTTAGCATTAGCTTTGTCAGTGAGTTATATCATGTCCAAAGCTTCAAATGACTGACTGTTGAAACTGAAAATGCCTCCTGGTTCCAGCAAACAGTGAAAAGTGAATGGGTGTGGAGGAGATGGAAGAACATTCGGTGTGATCTGCTAACCATGTTCACGCATGGTCAGAGTTAGTCTGGGAGTTTTGGACATTTGTGGTTGAAACCAACCAAAAAAAAAAAAAAAGAATCATAAAAATCTACTCCAGTAAGGCCCTAGGCCTGAGCTTCTTCAGTGAAGTAACTTACAGTAATAGTCCACATCTGCAAAGTCCTCAGCAGCTTCCATGTACAGTATGAATGCAGGCCAGGAGATGTACAAACACATAAAGAAGAATTTAACGTAATTTCATACGAATTAATCACCAACAATACATTCACAACCATACCATAAACCATAAATATTCATACCATCTTAATAATATACACATGATAATATCATGATGGCTGATATAAGGCCTTGTCAGTTCATCTGGTTGCCTTTTCACTGCCTTTCCAAACATATTTTAAACTATTTAAAAATACTGCTATGATTAATATTTTGTTTAACATGGTTTTCCCACATAAAAAGTGAAAAAAAAAATAATAAAAAATCTAAAACATGGACTGGAAGCACATCTACACTAACTTCCAGGACTTGGGCCCTGCCCACCGTTCTGCTTGTGGAAGGCTGACAGTGAAAAAGCATTGCGTATCTAGTTAGAGGAAACATCGGAGCGACTCAGACACGTTTGAGCCTCAGTAAGGCCCAGACTCAGATGAGGAATGTGTTGTGACCAAAATCATCAGCAGTTTCAGGTTTTTTTGCTTGCCACCCGCAAATTGACAGGATTGGTTCATTAGGCTTTATGACGTATGAAACCCTGGCTGTCTGAATCCGTTTCTTATGACTGTCATTTTATTTCTGAATTTCAATAACAGTTTTATTCTTGCTTTCTACAATATCTGCTTGATTATGACAAGTCATTTATGATTATGGTATGGTCACGGTTAAGTAACTGCAATACCTAAAGTTATGGAAAGATTGTGCTTATGGTTAATAAAAAAGGAGAACAGTGATTGTAGGTCTGTGAGTGTACGTGAATTTTGGTCTCTTGCATGGCCATCCACCACTAAAGGTCAAGATCTCTTGCCACAACTATTGTGCTGATTCACGCAATATGCCAGCTTTTCTCCGTGCATCATGGGTCTGTTTTGTGTTTCCATGATTCACACAGAAAATGAATGAAGGCAAAAATCTTGTGCAACTGCTTCTGGTCAGCATCTGCTGCTTACATGTTGTGTTAAAGCTTTGACCGAAGTAATAAAGGAGTAAAGCTGTATGCACTGATACTAATCCTCATAAAATACATATATTATACCACATACACTAATGCTTTATGCACTCCATTGGAGGCCATTAACAGTGTGTTGAAATAGCCCATTAAAGTTACCACGATGACATCAGTCTCACCCACCCAGCACATCTCTGTATGTTATCTCCTGCATCTTAAAACATCACTTTGCAGAAAAGAGAATGTAGCACAGCAGAGCACAAATCCATCTGACGCGTGGGCAGAATGGCCGAAGACAAACTTTTATCAATTTAAGACGCTCCCCCACATTCCTGACCGGCCACCCCCTTGCTCTCTGCGGAGGCCTGTTGCAATAACCTTAGTCACGACCTCCATGTTTAAATCAGAAGTGAAAAATTCGAAGGAATAAAATGGAGGTCTTCTTTAAGTGCTTTTAGGCAACGGGGAAGATGATATAAGATGGTACTGTGTCTCCAGGCCTGTTCTGTATGTGGCACGTCGTGTTTCATGATAAATTGTTACTTCACAGACATCTCATGTCTTTATTTTCCCCATGTTGGGTTGTTTCTTTCATAAGGAAGGTAGAGGGTTTAAGAGCATATGCTGTTAGAAGGAGAGAGAGACAGAGAGAGAGAGAGAGAGAGAGAGAGGAGAGAGAGAGAGAGAGAGAGAGAGAGAGGGAGGGAGGGATGGAGAGAGATGGTCAGAGGGTAAAGGGAAAGAGACTAGAAAGTGGGAGGGATGGAGGGAATAAGGAGGAGAAGAAGAGAGAGACCTTCAGAGAGTTTGGCAGCTTTCCACAGAAACCATTAAACGCAATGCGCGCGGTCATGTTTGTGTAAGCGTGTGTGTGTGTGTGTGTGTGTGTGTGTGCAGGTGTGTTTGTATGTGCTTGTGTGCTATGCTCGTCTCTCTCCCAGGTAACCACTCAGTCCGCCTGGCTGGAGGTGCAACACACTAGAAGGAGGCAGCCGAGTCTTGTAAGTCTCTCTCCCTCGGGGTGAGTTTGCTCAGTACTGTATACCTGGAGATGTAAGCGATGACATCCATATCGGCTTTCAGCAGCGCCACAACAGCCTTGATGCTAGTGCGACATAGTGTTTTTATGTAACAACCTAATCTTGATGACAAAATTGATGTAATCCCAATAAGATAAGGAAGAATATGTACAGAAGGTGCCACTCTGCCATTTCTGTTGTTAGACTTTATGACAGATGAGGAGTAATGCCTGTGATGGAAGCTGTCTCTAACTGCAGTTAAGCTCCATTTAAAACACATTCTTCATAATTCATAGTGGTAATGGACTAAAATATGAAAATAAGATCCAGGTTGACAAATACCGGACTTCTCCCTTTAAGACAAGACACCCACAAGCAAAGCTTTTTGGGATAGTGTGTGTCAGCTCAAAAACATACAAGCAGCTAATGAAATGAGTTAAAGTAGCAAGTTGTGTGTTGCTGTTCAAGTGTGGACATGTCATGAATGCTGATACTCTCCTCAGCCAAAGCGCTGGTGAGACTAAGGACTCTGTGATTAATATTCCGTGGCTGCACTTGTTAGCATGCATCATCTGGTCCTTACCTACTCTCAAACAAATACACACATACACACACCCACACAGACACTCGCGCCCAGACCCACACGCACAACCCTAACTCCCCCCCCCCCCCCTACTCTGCTGCTTGGCCTCAAGTGCTGAAGGGAGATTAGATGCTGGGGTTGGCAATGCTCCCCATTACTCTCTTGTTCGGTGGCCCAAAGGTGAAATGAAAAATAGCCCTGTGGTCCTAATCCTGAAGACACTCAACGCACTCATATTGTCCTCCTAGGGTGCACTTCTTTTGGCCTCCAGCGCTACCATGGTGACTAGCAGCTATAAAACCATTAGTGGATTTGTTGTGAAAGCAGCATGGACGCACGCATCAGAAATACAGAACACACACAATTTATGTAACCGCAACTAGACAAACATGTGGTCCCCTCTTGAACTCTTCTTATGTTTTACCATGATTACAATAATCACTCTTCTTTTAACATGTGCTGTCAAGATCAAAACATATGAGTGTACAGCAAGAAAAACACTGCGAGGTGAAGTGAAAATCCCCTCGATATGGGATCCCAATGATGAGTGGTGCTAGAAACCAGGCTCATTGCCAAGAAACCATTACTAATCCCTCAGGGCTGTTAGAGTAAGGAGTGTGTGTGCATGTTATATGAGTGCACGTATCATCCAGCATGTATGCGACTATGTCAGTGTGTGTGCGTTATTCCCAGCTCATGAATTTGCGCCCTCCCGTGACTATCTAAAAGAGTCACAGTTGTTAGTTAAACATTACAAGAGCTTCAAACACCTGGCAGGAGTGCAGCAAAATCGTGTGTGTTCTTAAGCATAGACAACATTTCCACACACATATCAACGTGTGCTAAGTTGGAGCTAAGTTGGAGGTTTTGAAACCATCTTGATTTAAAGCAACAATCAAACTGTAAAAATCCAAATAGCTCATTTAAAGCATGAGTAACTAATCAAAATTGTTTATACACAGTTAATATCATTTATGAGTTCCTTTACAACCGCTGGCACATTTATAGCCAGTGCAAAATATGCCGTGACAGCTAATGTGCGAATAAATACATATCTTTCCATCTCTTTACTCACAGTCTTGGTGACAGCCATAAAATGTGTTTTTGAAAACATAATTGTGTTTACCAATTAAAGGCTGGCTGCAGGTCCGTGAACTCTGTCCTGCAACTTAGCAAACCCAAACAAAAAACAGCCTGACGCCCTGTTGCCATGAACAAATGCAAACCTTTCCCATGCATGTCTGCATGACAGCCTTCAATATCCTCACAGAAAACACAGGAAGATGAATGAACACCCACCAGAGTATGTGCACACACACACACATGTACACACATGGATACACACCACAGCACCAGCACAGAAGAAAAGGGAATGCCAACATCAAGCTGGTGGGTATAGTCAAGTTCAAAGGTCAATATTGGACTGGCTTGTGGTTCGATTTGGCATTCGGGCACTAATTCACAACATGTTTAGTTGTTATAGTTGAAAGGCTTCACTGGGTTCTTAAGAAGTGCATAAGTCCATTTTAAGTTCTAGTTTTTAACCAAATACAGATTGCACATTAAGATCATCTGTCCCTGATTAGCTAACCATGTTTTGATCATATTCCAGTAAAATTAAGTGCAGGTGGTTAGGTTGTCTTTTGTCTTTTTATTTCCTGAAATTCAACTTTACCATTTTTTTTTTCCTGAAATAAATCTGCCTTCTCAGAAAGCAAAATATTGCTTTCTTGTTTGCCAAGAGCATTACATTTGCTTATTTGCTAATCATATGTTCAAAACAAAATACAGAGCGCATGTTGAGCTCACAGGCTCGACCGCAGGCATGACAAAGACATGAATTCACCCAACATCATAAAATGCACCTCACAAGAAGCCAAGGCAAAGGCAAACACAAATAAAATGGCGTGCAAGTCTTTGACCCCCTTTTTGGAGAGAAGTGCAACCCAATGATCTTTGAATGAACCCACTATAAAAACATCCTCATCGGGTGTGCCAGTTGAAACATTAAAAAGCAGAATTACAAGGACACCTCTCGCATCTGTCTGGCACAGCTCGAACTCAGAGTTCAACACATTTAGCTGTGTTGATTGAACCAGCTGGACTGAAATACTCTATGTTGGCATCAGTTCGCTTTGCAGCCTAGTGTCTCCTAATTGATTACCACTTATTATTCTCTCTCTCTCTCTCTCTCTCTCTCTCCCTCTCTCTCCCACACACACTAAACCACTTCCAAAGCAATACTACATATCTCATTAACCATGCCACCAAGTGTACACTTAACTGTCCAAAACCTTTTAGATCTGCCTATTTGTTACAGTGACCTAATGTTCCAGTCACTGTGCCGAGTTATTAATCACAGCAGGTAGACACAGGTTGAAAAGGAATGTACTGTCCAGTGCTTTAATGTCTGAGACCTTAAACTGACCATATTATCAATTATTGATTTATAAACAATCTCTATCAGATACCGGAAAAGAAGAATGAGGATGCTTCAGCCGAAGTGGAGGATTGATTTTACCATAATTCAAGCATTTTGTTTTTCACTTCACAGTGTTTCCGAAAAATGTTTCCAATAAACTTGAGAAATGACCAAATAAGAAAGATATAATAATAACAACTGTAAGACTTATAAAAGCAAATCAGCGGTCATAGAAGGGAAGTCAAAGCAATAATGACATGTTTCCCCAAGTGCTTGAAAATGATGACCTTTCATTTCTCTCAGTCAAAGTGGGATTACTATTTAACATTATACTTACCAAGCGAGCCTAAAGGAAACTGGAAGGGCACCCAGCGGTGCAGACCTCTGACAAGACCAATGTCAAACAACATAAGACAAACTTCGTACAAAAAAATTCAAATTCATAGTAAATGATCCAGATATGCACCCCCATCAAGTTCAGTGCAAATCCTGATGACAAATAAACAGACACAGGTGAAAATATGAACTCTTTGGCAGAAGTAATGACTCTCTGAAGTTTAGCGTTTTTCAGCAGAGCGTTAGTCCAGTCTTGAGTTGCACTGACACAATATCACTATCCCTTCATTTACAGAAAACTTCTTTTTCTATACAGTATTTGGTAACATCCAACAGAACAGAAAGTTGCCTGAAGACATTGCAGCACAATCCTGCTCATAAAAGGCTGAAGTATAACTGGTCTTCAACAAAAGAGTGACTGTAGCAAAGAGTTTCAGTGGCTTACTTTCTTCAGATCACAAAGGGATAAAAAAAAACTTTTTTTTTTTTTTTTTTTTCTCAGATTGAGGCGTTTCTTTTCAATGAAGCAAACTCACGAGAGCAGAACACCAAGAGATAAACATACTCGCACACGCAGAATCTGAGTGTGTAAGAAGAGTGTGTTTGTCTTTGTGAATGACTCTCAGTGGACGTGATGAGAGAGAAATATGGCGCGACTGCAGGTGTGCCTCCTCCCGATCCAGTGAGAGTGGATGCGCCTGACTGGCATCCATTCCAACAACACTCCTGCCTGGGACACACACTGCAGCTCCAATCAGTCACTGACACCAGCTGTTGATGGATCTATACTGTTACTATATAGCTTCCTCTTATAGCTTCCAACCGAGTGATGTAGGTCGTCTTACAACTGGGTGAATTATACTCTGTCAGTGAAAGTGCTGTGTTACCAGAATGTTCCTTTGAATGGTAGATGCGTGTGGTGAGTATGTGAGTTTTGTTTTCCATAAAGAAATCGTGGCATTAATACTAGCCCATCATTTCCTCTTCTTTTTTTGCCTGTTGTACATTTGAACCTATTTCTTCATCTAAAATCAATTCACATCGTTTCTCAGTTCATTCATATTGAAGCTGTCACTTTACAATCTAAAATTGAACATATTGTACAGTATATCTATATGTCCTTCCGATTTCTCAGCATGTTCATCTAATCTCACATTAACAGTATGTTTTTTTGGCTGCTATTTATCGTTAGCTACATTCATAGGAAAGTCACGTTAATAAGCTGCTTGTCATTACTACCTTTGTGTCCAGTGTTGAGATCCTCTGTTAGTAATTACAGCACAGCTAGTGCGCTCCACAGGGTAAGGCAAGCCACTTGACTTAGATATGCAATGATATTACTACCCCACTTACTTGTCCAGTAAGTGAATGTCAGGTACAAACTTAGACTAAACTCAACTTTGTCCTGTACACATCCATCTTGATAGTTATATTATATTTCTATGTTCAGATGAGTCTATTAAACTGGTTGGTTAGAAAGAGAAAGGTGGACTGTGACTGAGGTTATTGAAGCTAATTAGGGATGCAAACTGCACACCTTTTAAGCTAATGAGAAGTTTCTTTTGGATTTGAATGTACAAATGCCTATTAAGAATGGAGTAAATAAAAATGCTGTTTACATGTTGCCTATTTAAGTGCTAAAGTGTGTTGCAAAAGGAGAGACCGGTAGTGCAGGTGAGGGAGGAAAGAGAAGCAACAGAGCGGCGAGGAGGACAGGAGAGAGAGGGTGCAGCGGTAGGTCATGAGCGAGGAGAGCCTGGTCATTTCATTTGAAGCTATTCTGACGCACATGAATACGGGCTGGCGTCACATCCTCGTGGACACTGGCACAACAGCACCGCTGCTGAAAAAATGTTTTAGGGGAAACACTGTATGTCATGTATGTTGGCTCTTTAAGCCACACAAACATCTGTCATGACATCTGTACCGCGTCAGTCAAGGAGAGAAATAAAACAGTGCAGGTTCAGTGACTGAGTGTGCTGCCGTCTGCATAAATCATACAAAACTGGCAACATAAACCGAATATCAAACATAAGGCATGTTGCCACATGTTTAAGAATATACTGGTGAGCTAGTTCATTCATTTTATTTGGCGATGAAAATGATTTTGATTCGCACTTTCATCGTACTGAACTTCTCATTCAAAGTGACTGCAGGCTCATTATAGTGGGCTCCTTCCTCAGTAGTAACGGGTGGTCTACTATTTGCATAAGCCAACTGGCCTCAGAAGGAATTACAAACTGGAGCCAGCAGTCCTTTATTGCCGGATTCATGTCAATACCTCCGTCTTGTCAGCTTAGCTTCAGACATGCAGACCATTTAAGTGGAAGAGTGAGCCAGCATTAAGGAAGGATTATAGAATCTAAGAGGTTAAACATTGCCTGACCCGCTCCTTTTTCCGCCAGCAGGTGGACTGATCGAATGTTTACTTCATATGTGGCCGGATTTTCCTTTTTTGTGGTGAACAGTATTAATTCCAGAGACTTTTGAGAATTAGCTTTAGTTTTGAATTCAGTCACATTTCACTGAACAAACTTTGCTAATTGTACAGTAAATACTGTGGTTTATGATTGTAGTCACTAAATAGTCATATCAAGGTAACCATGCTTTGTTGTTTGACTCGTACTATTATGCAATCAAAGATTTAGGGAAAAGTGAGGGTAAAAAACTGTCAGTGCATGTTTATTGATTAAACCCTGATGAGAATAGCAATGTTGGTTTAAGAAGTCTTGAGCAATTGAAATTGTTTGTTTTTACAGCTCCCTGCTCTCTATCTAAAAAACTCTCCTTCAGATCTCAAAAACAATAAGTGTACTTTATCTCACCCTTAATTCCACTTTTTCTCTTAAACCACATGCCCCCTTCATCCCTCTCTGTGTCAATCAGTCTGTCAGGCAGTCAGTCAGACAAGCAGGCCTGTGCACTGTCTCCCAGCACGCATGGAGCCAAGGAATGGGCGAAGCGGGGTGAGTCATGCTGCAGGAGCATGCTACTGGATGTAAAACAGAACAGTTGTTTCCTGCTGAGTCAAACCCACAGCTCTTATTAAGTCATTATGCGGTAATTAGCCTGCGTGTTAGCGGATAGGTAGCGTAGCAAGAGAGCAGTAGTAGTAGTCTACTGCTGGAGTCTGTACCCATATCAGGCAGATGTAAACTCGGGTCTCCCGACAATAGTCCGTGGGCTGCTGGCTGTTATTTGATCAGGTTATTGATCCAATCTGTTCTGACTTTGACATGCAGCATGCACACTGGCTAATGCTTGTGTTTTCTTAGACTGGCAGGTTAGGTTACGGTTACAGCAGGTCATTCTGTGCTCGCATTAGTGTTTGGCTGTGAGTCCAGACCAGGTTCTGGCAGTGCATCTCGTCCACTCAGAGTGATGAAGACCCACTGTGCGCGCGTCTGTATCCTAGCAACAGACAAGCCCATAAATCAGCAGCGAGGGAAGGGAAACGCAGGACAGGCTAGAGACAGACAGAGAGGGTCTTTTCAATGTATGAGCGTTTCTCAAATAAAACCATCCCCTCTCTCCTCTTGTAGCCCTCCTCTCCTCTCTTCTCCACTTCACAGCGCAAACACCGCAGCCATTCTGTTTCCACATAGGCAAGGCAAGGCAAGCTTATTTATATAGCAAATTTCAACAAGGCAATTCAAAGTGCTTTACATAAAACATAAAAGGCGTCGAGACAAAATGTAAACGAAACACAAGCAATACAAAAAAAATATTTAGATAGAAAGAAAGAGTTACACAGAAAATAAAAAAGAAGAAATACAAGAGTAAAAGTTACAACGCAGTGTGAGAGTAATATTTGATTTAATAAAAGGCAATGACAAACAGAAAAGTCTTCAGCCTTGATTTAAAAGAGCTGAGAGTTGCAGCTGACCTGCAGTTCTGTGGGAAAACAACATAGAACAACAAGTAATCAAACAGGGCCCATGAGGCACGCAGAGGGGGCAAGTGGATGACATTCAAAATATGAGTAAAAGTTAACCAGTATCAGGAGAAACTAACAGCTTCGTTCACACTATGTAAACAGTAAGTAAGTGGTTAATTCATATAATGCCTCTGTGGAGCAGATGTCACTATGTATAAAAGCAAACAACACACATAAAATTCAGACACAAGATTTATGCACAAAACTAAACAGGTCAGCCCAAACCACTGGGTCTTGAGCTTCTTTTGTAAGGTGTCCATAGTATCTATAGATCGAAAGAGTGAGTTTTAGGGATGAAAATCTAATTACTGTATACAAATGGGAAAAAATAAAAAATGTAATCATGTTTGAAACTAAATTTCATTGTATAAGTGCAACACTGTGCCTTGTGCTCCAGACAGGGTCGACCCTGTCGCTCAGTAAACTTGACTATGTTAATGTTAATGTAAATGTTAATGTGTGTTGGACTATGTTGTTCTTATCTTTGCTGATGCAAAAATGGAGAAAAGTAGTAAACTGTGTTCAACAGATAACCTTGACATTAAACCACCTGAGAACTACTGTGAACAAGGATTTTGGATTGGACACCACGCAACTTCAAAGGAATAGTTTCTAGTTGGGTTGGAGCACAACCAACTACTGATCAGAGGAACCTCAGTGACCTATCAATGTTATATAGTTTATTCATGTAGGTGTCTGCCTGACCTGATCACAACCATTACAACGACCGGATTGTTTGTCAAGATTTCTTCAAGCAAGTGGCAAATCTGCTCCAAAGTATTTTGGCTGGTGAACGCATCATCTAATCTGTAAATTGTTACAATCAAAATATGAAATATGGTTTAAAGTGTCGTCCCCCTTTTTATAATCTCTTTTGGGGAAACACATCATTGTATGGCGGAGATTTACAAAAGTCTCCATGAACTGTGCATCAAACCTGATGCCGCTGTAACTGCTGACTATGTAAGCAGCCAAAACTACAACAATTACATTTGCCTGAAATGACACACAAAAAAAAATTCACAATATCACAAAAATGTTTTTACAGTTCATTGAGTTATAAAAGCTGATGTATCGATTATAAATGGAGACTGACTTAGCAAATAGATCATGATGTACATGAGGAATACGACTTATTTGTCATTCAAGCTTCCACTCCACTAAAGTGACAGAAAAACATCCAATCTATGCAGACTGATGAGGAGAGCATAGCGTTTCTTTAAATTGATACAAGAAACGAACACAAATGTCATATTTGTATCACGTTTCTATATGGTTTTACCCCATTTGAGGTTCAGTGCTTTTTTAATTCTGTAGTCTCACTGTGCCTTCATCTTATGCAATGGTTTAATGGCACACAACTGGCTGCCCAACAGCAGTTTGTCTTGTGCTCAACTCCTCAACTCCTGTGTAATGGTGGTGGATGAAAACACACATTGCCATTTTCTTTCCTCAATTACTATAAAAAGATTTTGCACTACATTTAAATGGAAACCTGACTACTGTTTCAAATATTTTTTATTGTGAAACATAAGCACACTTTGCAATACAGGTTGTCGAATGGACATGAAACCTGACTACTGATTTCCAAAAGTATATCCATTCATCCGTTCCCTGTCATTTCGGCTGTGTTTTGACCTAATGACCTTACCTCTCTACCTGGGAAATCCCTAACTGCGCCACCAGCAGTATCCAGCACTCTGCCTCCATTTGTGGTTAATAAGACTGGCATGCATCAAAGCCCTGGCTGGAACGAGATGTTCTGAGCTGTCATGAGCTGCTGTGAGGTGTTATGATGTGGTGTTATGATTTGCCATGACCTCGGGGGTCATTTGTCACCAACCTTAATGTGGTAGCTCTGAGTGAGTGTTGATGGTAAAAAGCTTCAAGGCCTGGAACCGAACCAGCGATGGGCCAGCCAAGGCAGCAGCTGCACGCAGCACATGCGGAGCTGATGGCAGGTAGAGCAGGTGCTCTCCTCCAGACGAGGGCTCTTATCAAGCCTTAATGACACAAAGATTATGATTGGCTAGTAAATATGACTTTATATTCATTAATATTTTCAGAGAAACTTTAATCCTGATTTGGAAAGGGGTGCCAAGGGGAAAGGTGACGAAAGCAAGAGAAAGAAAGAGCCAAGAAAAACTGATGATTAATTAAATATATGCCAGTGATCTTGTGAGATCAAAGGTGAGACTTTTAAAAAGGGGCTTTTACTGTCCCCGGGATATTTATGAACAGCTTGATTTTATTTTCTATGGCTTTGTAATTACTAGTCTGTGTAGTTCAAAAGTTGATGCCCCATTTCCCTTCCATTAAATAATAGATGATAGTCAAAATGCATGTCATTTCTGCAATGATAATTTTCCATCTTTGAAAACAAAACAAACCAAAAACATTATTAGGTCTTTAAGCCTCAATTATATACTGTATTATACGTTATCATCATCATATTTTAAATCTAGACTGTTTTTATACTAAAGGTGAGGTGTGAATTGAATATCCTACGCATGCGACAAGCAACCTTTACAGAAGAGTACAAAAATATGTGCAACAATGCCATCCCGGCCTCCACACAATCACAGTAATACTCACACACATCACAGAGCAACCACAGATTATAGGCCACTTCTTCAGTAATTGCTACTGGCCAGGCCTAAGGCATAATCTTGCAATTTCCTCTATGACGCGAAAAGCATGCAACTCCATATAGGCACCCAGCTCCACATGGATCCCCACGTTCTTTTTAAACTTGGAAAGCATACTTGTGATTCCCCAGATAAGAGATTAACCTTTACCTTCAGTGTGTGTGTTTATGTGGCATCATTTCCTTGTGGCCATGACCACCGAGCATTTCCCTTCCTCCTCCTCAGCAGACGTCATTCACCTTGTTGCATCACAGTGGTACGCCAGCTCAACCACATGACCTCACAGTGACAGATGCACCAGGAACCAGGTCCCTTCATCTCACACAAACATGTAGTATACGGCTTACAAGCTAAAACATTTGTTTTGATTGAATAGTTTGGTCAATGTTTGGCCCGTCGTCTCCTTGTGTTGCCAACCATGTGGCTCACAGCTCAGAGCTGGTGTTGGTTCATTTAGGTTAACATATGCTCGCAGACAGAAACTCAACCAAAATACTTCAGCGTTGAGGGCTATTGATACATTGATAACCTGTGTCGGTGACAACTGCTAATTAGTGGGGCACAACCTATTCTGGAAAGTGCACTACCGTTCCCCTTGATGGACAAAGAAGAAACAATCAAGTCGTCTCCACCAAGCACCTGTATTTCCAATGCAGGGCCAGTAGAGCCTGAAGAGAGAGCTTCTGACTACTACAGCCATTTGGGATGGCAACAGTGAAACCAATAAAACCAAGCTAGAGCTGCAGGGGAAGGTGTGCAGTCTCTGAATGAAGCCATGTCATCATCCAAACTGCTGAAGAAAAGTGGATGAAGTAGCACCTGCACACAAACGCAATGCTCTTTCATGTTCAAATTGGTGCTACATTTGATTGCTGTCATGTGGCTATAATGCCTTGAGGCTGGTTTGGTTTGTTGAACCAGGAACACCAATCTTCTTCCTTGTTCCAGTAACAATACTTTGTTCTCCAGAATGAACTAATCTGCATAATCATCATAAGCTGAACTACCAGCAGTTGCTGAGCCTAAAATAACTGTGCAGTCATTCCAAAACAAAGACTACAAAAAAATGTGCGGACAGAGAAAAGGAATAAAGAGATGGCTGTGATGAAATTGGAAAAAGAGATCTAATAAAAAAGGAAGTAAAGGTTGTCAGATGTGGAAGGTCAGGCATTTTCTCCCGTGTTGGTGCAGGACGCTATTGACCCCACAGATCACCATTAAGTTGCTGACATTCTGCAGACCCGTCTTCCTCTGCTTTCTGTCCCGAAATGAAGGTGTGATGGAGTGTGTTGCCCTCAACATCCTTATCAGCACAGCGATGTCTTTGCTGAGAGGCCCAAAGAGACGTTGAGGTGCAAATCTTGTCTGTTCAATGAAACTGCGTTAATTGGACTATTTAAAAATAGCACATTCAACAGGTCATGCACTGCCCTGCTTAATGATCTACTTCTTTTAACAGTACGATACCAAATAGGCCATGATATGTGGTTCTATTTTATGGACTCTGAAAGGAATGTGAACCAGTTGTATTAATCTATAAATGAGTTTTAATAGAGGAATTTTGTTTTAAAGATGTGTTTGACTTTTTATGGGGTGTTTCATAAAACTTGAGAGAGAAGGAAGAGTACAAGCTTAATTTATGAATTAATCTGCAAACACCAAACTTCAAACACTTTATTACCAAGCACACATATAACCCTTTATTGTGTGTTCTTTGTTGTATGAGGGACTTTCAATATGGTGGAATGAAGAGTCATAACAGTGCCATGTCATCACTCTATTTTTCCCCTAACAAGATCTGCAAAAGTGAAATTTGAAACTGAGCATCTATAACTATTATCCTGTCTCTGTCATTTAATGAGTCGTTCAGTGAGAGACTTTCAAAGTCAGTAAAAAGGGGAGGATGGAAAGTCTGCTGCCGGCACCATGAGAGCTAGACACGACACTGACACCTAGTGTTAGAGCAAGTAACTTGGAGAGCGTCTCACAAACTGCTCACATCAAGTTTATTAATGATGTATTACAGCAACACAAGACAGCACCTGTAAGTGATACTTCAGAACACAAGAAGAATTATTTAGGTATGAAAAACATAAACAGAGAGGTTGCAGTTCATTGTATGTTTGTGTTTCCCACGCCGGATTGTCAAAACAAACAACCGAGAAGCTTGAACCAAAATATGAATTAGCGAAGAGGTGAGTGATGCTGATACAATTGAACATGACATTATTCCCAAAACCACACGGAGACAAACACACATGCCATTATATGTCTTACACACAAAAATATGCACACACACACACACACACACACACACACACGCATACAAGTACAGTGAGCCTCTTAAAGCCAGAGCAGAGAGTGATAATTATGCGTGTAAATTCCAGGACCCCTCTGAGCAGCTCTGCTGGCTGGTGTTGAGAGCTGTGTCCTACTGGCCCTGCTGCCAATGGTAACCCACAGACAGCCAGCTGTCACAGTTTCAAGCCCCCCATCAGACACTTTCACTGCATCACTGAAGTGTTTGCATTATTCTGCATATGCAGAAATGTGAAGACATATGTGTGTATTTAGGTTGGCGTGTGTGTTGGTGTTTGTGCAGTACCGATGAGCACCCATAAACATGGATGCACACTGATGAGGAAGCACCCAGGCACGCGACTCATGTATGAGTGAGATTTCAGTGATGAGTTTCTGGAACTTTCAACCTTGTAATTTAATTCTCACCAAAGGGAAAAATTAACAAATAATTATATTTGGCAACAATAAAATAAACCCAAGATACATACATACAGTATGTTACAAAGTCTTCATCAGTGGCTGGAGATTACTCAGATTTCAATTTGCTGACGAAGGCTGAAATGGTTGAAAGTTCCAGCAGAAAACCTGTGTGTGTGTGTTCATTAGGGATTGTTTTGTCAAACTACTAATTCAAAGGTCAAGAATGAGCTTTGATTCTAAACATTCATATTGTTCATGATATTGGTAACGGCATTGAAAATAGAGTCAAGTCTTTTTAAAACACATTTTGATGGAAGGAATATGTTATAAGTTAATAAGAAGAAGACATCCATAAGTTCGGACGTTAGCCATACTAAAAATTGAACTCTATGTGAAAAATCATGAAAGGTTTCCGATATAAGCATGCTGCGCAAAACTTTTCAAATCCTTGCCCATGGTGGAATGACAGCTTTGTTGTATTTCACATATTTGACATTCTCTCTGTTTGTTTACTGTGAATAATATCAACAGGAGATCTGATGTTTGATGGAGCAGTCATGTTACTTTGTCTAATTGATTACATTTGGAAACAGAAGTTTCGTAACAGCATCTCAGTCTAATCTCCAGTCAGTGGCCGAGTTTGCAGTAAAATCCCTCATAAAAAAATTACAATGGATGAGTTACACTATATAACCGAAGCAGGCAATGAACACCCGTTCGTGCATTCATTCAAATCAATATACACCCACACTGACGAGATGGCTTAAAATGTCCGAGCTGACCTCTTCCTTCAATGATCATCCCATGAAGTCCTCCATGAGGTCAGCACGACCACCACAACCACAGAAAGAGGTTTCTACTCCCTCAGTTTCTCCCATGGGAATTACAGCAGCATGTTTTCCCTTTCTGCTGAATGTTTATTCTGGTAGGCATGGTGGTGGTGTGATATCTGAGGTGCAATGAGCCAAGACTGCCATGAACACATTCCTCTCTTTACCTGACTGATGAATGTTAAGCATGTAGGTAATAGGAGTGCTCGTGAACCACATCAAAGCCACACCTCTGGGCCACACCTCTGTGCACCTCACCTAGCTGTAGAGAAAATGCTATGTGACAAACATCAGGCTGAATTCACATATTCACATCTGCGTCTTAAAGCAGGGTGTCTGGGATGCTGAAAAGAAGAACACAATTTATTGAACACAGCTCATGTCTGGCTGGGCAGATGGCAATCACATAATGCAACTATTTTAGCATCACAGTGGCGAGCAGGAATCAGCTGGTTTAGTCTGGGAGGTGACTAAGAGGCGCAGAGTAGAGGGAATAGGGAGCTCTGTGGCGACTGGCCTGGTCTAACCTGGCCTATACCAAGCTGTCAGCAAAGAGGCAGATGAAAAACGCAGCAGAGGGGAGAAGAGGAGGGTGGGTGGTGGTCTGATTCCTGTTACATCATCTGTAGCTGACAGACTGTGTGGCAGACTTATCTGTCTGTGGTCTCGGGTGGCATTTGTCTGGACAAGCAGTGAGTCACACTTTCTGTTTACCTCAACGTGAACCCATCCCTGAAGCTCCTCATTCGCCATCCAACAGCCTCCATTCACCAGCCGCATGAGGGCCGGTAGCAGGGTGGCTTCCATCCGCGGGTTGGCATGCGATGCCAGGAATGTGCTGTGCCCACACCTTGCTAAACCATGACACCTTTCCTGTGGTGTAGGAGCTGGTTCCTTTCAAAAAGCTCTCAGCTGGAACCAGGAGAGTAATTATAGCCCTTCTACTGTAGCCGCTCTTCCTCTGGAGCAGACGTGGGTCAAACAGTGTTGAAAATACTGTTCTACTGTTTGTTTTCGCCTGCTGAGGTGCCAGATTTGTAGGATTTGCCACATAAGACAATAAATGAATCCAAGGCTGTTTAGACAAGCACAGGAAAGTGCTTGGAAGAAAGTTTATTACACTTTTCACTGACAACTTAACAGACTATCTGATTTGACCTGATGTGGCAAACCCCAGCCACCTGGTTCGCTATGACTGTTCAAATAAACACAAGTCTTTGCTAATATCTAGTCTGCTATGTAGAGGAGATTTACACAAAGTCTTCTCAGTTTGGCACTGAGACCTGTAATAGAAGAGGGAAGCTTCCACACATTTACCAGTGTTTTAGAAACTTTACCTGACATTAATACTGAAAGTTGTCCATCAGTGGCTTTTGAAAAGGATGCTGTCCTCAGCCAGAAACAAACTATTAAAATACAATGAAAGTCATGATAATATTATTGTTGGTTGCACATCATGTGAAACAAGAGGAAGCGTTTTGTCAAAATAATCTTAACACAAGGTCCCTTTATCATCAGATTTCAGCACATCTTATGGTATTCATAATAAAAATCTAGAAAGTGGCGCCTGATAAGTTTATTTTGTCAAACCACTAGAAGAAGAAAAAGTATCTCGTAACAGCACCCAGTGCCCTCCTAAGTATATACAAAAATTGTTATACGTAACAGTAATTTTGGTGCTTTGCACTTGAATCTCAATGACTGTTTCCCAGTTTGTGATTTCATTTTAAATTTGAGTTTTGGACATTTAGTTTGTATCTTGAAGAAAAAGCAGTGGGATGACAGTAGGGTTGCGTGTTCATATCCATAGTCAGATAATCCTATCGTCACAAACACAACAAGCAGCACGCGTCAGTGTTGCAAACATCGTTAATATGCAGGGGATGCTGACGTGAAACACGGTTAATTTAATTTAATTTAATTTAATACTACAATTAATACCAATAACAATAAGTTAATACTTTAATAGGAAAACAAGCCAAATGTCATCTTGACACTTGCAAATGCATAAGCTATAGGTGATTGCTCTGAAGATCGTCAATCACCAAGCTCATCATCCATCGGCACAACCCTGGATGACAGGGATGATGGTCACTCTGGGTGTAGTCAACACTGCACCTTCCACCTCCATTAAGTCACTTGAGCTTTTCCTCATATACAAAATGACTTTTCAAACTATTATGGGGAAACCCTCTGAACATATTAACTGAAACATTTCTTTTATTACTGCAATTAAAATTTTCAATTTCTTTAATAGATTAAACAAACGAGATATGAAGTGTTCATTAGTGAGCTTTATAAGTCTTAGTAGGCATTTCCTGTTATCTTCAGATGGAGTCAGGCTAGCTGGTACCCCTTGTTTCCAGTCTTTGAGCTAAGCTATGCTACCCGGCCGCTGGCCCCAACTACATGTCTACTGTACAGATATTATAATGGAACTGATTGTATTTTCTAACTCTAAGCAACAAAGCAAGTGTATTTTTTCAAAAATGTTTCCAAGTATAAGGACAAAATAAAATTAAAATATTAAAAGACAGATTACATGAGAAGTAATTTAGTTTCAATATTACATGAATGAGGCCTTTGGGAATGGAAAATGGCAGCATCTCAGCCACACACCTCTGTCCATTGCATCACTTGTATATTACCAGTCTCCCCTCCTCCCCTCCCCTGCCTGCAGCGGCTGCTTGGCAGTGGCTCCTGTGACCCCCCATGAGCAAGTTCAACATTAACCAATGATGACAACGTCCTCAAATGGTCAGGAAGCCCCATCAGTGGGACACAAACTCAGATTAGTGGCTCATCCCCGGTGAAAGGAGCCCCTGGCACCGTGCCCTGGATTCTAAATCTAAACCAGCAGTGCTCTCATGAGAATGACAGGGCTTGGACCGCCGCTGCATTAGCCCCCCTCTACCTCTGCCAAGCAACTGCCTCACCCACATCCTCTTTTGTATCTCTTTCTCCTTCAGATTGTGGCTTTTGCATTGTTTTTAAGTATCTAAATCTCCTTTTACTCAATGACATAAAAGACGTCATGAAAAATAATGCTTTAATGAGCAGTATCAAATTTGATTTATCAGAACCGGTGTTTGGAAAGTTTCCAACAACATCCAGCTCAAGCCTTGGCTCACTGGAAGCTTGTATTTTGTAACTAAAATCTGTGCAACAGTATCCCCTCATCTATCTAAGGCTATTTGCTTCTCCATCTATCTCAGCCTGCAGAGGAGGAATAGAAGCTTCTGCATCTCTGTTTACTGGTCTAAACTGGGGAAACCACAGTGCAGCTAATGAGACAATGATAGAGCCAATCAAGAAAGCAAGGCTTTGCATTTATTATAAGAAGCCCCACAAAGGCCCTGGACTCATGCCGTGGGGATGAGGCCACACTTCCAGTAGAGCAAGACTAATCATGAATGCAAATAAGCACAATGAAAGCAACGAGAGCGAGAGAGGTGCTGCGACGTCCTTTGGTAAACCTCTGGGAAACAGCACTTGGCACGTCTCAGGGGTTCTACTTATCACTCAAAGAGACTGAAACACACTAGCTGCTGAGACAATGATGTATTCCCACCAAGCAGACAGAGAGGGAGAGGGTAAATGAAACTGAGAGAACAAGAGATTAGCAGATAAAGTTTGCAAAAAGGCAGTGTAATCATCTCCGCCAATTTGTTCGTTGCAGTTCGGGGGGAACCAGATACACTCATTAGTGAAGGAATAAACTCACCAGCAGTATAGCAATATACATCATGAGGAGAGATGTCACTGGTCTTTGACAAAATGCTTTGGAGAGATGAGCAGAGTCGGAGGATGATATCTCTATGCGCTATGTGACAGCTTTATTGGGATTGATCATGTTTGAGTTGTGTGGTGAAACCTCCAGAGGGGTATCACTAACTCGAGTCTGGCAGCACAACTGATATTGCTTCATCTCATGCAAAGCTCTGAGCTCTGAGCCTGGCATTCCTCATTATTACTGGATATTGTTGTATATGCAATAATGTGCAATAGGATATATTGATAATAAAAGCCAGTAAATTGCACAAGCCTCCCACAGACACAACAAACACCATATAGACACAATAGGTCTACACACGGAGTAAGTTGGTTATCCAGATATAAAACAGAGGTCACACACACACACACACACACACACACACACACACACACAAAATGTATAATATGCATGTTTATAAACAAAATAATGTCTGTATCAAGTATAGTATGTCATTATGCTTGATTATGTGATTTAGAAATTTGTTTATGTTCAAAGAGATCAGATGCAGGTTTAAGTGGCTGTGCCATCCATAGTTGAAACTGTAAATCAATAGTTGGAGATTTAGAGAAGTACACAATGGCTCCTGGCAGGGAGCTGAACCATTCAGAGCGGAGGCTATCTGGAACGCGGAAGAGTGTGCCAGTTCACACTGAAACATAAGCAAATACTCAATGAATGAGGCGGCTTCCAGGAAAAGCCAGAGCCCAGTGGAGATAGCTGCTAATCTGAGCATGAAGCAGAAACCCAAACAGAGGGCGACCACAGGGCAGGCCACCCGAGCACGACGGCCAAATGCATCAGACACCTTTGGGTGATACCAAACCGCAGGACGCGCAAGAAGCCTGGGAGCCACGGCAAAAGCAGAGCAGCTGTAACCCACCGTTGAAATAACTGACCACACAGAGAACATCAGTGAAGAACAACCATCCAGCCGCTGACTGTAAGGAGTAAGGACCTTTATACGTTACACTTTAGACGTGCAGTAGAGGATTTACAGAGGATTCACCGACTACCACTGTTGAGCAATTTACAACTGGTTAACATTCAGGCAGTTTTTCAGTGTAAAAATAATCTCAAATGGTATTAAAATTGTTCAGGGAAAAACAGACATTATTAAAGGTTTTTTTGCCAAATGAGACAGAGCATTCAGAAAGGGAACCACATCGTATTGTGTAAGACTCTGTGGTATCATTAACATTTTGTCACTGGGTAAAAAATATGCCTGAAAGCTATGCCTGAAGAGGGTCAAGTTCACTGCTTTAGGAACCTTGAGTTGCCACTATGTTGACCAGAGAGTGACTCCTGTTACTGCAAAGACCCACAGCCCTGTCTCTGCCACTTCTCTCTTGTCACTGTGGGCCTGTCACATTGATTTTTGACTGTATCTGTAATCTTGGAGCCAAGAGCCATTCAAAAGGGAATCTGAAGAAACAACCACGATGATCTTCTCTTCAACCAACATTTTTTCTCACCTGGCCTTCTACTGCATTACTTTCTTTTGGTGAGTCTTTTGGCGAAACCACTATGGCGCTTTCATGCCAATTTTGCCTTACATAAAGTTAAAGTTTTTTTTGTTTTGTTTTTTTTACTTTTCTCATGTTCCTAGTCAGTCCTGCACCACCTGCTATTCCACACAGGCTTGAGAATTGATTCACGTTCTTCTGATAGAAAATGAACTATGGTGAATTTCTCCTTGCTCTGCACTGTGTGTGTCTTTAGAGTTCCCTCCACTGTGTCTGTCTATACTTTCCCACTGTCTCAACAAACAGTAAGTGTAAGTCTGTAACATTGCCAAATATGAGCGGACAACTCATTTTCCTTTTCTTGACTAAAATGATGGAGATGCTCAAGATTAAAGTGTTCAGTGCACCACATCTAAGTCTGTCACTTTAAGGTTTATGCAAAGAAACTATGCTTAGTATTCACAAGTGCATTACTCATGGATATTTCACAGAAGGGTTTAGTTACAGAAATGCCAAAAACCACCAGGAAGTATAGCATTATTAAAGTACTTTAACACCTACACTATAAGAGGAAGACAGAACCCAAATTTTTCTTTCATAGGAACAAAGTATACTTACCATGGGACATAATTAATTGTATCACAATTAACTATTTCTGTAACAAAAAAAATATCTATCCCAGAAGAAGTTTTCTTGCCTCGTGAGTCAAATTAACCACAGTAATTAACCATGTTAATAAACTGTTACAGTAATAATTAAAATTTAAACAGTAACACTAACCGTTTGGCACTGCTACCGTGATATACTGTGAAACCGGTAACCATTTCATCATAGGCCTTTGTACTATAATGTTGTAATGTTGCATACAAAATGGCATTACAAAGAAAAGGCTAAGACTGCAAAAACATATTCTCTGGGAACCAAAATGATTGTGGATATTCATTAGTCATTCAAGAACTGCTCCCGCAGCAAAGTCCGACAATGTCCGGGGATTCCTTTCACAGGGAAACGGACCATTACAGAGAAAGCCAAAAAGTCTTCTCACACTACTGTAATTCATATTGACAGGAAAACAATAACAGTGTGGTTGCTTCACAAACAAGTGGAAAACACGAATGTGGGCTTTCCCCATATTTTTGTTTGTGGAAAAGCTTGTTTGTCCTCAATATGTCACATTCTTCACCATCAGTGGCACAACACAGCACATGGCCTTGACCTAATGTTGTGGGTTTCCTCACAGGACTAGCCAAGAATTTTTTCGCAAACAGACATTTGCAGCGTTTCACACAAACCGATAGGTTTCTGTGAGCAGTTTACATGGAATATTAACACTGTTGTTAGAAACAGTATTTACTGAGTATTAGGATTAATTCCGAAGGATGATTTTTTGAAGCAAGCACACACGCTCGCACACATGCACACAGAAATGCATCCAAAGATACTACTGCCCACCCACAAGGACGTAAGTACCACATAAGAAAATAATACGGTAAACAGGAAACATGGGCGTAAGAATGCCAAATGCATTCTGCAGCTTCAGCTCAGCCTGTCCTCAGCACAGCAGTGTCTATTTCTGGGAAAGACTGTGAAAACAGCCAGCAGACTATCGCTGCTGAAAAGAAACAAATGTACTCCTGGTTTTGGTTTTTAAAATAAAACTGTATTATATAGTCAAATAAATGACAAGTCTAATGAGTGACAGTAGGTACGTAAATGTGATGTTTGTGAGCTCCGTAAAGACCATAAAGGAGCCCGGTTTTCAACTTTATTGTCTACAGCTGTCTAGTTGAGTCACTGGCACTGTAGATTGGCGAGTGGGCAGCGTTTTTTGCAGACCTGGCGCTCCGCCAGCTTTTGGTTCCTGTCATTATCTGTGCTTTGTGTCTCAGTGATGGCCACATGCACATAATGAATAGGCAACTCTTTTCCATTAAAATAATACCCTCATCAAGTGGGCTCCTGTCAGCAAAGTTGCATCTGTGCCCGACCAAGCTCCGAGCTTCAAGACAGCTCACAGAGTGCGGGCCAAAGGCTGGAATTTTAATTGTTTCACGGGAATCAACTAGTTAGTCATTCAAACAGGCTGGCGCAGGACAGCTTTCCATGAAAGATGATGAGCAGATAGAAAGACGGATTCAGGAAATGTTGCCGTAAATTAATCCCGGACAAACCACAGCTTTGAAAAGTTTTGCCTTGTTGAGATGAACTACAAAGGGTGGACTATAAAGAGGAGTGGACTTGAAAGAAGAGGTTAGAAGGAGAATAACGAGGGGGGGTTGGTGGCTACTTGTGAAGTTTGCCGAAGGAAAGATGCACCCTTTTGAGTCTCAGGGAGATTAGACATTTCTTCAAGTGACAAAACACCTTATTAACCTCTGCCTGACCTCTGAAGATTGACCTTTGACTTGTGACCCTGTCACCACTGCGCTTTACTGCTGTTGGGAGTCATCAGCCTTTTCATGAGCCTTTTCATTAAAACCAACGGTTGTGCCGAAATGCCAAAAGAAAGAGAGAATGTGAGGATTGTCTGGGTGTATATGCGACAGAAGACGGAGGGATAGGAGTAAGGGGGAATGCAACAGAGTGAAGATTTTAATTAGAGACACAGCACCTCTGGTAATCCACTCTCACCCTATTCATAAAAAGAACAAGGGTGGGAGGGATGGGCAGGGAGAGGATGAGACGTTTTTAACAAGAGGTCAGAGAAACTTTGGCTTAGAACATAGGCCTTTATCAAATCCACTGGCAAATCCACAGATTAGTCCATTCCATTGTTTTCAGGAAGTCCGCTCCCACCAACCCAGAATGCAGGAGGCGGATTTAGGAACTTTGCAAGAGCTCCAAGCCACTGAGCTGGATGGCAGAGTGTGCGCGTGTGTGCTTGTGTGTTCACGTGTAATTGTGTGTGCATGTGTCTGTGTCACTGTGTGTGCATGGGGGGATGACACAGTGAGGAAGGGGTTGTCAGGAAGGCTTGGGCTCAAACACGAAGCTCTGACCAAAAAATTCCAACGATCGCTCATGACTTTCTGGCCACCAAAAGCAATGCAGAGGGATGGCGGGCCGCTTTCCCACTGTGACCTCTCCATAGATAATATGTACTTTGGAAACTGTCATCCCTCATGGTTTTATTAAACCTTTTTTGATATTTACATGGCCTGCTGGGCTTTTCTCTATACAGAGTCAATTTGGGCAAAATGTGAAATTCTCCTCCTTGAATAAACACTATGCATTCTCCTCTGCAGAGTCACTTTACCACAGTCAAGGTCACTGGCATTTGATATGGAGCTATGGTCAAAACACTTGTGGACAGCAATAAAAGTCAGGAGAGGATTATGAATCAAAATATTCAATTACTACATTAAAGCCTATTCTTCTTCCCTCCTTTTCCTCTCCTTTACCTGTTACTTGTCACAGAATGTCTCCTGCACTATGCTTCCTGTGCTATTCAGCCTGGGGAAATGGGGCATTGGAGTGATGACAAGGACCAGGAATCACTGAATCTGTCTTTGCACACTCCTGCACCTATTTAAAGTAGGCGTCTTTCAACTCTGAAACCAGGATGGAAGAGAGAAAACACATTAGCAAAATAGGCAGAAAGCCGAGACACAAAAGGCAAATGATTTATTATAGCTTTCAGCAGAAATACCTGTGCAGGAGTGCAGGCCCTCAGGTGCTTTTCTGGCAGAGTATAGAGGAGGATAAGAGAGTCAGTGCTGAGAGATGTGCTGGAATGAGGAGCCTGGGAGTCTTTGGCAGCAGGTAGGCAGGGAAGATGTTGGTAGTGTACCTCACAGGTGGGGACTTTGGGGAGAGCTGAGGAACGGGTGCTTCAGCCACTGAGGGGTAGCTGGAAAACATTTTTGCCAAGGGGATCTCACTTGTTTTCTTAAACATCAGGTATTCATGACCCGCAGGCTGGTGGCTTTTGCTCATGTCTATTTTCACTGATTACTATCTTGAAAATACAAGACAACCTTGACACCTCTGGTGAATTGCATGTTTCCCATGTGGAAAACTGATCATGTAAATGAAATAAAACTAATGACTTAATTTACTCACACCACATATCGCATTAAATAACTATAACAAACAAAGACCTGAGTTGGCAAGGAATGAGTAAAGAACAAATCTGAAACTAACTGCTAGTGAATTAATATCTGACAAGTCAATTTTCGGAAAAAGCTCTGAAGTAATTGTAATATAGGAAGAAGAGGAGATTGCTAGATACTACAGTATGTTGCCGAACCAGTACCCGATGATTATGCTGATTAATGTATTAGATACCTATGATATTTGTGAATCTATTTATGACCCAGCTTATTGATGAATGTTTGCTCTGAAGTGAGTTGAGGCTGGTCAAGGCAAGGCGGGTACTTAATGGGACATAAATGATAATTATACTCCATGTAATGATGCATGAGGTATATGAAAACATGATGAGCCAATAGAAAGACAGGGTATAATGAAATAATTGTTGTGGGCATGAGCTGTGTGCTGAGATTATTACTATTTGCAACATTTTTACCCCCCTGAATTTTGATGATGCACTTGATTGATTTAGAAAGTAATCCGTATTCAGATTTACATATATCGCGGAATAATTACATACAGATTCATTAATATAGATGCAATCTAATCACAACCAACTTCACTTAAAAATGCAACCAGCCAATGAGGAGTAGGTTTTGATAAAACATGTAAACCCACTGCCTTTAACAGTACAGTACCTGCCGAGGAAATTCCTTCACAATGTGATAGCAGCATCGTTTTAAGACAGAAACAACAGTTAATGTCTTATTGTCATAAGTATTTAAGTGTGTCAACTTCTGACAATGTGTAAGATTTAGCTGAAGACAATATGGGGATCTCTGTATTGGTAGCTGTCTTAGTCTAAATCAAGCTTGACAAAAGCAGCAAAGTACACTCATCTAGCACTTCATTAGCAACATCATACTAATACTGGGTGGGGCATCAGTTATTCATGACATGGCTTCCAGAAGATGTTGGAAACATTCCTTTTTCTTGATTTTGGTTCATGTTTACATGATTGCACCACATAATTTCTGCAGATTTGTCAGCAACACATTCATGCTGCCAATCTCCTGCTCTACCACATCCCAAAGATGTTCTGTTGGATTCAGATCAGGTGACTGGGGAGGCTACTCAAGTACACTGAACTTATTGCCATGTTCATGAAACCAGTTGGAGACGAGTTTTGCTTTGTGCATATCGTGCTGAAATACTGATTGATTGGTAAGGGGGTCCAAATTGTGCCAGGATGGCTTCAAGATGGCAGCGCATGAAGACACAGCAGCCCAGAACTCTCTAGGAGGTAGTAGCTACACAACCAATATTAAGACCTACACCCAAACTAAGATTCGGAGTCTAAGAGACTGTTGTACTGGATGTGCCCCCAGAGAGTTTAACACTATTCCGAAAATGATTACTCGCTCAGCATGGTGCACAAAGACCAACGGCCCGACAGAGTGGAGACACAGGCAGAGATGTGAGAAGAAGCAAAAACATGGCAAGCAAGCAGGGATCCAGGCCAGGCTGAGAGCAACACCACATAAGCCTGGAGTACACTACCCAACATCTTTCTCACCAACGCCCGCTCTCTCTCTCGTCAACTAGCTGGACGACTTGAGGCTGCGGATTACCACCCACTAAATGGATAACTGCATTGTGGTGATAACAGAGACCTAGCTGCATGAAAAAATCCCCAACTTAGCTGTGGAGCTAGCAGGCCGAAACCTCTACCATGCAAACCGCACATCTGACTCTGGTAAGACAAGAGGAGGAGGAGCGTGTGTATACAAACAACAGTTGGTGCACAGACCCCACTGTTATTAATAGACACTGCTGCCTGGACATGGGAGTTTTTAATGCTAAAATGCAGACCCTTTTACTTAACGAGGGAATTCTGAGTAGTTTTTATCAGAGCTGTCTATGTACACCCCTGAGCTAATGCTAAGCTAGCAATGAGCAAACTACACGATGCAAACAGCAGACATAACAAAAATCGTAAGACTTGAGACACAAAGCAGGTTGGGTCAATGGACTCATGCTGCTGATGTCAAGTTCTGACGCTACCATCTTTGTGCCTCAGTAAAAATCCAAATTCATCAGACCAGGCTACGTTTTTCCAGTCTTCAGCTGTCCAGTTTTGGTGAGCCTGTGCCCACTGCAGCCTCAGATTTCTGTTCTTGGCTGACATGAGTGGAACCCAATGTGGTCTACTGCTGTTGTAGCCCATCAGCCTCGAGGTTCAACATGTTGTGCACTCTGAGATGCTTTTCTGCTCATCACGGTAGTAAAGAGTGGTTATCTGAGTTACTTTAGTCAGTCTTCGGTTTCAGAAATACCCAAACCAGTCTGTCTGGCACCGACAATAATGCCACGGTCAAATTCACTGAGATCACATGTTTCCCCATTCTAATGTTTGATTTAAATGAAATAAAACACTGTATAGATACAGACAGCGAGGACCACAGTTAAGGTTCAGAAGAGCAGTTTATAACTATAAGTAGGGATGACAGACCACAGACCGAGGTACTAAGTTTTAAATGTCGGCTTATTTATGTTGAAAATTAGTTAGTATGCACTGATACCAAATCACACATTCACAAACAAAGGAATTGTGCATTAAATCCCTTGAAACTGTTTTTAAAAAAGTGTTTTTTTTTTTTTTTTTTTTTTAAAGAAGAGAAAATTAAGTATTTCTACCTATTTTATTTCACTTTGGTTTGACTTAAACCTATTTGAGTTCAAGAGTTCATTTCAACGGAGGTTCCCTCAAATTGTTCCTAGGTTCACTCTGTGTTATCTATCGATTAGGCAAATTTAAGAGTTTAGTTCAACCATCTGGTTAATTAACTTAACCAGCAAGTTTATAATTTACAGTAACACAACACATTGCATTACCCAGTCAGCACAAGTGAGTTGCGTTCCACAGTGTGTTGCAGAAAAATACTGAAAGTTTAGTCCTACCATGATTCAGGCGAATCACTGTCCTTATCTTGGGAGTGCAGGTCAGTCTTGTAGAAGCCAGTCCAACGTAATGTTTCCAATGGGTGGTTTGCATCTTCATTCACCAACTCTGGGTGTGCAAACACCAAGTCATTCTCACAACTGAAACCTGGCCTGTTGTTCAACAGTGTAAAATACGTATAAATATCTTAGTCATACATATTTCATAATATAACTAAGCATTTGAGGAGGTCTTTCACCTCACCCTGCATTCATGTGGTGTCAAAATAATCGGAATATTGGACTAATGTGTACACCCCCACCTCTTTAAGTAGAAACAACAATTCGGAAAGTCGACCAAAATTTTGGTGCATGTCTTGCCAGTTGTTGACGTCATATATGCAGACACATAGTGAACTTTTTTTGCTTGATGAAAACATTTTTGATAGATTAGTTATAAAAGTTTTTTATTAGCAGCAACTCTGATAATAAGTAACACACAAATACTGGAAACAGCTATTAATGTGTTGTGATAACGCCGAGTGATAAAATACAGCATATCTTCTGTGTAGTGTCCATGTTACCACATTCCAACTTAACAACACATGGACACGAAGAAAGACCTTCCAACTACGGAAATGGGACAATCCGAGTAGCACGTGAATGCAGCATAAATACTGGTTAAGTGTTTGATTTACACTGAACCACGCCCTAAAATGGCGGCGCCCTTACTTTACTCTACTTACGAGGCTAAACTTGACCATGCCTGTTGTATGTGCCTTCTCAGTTCACTTTACACAAAATATAACATAAAACGTATTCACACTGTCTTAGCTTAGCTAGTGGCAAGTCGGGCTACACACCTGGCCTGAACAACAAGGAAATAGCTTGCTAACTGATAAGTTAAAATATAGATTAAACTCACCAAATCGTTGTTCAAAACGTGAACAAAGCAGTTTCCAGCATTGCAGACAGCAGGTAAACCCAATTTCAAAAATTGAAAAATAAAGTTTCCCCAAAACATACTTGTTTCGTCTTGTTTTCCTTTTGTCCTCGCTGGTTTGTGTTTACAACTTCTCCGAACGCTCCTCTCTTGCGCAACGCTCTCTTTCTCTCTCTCTCTCTTTCCAGCAGGTGGCGCTGCAGTTACACTGCTTGGCTGCACTTGTTAAAGCAACATTACACAGAGTAAAATGGCAAAATCATCAGTGTAGACTACCATTATAACTGTCAAACTTCATAACTGATGTTATTTAAGTTGCTTACATTGTATTTCTTATTTGTTTAACCTTCTATTTGTTTACGTTAATATAAACCTAGGTTACATGAACATTAACTGAAGCTCCTGGCCTGTATTTACATCATTTGCAAGGCATCTACTGCTAGCACATGATTGGCTGATTGGATAATTTGACGAATTGCAGGTGTACAGGTGTTCCTAATGAAGAGCTCAGTGACTGTAGATTCAGGAGCTGTTAACATGCTAAAGATAAGTTTAATATTGGCTAGCTGATTAGCAATAGCTAACATTAGCTCGCTAATATGCTTACCTCTGGACGAGCTGTGGTTTCAAAACAGCAGTCTTGGCAGCCATCTCTTTTAGCGCACAGCTGTCAGATGTTTGGGTTTACATGCGCGCTGTTCTGTGGAACAGATCAGGGGATTTTTGAGCAAACTGGATTACATCAAACAGTTTTTATGAGCCCCTGCAATACAAACATGTGTCACATCTGTAAACCAACTAGCTCTCCACCAGGCAGTCCAGTGACAGCTGTGAAGACAGTTTTATTTTTTTGGGGACTGGCCGAAATATAGAGGAAACTTTTTTAACTGGTGGACAGTATTACACATTGTTCAGTGTAGCCTATAAATCAACCCACTGGTGAGAATGATCTACCCAGTTCCTTAGCACTACATAGCTCCATTTTCATTCCACAGTGGCCATCTAACAAAGGTTCAGATTAGACATAGTGGGTGTATACTAACTTTACTCTGATCAAAATCCTGTCATATTTCATGTGTAATCAAATCTTTGAATATTTTTGACCCAACTTCAAAGTAGAAAGGCAGAAAAGCTACTTATAGGGCCAGAAAAAGAGGTCCTAGCATTTTTCTGAGCTCCCAACATCATCTCAGGCTTCCTCAGCAGATGGAGCTTGTTCGGTCGTCAGTGAGATATCTTTTATGTAACACTCTCTCATTGCAATCTCTCATTACACATTTCATCTTTCTCAAAAAACAAAAAAACAGAAAATAACTAAAGCCTGTCCCTGTGGTTTCCTATCCATATTGTGTGTTCAGTCCTCGTCTTGACCACTGTCTACCTGTTCCCGTACCCAAATTTGGCCTTTTCCCTCCATTTCCTCACCTTTGTGCAAACTGCTGCATAGATGACCAATGCTAATTCTATTGGTGATTCTCTTTTGGTTCAGTCGGAAATTATGTGTGGCTTGTTGAGTATTTGGAGGTTTCATTACTCTTCAAAACTGTTTCCAGCTTTTAGAACAAATGGCTTGTGATTACAGGCCGGTGACTGTAGGTAAACAAAATCACCACAAGTGACTTCCTACAAGACTTCCTTCTTTACAAGACTGGCAGACTACGTCAGCCTTTGTTTTGCAGTTAAACCCAACCAAACAGAGATGCCCACAATACAAAGTATTGGTCAGGGTGACTAAACAAACCAGGGGTGTTGTTTGAGTTTTGCCATATCGTCACGGATGCCAAGTTACTCATTTGTGATGTCTGCAGCTGCGTCTGTGTCTTGTCTTAATGTAAATTAATGTAAAATGTTCAAGCACAACAATAAACATGACATTTATTGTCTCTTGTTGTCCTCTCATGTAGTAAATGAGCCTCATGAGCTACCGTCCTTTTGTGCGACGCTTTTTGCCCATTCATAGAATCACACGTTAACATCCACTCTCAGTATTCAGTTTCACACGCATCTCACCAGTGTCAAGTCCTGCTCTAGTTCTGAACGTCATTGGCAAATTGAAGGAAAAGTAAATATTTAACTAAAACTTAAAAATAATTTTCCACCTCACTAAAAGGACCACACACACATACACACTCACACCAACACATATGCATGCATGCGTGCTGAGTGCAAAACTCTCCTCCTTCCCTCACACTCTCTCGCTCTCACGCTCTCTCTCTCACACACACACACACACACACACACATACACACACACACACACACACACACACACACATTCTTACCTTACCAACAGTCCCTATTTCTAGTCATTTTGAAAAAGAAAAAAAGCCCAAGATTTTTATTGAAGGTCTTTTATCATAAAATAACTGCAAAACTGCTTTTGTAATTTTCTTTTAAAGAATGTCAAGAGAGGACTTGCAACCCTGGTCAATGTCTGCCTGTCAAACAGGGGACCTCCATAGTCTGCAGTAACACTGTCTGTGGTGAGCACAGACTTTCATAAATGGATCATGTTGCTGTATTGTTTTTGACTTCTTGCTTTAACAAATATTCTGAAAGTATTAATGTAGTGTTGCATTCTGTTAGCACTAAAATGGCCAAAAGGAATGAATATCTATTAAAAGCATTAAAATATGTCATCCATAATGTATGCAGTGTATATTGATTCTTATTAATGTAGAAGGCAAAAGTAGTGGCTACTTCAGTACTAGCGTTTTGTGATAGTTGCAAAAATCTTCAAATGTTTTTAAATACTTTGCAACTGCTGCTTGTGGTTTTCTGTCCCACAACCCACTGATTTCTGTATCTGCTGAGGGTGGGTGGCTGGATGGCACCCAGCACAACATTGGTTGTGATGCTCCAGGTACCAAAAACAGGAAGGCTTTGAACCAGGCGCTGCACCACCACTGGCGCCTAACCCACCACGCTATCAATTGTATTGGGAGCTTCTCACTGAATGCTTTTCTTCACTTTGGGTTTTGGACTTCAGAATTCACTGATAAGTATCCTATGAATGTTGAAGCAGTCGGACATCCTGACCTATCATTATTAAGACAGTTGAGGTCCATTTGTTAGAGTCCTTAAATCTGCTCTGTACTTTTGATATCTTGGGATTGATTCTCAGGCTTTGCAGTGAATTTTGAAGTCCATCACCCAAAGTAAATATTCAAAGGCTCTAGGAAATATGGGTCACTTGTCTGACCATAGCTTCTCGTGTAAGAGAACTGCTTTTGAGATTTGAGTTCAACCCTTGTGAGGCTCAGTGCATTTTCAAGTCCAAAACCCAAAGTGAAGACTGCCAGTGAGAGAAGCTGCCAGTGTGAAGGTGGAGTGGTGGCTTTGCTGGTGACCATATCTGGAGCTACAAAACCAATCCCAGTGAGTGCGGAGGTCCAGAGAAATACAGGCTAGAGTGGCTAATATTTTGCTACAACATGAAAATGAAAAAGTTCTGCATGTACAGTATATATAAATACAAAGTGATGTGTAATTTTACCATATATAGCATGGGCCTGCACCGGCCCTGCACTGCACCTCCAAAATGGTTTTGGCTCACCGGTCCACTGTTGGTGAATGTGTAACAACGGAGAGGTTCACTCTGTATAAGCACACAGCCACACAACACACGCGCATGCACGCACGTACGCACGCACACACACACACACACCCACATGCACAGTTCTGCTTTCCTTCAAAGCCACATCCTGAATCTCCTCCCTCAGGGGAGACGATTTACACTGTGGTTGTCCTTCAGGTACACCATAAGAGCTCTGCGCTGAAGCCTCTACTCTTACCCCTGATTTCTGACTTGGCTTACAGTAAAATGGATACAGTGGAAAGAATAGAAAAGTGGAAAATCTGCATTTATGTATGAAATCATATTAGTAGCTTTGCAGAAATTTCAAACTTGCTACAGTTCAGTCAGTCATTCCTTTCAGACACAAAAACCATACTGTGATAAACACATGGGGAAATAAAGGCAAAGGGAATTACTCAGCAGGGCAGCCTATATAGTGTTCTTATATAATCTATATTCTTTGGCTGGGCTCCACATGGGTCTTGGGTGGAGGTTAATGGGGGCTTAAAGAGGGCAGTCAAGGCTAGGCCACTGGAGGAAGCAGTGGAGGGGGGTTAATCAGAGCACCACACATGATCCAGGTTAACTATACTCACTTGGCCTTTAGGATTGTGGCTGTTTAAGCGAAACACATGAAGTGAAAAGCTATGGTCCACAGCGTTGGTTGGTACCAATGTTTAAACAATTCCTGGCCATGTGAACAGTTTACTGACAATGTCAAAACCCTATCAACCCTCTGCAATACTCATTTTTTTAGTGGTTGTATTTAACTTGACATTTGCAAGAATGTGGGCAGTAATTTTACCTAATTTCAGAGACAACCAGAAGACACATGTGGCAAACTGCAGCGTGGAGCATTCAACTGTCACTGAATTTCCCCTGAATTTCAAAAACAGAACACGGTGTTGTTTCAATATAAACTATGATTTCCTGGCCACATTGTTGCAATGCAGAAAATAAGAAAAAAATGTTGCAAGCTTCAACTTAAGTCAAAGCAGCTGAACTTCACAAGGCATAGCAAAGCAGAATAAATTACTGTTAACGCATTTTGCGGTACATCCACAAACGTCTGCATGTAGGGTCAAGCTTTAGGTTGCACAGGAAAGAATATTGCCAAAGATTCATATTTGGAAACTTTGCAATTTGAGAGCAGATAATGTGTGAAATTTCAAATGTTCCCGTGGTATTCCTCAAGACCCAGAATCAATTTAAAATCTTCTTAGTCTTTTAATGTGAACCTGGCCCGTCTCTTTAACATGGCTGTTATCACACAATATTAAGTTGGTAGAATTGTTCTTCTCAAATAAGAAGTGCACGTTACATTACTTAACAAATGAAAAATGAAATGAAAAAATGATGAGAGAATACCTCAACGACATTAAAAAATATACATGTATATATACTCGATTAAGAGGGCAGCTATCTGAGTGAGGTACAGCACATTTTTGCAATTCCAAACTGGTCATTATATTCAATTCATGCTGACACCGAAACCGTTTTACCAATCATTCTGTGACAGCCTATGCAGACTATTGGCTGGCAATAAACACCACCCACCTATCGCAGGGGCCACCAATCTACAATAAATGATGCTTTAGCTTTCTGCGGCCGGCATAGTGTCAGCTTACACATCATCAGCATTCCTGAAGTCTTGCCCAGTGCAAAGGTCTATTTACACTGCCATAATAACACAATTGTTCAAATGGGCTGTATGAAATATGAAATGAAATGGGAGAGGAATGGAATCCAGTCTGATATGCTTGGTTTCAGAGAGGAAGGAATTGCCTGTCTCGCCTTGTTTACCATACGCCGGCAAAATAAATCATAATGCTGACAAATGTACATTTCTTTCCAATCTATGAGCATATAATGCCTTTGTGTGGTTTCTTGTCACAGGACACTCTGTCAGATTCAATTATGCACGTGAAAACTTTCCTCTCAGAAATAAACAATTCACAATAGAGGTAGCAATGCACTCAGAGTTAAATTGTTGCCCGTTGGGCTGCATTTAATGTTGTTTACTTTGAAATGTAGTGAATGTGTGTACATTATAGTACAATAATATGTCTAAGATTTGGCAGTTTCACTGACCTTGGACATAACACAAGGGCTGACCAGCCAGATGCCAGCGTGTCTGTGCTTCAATCTCAATATCAGAAGCCGTGAGTGGATTGCATACAACAAGAGCACAGTAAATTCCTCTGCAGTGCATTTCAGTCTTGATTACACAACTTCCCATGGTGGTAACTTGCAGGTTTGTCATGGACTCTTCGCTGCTGTAGATTCTTTAATACAGGTCTTAATAAAACATGACAAGATTAGACTCGCCTGTGGTTTCAAAACATAAACAATCACCATGAAAGCAGTAGACACCAAGGCCTCCAGATGTCCTCTCTCTACAAAGCAGGTTTCCAAGGGAGTCGATCCAACAGCACAAGGCTGGACAAGGCAGAGTTAAAAAAAAAAAAAAGTGTTTTAGTCTGTGGCATTTCTGTCAAGCAGGAGATAAAATCAGGACATTGTCTAATGGAGAGGTATGCATGGCTTTCTTGGAACAGAATAATGGATAGCCAAAACAGTTGCAAAAATAAAAACCTGATGCTTTGATTATTGGTAACCATGAGAACCAGTACTTGGAAGAATTGCTTAATGTTACATGGCGTTCTCTTTGCATTGACTGATGGCAGATGGATGCCTTAAAACATGCTGGGTTTTGAGGTTTGATTCCTGCCATGGCATACTAAAGATGTTACTATCACATTGATATCAAATGTTTCACTTAAACTTGTTCTATCACTGGCAGGTGATGGCAGTATTACAGTGTTGCTACTATGTTATGTGGTACACTGTGGGACATTCGGAACTAGCTGTGGTTTACATTTAAGCTCCATGTGTTTTCTTGCAATATTCTCCCATTGTATTGTCCTAAAAAACTTGTATAAATGTCACTCTAATCCTGCCTGCCATTACTCAACATCTTCCCATGAGGTTGAATGATTATGGATAGTTTTACAATAGGTAATGCTAAGCCAAGCAATATGTCACGTAATATACAAAACACCAATGTGCGCCAAGCAAAAACCATATTATTGTCCATCTGTGGTCAGAGCGTCGGCTTCCCATGAAACAAGGCTCCAGGGGCCAAATGTTGTTGGATTTGTGGCCAGGGCCACACTGCATTTTGGCCATCGCATGTGTCATAGATCCGCCTGGTCCCCTGATGGTGGAACAGTGTGTCCAGAGCTGGACTGAAAGGGAACGCTTCCTGAGGTCAGGGAAGTATAATACACTAGCTGGCTCTCAAATAAAACTGGTTTGTTTTTCTTAAAAGGAGGTTGAGGTTTCTGGGTTTCAGTCCATCAGCCCCACAGCACACCACACCACCTCCACTCCTCTCCATTTGTTACAATGGAGGCCTTATGGTGTGTGCATTTTGACCTTTCTTGATTTTAACACAAGGTGGTGATTGGCAGAAAGTATGTTTCATTGTGACTGGAGCACTGGTTTGGCACACCTAAATGTCAGCTGTGTATAGATTTGGTGAAGAGGGACTGTGAATATAGCGCCATTGTTGAAAATGCTTTTGACTCTGAGAAAATTACACAGAATAAACAACATGTAAAACATTCGACTTAAAAATAGCAATGACAAGGACAGCCAATTTATGAACAGCTATTGCAGAAATGTCTATCCCTCCATCTTTTTTTCTATACCATATAGAAAGGGTCATGGGGGGCATTTCATACTTTTATTTAAAAAAATTACAATTTCACAAAAATGGGCATTTAACTTCAAACATACACTGAGACAGAAAGAGACACAAAAAGTCATTTTCAATCTTCATAAATAGTACACTCAAAAAAACAGAAAACTGAGTCATCTCATTTTATAAGGTCATACATGAGAAGATGGTTTGTTTGGTTTTTTTTTCTAAGCTATATTAAAGTTAGTGGCTGGAAAAGGAAGAAGTTATGGAGAAGAAGTTGTGAGTTGCTCTCTTATCCCATCGAGAGATTACGCTCAAGTGTGAATGTACTCTGTTAACTTGGAGAAAGCACAGATCCAAAATAGTTAAAGCTCACTGGGTGTAATGGTCAGCAATGGTCAGTAATGGCCAGTGGTTTGGCAAGAACTGCTCCTCGTTACACAGCTCTTCCTGTCCACACACATACTGTATAATAAAGACTTCCTCAATAGATTGGAAACCACTCCGCTCTCACCAGGACTCTTGAGTTCTCCTTTCTCACTCTACCCCCTCTCTCATTCTTACTTTCTTTCACTCTTTCTCATTCTCTTTGTCTATCTCACTCTTTCCTTCTACATACTGACCTTCCCAGGCTGGCCTGGGTCTTTATATTTCAGGCTTTGAGGCTACATCTGAAACAAAAGCAAAATTATGGGTCTGGTTTGGCTTGAAGAGAGCGCAGTGACCCCGGCATGTGGTTTTCTTAGGCCAGACCAGAGAGAGGTGAGGTGGGGAGAAGAATTTGTGTGAATCTAGCTGTGTATTTGAAGAAAACCCTAACCGCACCAAATTTGAATGTGTCATTAGCAGGAGGGGGTGATCTAAACTTGGGCTGGCCAGTGATGGAGTCAAATCCACATACTACCGGAGACACCACGTGCTATTCCTTTTTTGTTGAGCGATTTTGGGGGGAACGTAGGGGCCATAGCCTCGAGAGTAAGCACACTACTTATCACCTCATAAATCGTCTCACCTCCTCATCACTTGTCCAAGTCATGAAGCTATTGTTGCTTGAAACTTCTATGACTTGTGTCACTTGTTGCTCTGGTTTTTCACCTTGAAGTGGACTGGTATTATCCAACTCACTATCCATCACATTTACGATATTATGTTCTTATTCAGTGAAATAATAAATGGATTATTGCAGGTGTTGCAAAAAGAGGCATTGCTTAATAGGTGCAGCATTTTTTCAGACACCTTGGTCACCTGGATCCATACTCCTAAGTGCGTGGGATGCCCTCCCATTGTTAGTATATTTAAAAAAAAAAAAAAAAAAAAAGGTGTACCAGTGACAGATAAAAAGAGAATGATGTATTTTGAGACCTTACGCAGATGGGTCACCCTACAGTAAAACAATCAGCAAATAAAGCTCACAGTTTCTTCCTGTGTCTCCTGTGAGAGTTTCCTACAGTGGGCCTGCATCGTACTGTGTGGTCTTGAACCCTATTTAGACCTAGTGGGTGACCACTGTACAATTAGGTATGCCATGTTTCACAGCAGCAGCAGAAAGTGGAATTCCTGTCAATGGAGCAGACCTTCTCATGTTTACTGCTCACATATTCTTCCCTCCATTCATGGCAGTGCACCCGGCTGGGCTTATGGTTGATTGTATCATGCAATATGAATAACACAATTATAAAACCCCACAAGACACTCCATGTTTATGTAACTGCAGATCCTCCAAGGGGAAGGACTTACTACATTGCAAGAATGAAAGTTGATGCCCCAGATGGCAATTTCAGAGCAAACATAAATATATGTTTCTTGGCTTGAATGTGTTTGACACAGCTAATTTTATGATGACACAGTTTGATGTCAGAGGAAGAAATGGGTCATCATTTTGTAGATTTTCCTGATAAAATAATAAATCTTGTATTGTTAATTTTATACAGATAATGCACAGAAAAAAACAATTTTTTTAGCACATTATTTACACTGAAATCAATGGCAATTGTGTCTAGATGTCGAAAAACAACTGCATTCAAATTTTGTTGAAATGTTCATGAATTAACTTTAAGTATTAATTCTATATTTTATCAAAAGGCAAAACTGTGTTGAACTGGACCATCCAGTGAGGATTTCATCGGGCCTTTAAGAAGACAGTGTCAGCGCCATAACTGAAAATATTCTGGTTTGCACTTTTGTGGAGAAGTGAATTGCCAAGTATTCGGCGTGTTTATAGATTTCAGTCAGTGGCTGCTGATAGATGACAGCTGAGGAGTCGGACATCCCTAAAGACAGACCAGACAATCTTGTTTTCAAGGGTTGGGCATGCGATTTGGGGGAAAAAAGGACAACAATGGAGAGAAATCACATTATGGTTTTAACCCCTTGAGCCAAATGATACCATGCTTCATTCATAATGGTGGAAAGTAGACTTGAAGCATCAAAGTGAAGGGGGAGGTTTTACACCCATGACTGTCTTGAGAAAAACCAGCAAAAAACCACAGCTCTGGAATCATATGTTAAAATCATTACAGGGTAAGACCCCTTACCACTGCAACCATGCCCTAACGAGAAATCTATCCGTGCTGCTGCTCGTTGAGTGGTGTTTTTGGGCGGTTCGGTGACAGACCCTCGTGTGAACTACCATTGCTTCATCACTCTGTAGCCCAATTGCACATCCTTGAGATTAGGCTTTAGAAGCCGCCATGGCCACTTAGCAAAGGCCAACCAAATGCGACGGCTTCTAAGAATCCACAATGCGTTCAAATTGGGCCTTCACAATCTCTTCTACAATTACCATATACCACACACACAGTCCATTTCAAAACACAGCCGGCATCCATATATTACTCTAACCATTGACTGATTGGCAATGAGCTCCTTTTCAAATAAAGAGCTCTCTTAAATCTACCTACTTTTGCGCAAGTGGTCAATCAGAAGTGGGAACCTTGACAGACTGATGAGCTCACAATATGATATATTATAGCTTACTCCTCTCTTGAAACATGCACTCTATGTTCCTTAACCAAATATCAGCAAGGAATCTCAGAGTCAGATTTGTTCTCATGAGCTTAAAACGTATTCTCAGCCTTTGCTCTCAACAAGTGGATGACTTCCTGGCAGGTCCATCTGTTGGACAGTACTGATCCAAAGGATGACTGGTGGTCAATGTCGGTACCACCCTCTTCCCACACTTAGTGGCTCGGCGAGTGGGCACAGGCCAGAACGTGCTCTGGGCAAAGGGCTGTGTGTGGTCCCTGGAGCTCCCACGATAGTCCAGTCCTGTCCAAAAGAAAGCCAATGCCAAATCCACAATGTACGTAAAAACGTAATAACATTTCCTTGAATTCTGGAAATCTTATTTTGAAGAATATACAAAAGGACATCTACCCTCGGAGAATTTACTATAAATATTTTCGTTGGTTTGTACATGTGTCAGTGTCCCTGTCAAAGTATTGTTGCTCTAGCTCTATAAAGGACACCTTTTGTGCCACCCAATTGTAAAAATTTGAAACACATTTGGTAATGTTTAATTCTAATACTAACGTAACAGAAAAAAAATGCATACATATTTATGATTGCTAATCAGTAACTGGGATGATAATATAGAACAATAGAGCAGACTATTATGATGACATATTCTGGGATGAAATGCTTTGTCCCTATAGTCATGTCTCAGAGGAGATGGCAAAGGCTGCTTCTTCATCTTGTGCGTTCCCCAGCACACAGCGGGTCTGCTCTTAATTGTGGCAGGGAGAACATCGGCAAGAGTCATTCTATTCTTCATTTTATCCCACAGACACACCAGAAAACAGCTACAGTAGTCTCTGCAAGCTACATTTTCCACGGGAAACAGCCGCAAGCTCAAAAGAGCAAAGCGCAATGTCATCACCCAGGAATCCAAGAAATACCAGAAAGTCTGAGTTTTATTACAAAAAAATCATCTGTGAGCACAAACAAATGTGGAGCACAAACATGCCTTTTAATTGAGAAGGCAGATGGTCCCATGGCGGGCGGGACAACGGCAAGCAGGGACTGTGGAAAACAGAGCATCCGCGGTGACCACGACCCTCCATTTCTGTCGCTCCAATTGGGAGACGGGGTCTGGGGTTGGAACCCACAAGACTCAAACAGAAATCACCATTGTTGCCTCAGTGAGACACACAGACAGACCATTTCACAGGAGCAAGTTGTATTGGGTTTCCGGGGGGGAATGTTGTTTATCCAGTTCATCATCATTGTTGTGTTTGTCTTCTGCTGTTTCTGTGATAGCTTTGGGAATGAAGCCACTTCCACCCCAACCTGAAATCCCGAATGCAAAGCGATATCGGCAGAACAGTCGAACATTTACAGTGAAAGAGTCTGGAAGCGATCTTTGGCGTAATCATCGTGTAAAAGCTAATTTCTCGGTAGTCACCGTAATTTGAGGAATTCCACTGGGTGAAATGTTGTAAGCAATTCGAGCGACATGTATGAAAATGTTTTATGTTGGCTGGGATTATACTGAAGCGCTCTGAGGAACTGAATCTCCCCTAAAGATGCCTTCCCTCCCTGACTGGTCATAGTAACTGGATCCTCTGTTTAATAGTTTGCTGTAGCAGGGGACTGACTGAGTGGTTTCCATTCCGTTGGGCTGTAACCGATTGTCCCAGTGACCACAACAAAGGATGAAAAAGGAAGGAGGGTGAGGGGATAGAGAATAACCCCCGGCTCAGTATGGACTGGAGAACTCTGAGATCAATGACTCAATGGCTTCCAGAATCTCCCCCTGCTTAACTACATTTTAACCCTAACCTTATCTGTAGCATCTGCTTTATCCTTACCACACAACAAGTCAAGGCTGTGTGATACATAGTTTGTATAACATCATCATACACACAGGATATGGTGTCTAACAACCGGTCTGGCTTCTCTGAACTTTACAAAGTCGGAATCAAGAAGGCTTGATCTATTTAATTCATCCAGACATGAGAGGAAACGGAGAAAGGCATCATCACAGCGGTCTACCAACAATGTAGGCCATATGTCCATTAAGTAAGCATTTTGTTCAGTTTTGTGAAGGAGATGTGTGTGCATGTGTGCGTGCGTGTGTGTGTGTGTGTGTGTGTGTGTGTGTGTTCTGCTTTGTGAAGGGTGACTGCTAAGTCAACAGACGTATGGTGTACAGAGCCAGTGTTGTTGATGAAGTGGCATTACCTTCACAGACCTGCACTTCAGGTGTCCATACTGTAGCGGGTAACCATTAACCAAACCTACTTTGTGTGTATGACCTAGAACCAATACAAGGAACATTTTGATGGATTTCCCCAACGCTCTGAAGTTACAAAGGCAGAAAACACCCTGTTGAAAAACAAAATGTGACATATTAATTATCATTGGCAATGGTACGCTACATTTAGTCACACAGAAAAGCTTCTCAAGAGTTTGCCAGATTCAAAGGCCTTCCACTCATTAATATCACAGATGACCTTTGTCTCATTGCGGTTCCTGGAAACCTAATTCACTACATAGTTATGCATGGAGTAAAATGGAGGCACTGAACAGGCAGAGATACAATGATGTTAATGGGAAAGCAGGCAAACGCATTGAGACTGTCACTAAATTAAAAATGTGTCTTTTGACGCCTTAAGTCCTTTTCCCCATGATGATGCCTCTGAACAATTGGATAATTAATTCTCTGAATCTCTGTTCTCAAAATTTTAGTGTATGCAGAGACAGCGGTTTAGGAACAATGACATACAGATGTGCTCTGGAAGATCGAGCTTTGCCGTTACCAACCCATAAAAAGTATTTCTATCAAATAGACTTTTTTTTTCTCATTGTGCTCAGGCTAAAACTATTACAGATTTTACTTTGCCTCAGCGGCTAATTTATACTTCACCTCCCTTGTCAGAACAGGATCGTTTCAGACTGAGAACACCAGCAGGCTCCTTTTTTTTTTCATATTTAAATCTACTTAACACGTTTGTGATATGATTGTGGCACTTTTAAGGCCAAAAGCTTTCTTATATTGCGTACCTGAGGTGTTAGACAGTGTATCTTTGCTAACATGAACTCAGCAGCTAAAGCTTACACACTCTGTTGAGTGATTTAGTGATGAATTACTGGGTGTGATTTCGACCACTGTAAGTGATGATTACAAATGTCAAACTGAAAAGGCGAGTCCAAAGTAAGTTCCTGATGATTACATACTTGACACCTCATATCAAAACAGAAAGTGTGTAATGGTTCCACTGACAACTCCCCGTGTTTGCAGAGTAAATCTCCTTTCTCCTGATCTGGTCACTGTCTGGTCACCGCTCCGAGACCCGGGGACATCCGAGATGGTGTGAGGTGTCCACTGAGGGGCGACAGTTGGGTGTGTGTACTCAGTCACAGACATAATAACACTTTGGCAGACACAGCAAACTCCCAGTTCATTTTCATGTGCAATGAAAGTTCACACATTTGAGGTCTGAAGGCCTCTTATGTCAGTGAAGCCCTCTGCAGACAAAGTATGAGATCATGGTCATCATCAGAGTGTATATCTACAACCCTCAAGGGCTGAGCCTCACCACTGGACACGGTTTTTTAAAAGTGCAGACAGATACTTTATGACATAGCGTTGATATGTGACCAAAATCCCCTTTATCTTTGTACTATATTTGATGGGGCAGACTATAAAATAACATACAAATCTATCATGGAAGTAAATAGACTTTCTGAAAAAGTTAAGAAAAGCATTTAAGAAAAGCATTGGGATTTCCTTTTTCAACAAACTGCCATTTTTTTTAAAAGTGTTATTTCCTATTATTGGATGTTTAAATCTCGCTGGTAGTGTGTCATGGAGAAGGGACAGTTTCCTCAATAAACAATGTGCTTTCTATGCTCATAAAGAACACATTTGTTTTAAATGTCACAACAGGCAATAAAAGTTGACTAAATATATAACAAATAAATGCCATGTTAAAATCACCCATTTGATCCCGTAAGAAAAGATGACTTTACAGTCTAAGGTCAGCGACCATTTTAGATGGCCATCACACCACAGTTATATGTGGTTGGATTTGTTTCCCTTCCCTCCCTATGATATGCATCCACTTAAGCTCTGTGGACGTCACAGTGTGTTCTGAGCTGCTTGTAACAACAGAGAGGCTGCACACTGAATTTTCATGAGTACACCCTCGGTCTATATTCCCAAATGTGATTGATCCACTGTGTACTCTGGCAACAGGTTGAGTTCAGTAGTGGTTGTAAATGGTTATGTTTAAAATCTGTAAGTTATGGAGGGGCACACTTGTGTGCTTTGTGATTTTCTTTGGGTCAAGGTGGAGCCCCTGTATAATTGGTAGACTGTCTATCACCCTCAACCTCAAAAGATTTAATTGATTTAAGGGGACGCAATAATAGAAGTCCCATATCACAAAGACTGTATAGAGCTTGTCATGAACTATAGTGTTGTGGAGCCAATCATTTATGATCCTATTTTGGGTCCCAGTAGACTTTTCCATAAAATTTACATCAGACTCCCACATTGTTTTTTGTGCAATCCAACACGTTGTTAGGCTTATGTCAAAATCTTATAGGAGTTTAATGTTGTACTATTTAGGTCCCAGTGGAATGTATTTAAAAATGATCGGCATAAATTTCAGTAAGTCCAGATTTTATTGCAAAGTCTTTCCTACTGGATACAAAGCAAAGATTCATGAGGGGTTTCTTACTGAAAAGTAAAAAAACACTGGTCTTAGGTTGGCTGTTTCTCCCATTGTAATGTAAGGTGGTGACAGTTATTCAGGGGAATACAATGTTAAAACTCTCTGCCTGTGCAGCATTGTGTTGTATGTGTCTGCCATCTATTGGACTTATAAGAAACACCACTTTGCAGATTCCCTTAAATGCACAGTAAGAGAACACTTTTTGACACAGGTGAAATATTTCTTACAAAGTGCTTATCAGTGAAGGCAGTTCATGGTAATTTGTTTGCTGTTTATTCAGATTTACAGTACCACAGATAACACATGAGCCAAGTTTGCAAATAATGGGCATCTAGACAGGACTTATCACATTCTCACATTTACAAGATATAAATTAATCCCATTATCTTGGTGAACATGAAATGCACTGCAAAGATGAGGATCTCAGTGAGACGGGAGCAAAACCACAGCAAGTTGGTAGTGCCCATTCAAAAAGAAACATTTTTGTGTTTATGGTAATGAGGACCAGTGGTTTGTAAAATAGAGGAAAAAAATAAATACCCCCAAATTTATTAAAAGAACTCACTTATATCCTATAACATGTGTTGCGGTAGGAGCTGGGGTAGGACGCCAGGAAAAAGAGGGAGTGGGTGAGTGCAGGAGTCGGCCGAGCACGTGCCTCCTGAGGTCCTCTGGTCTCTGTCTGGGATCAGCCCGCCTTCACCAACCCCTGGGCTAGACTCCCATCAGCCCCATACCCTGTCTACTCCGGGCCAGACACCACCATGACCACTTGTACTGAGAGGCCTGACCACCATTGTGCCACAGCAGAGTACACAAACAAACAGTGCAGACACACACAGGTCTGCTCCCCTGCCATTACGTCGACTCATCAAGCCCACTCGGCTTAGTCATACCAGAGGCTTCCAGTGCAAGCAGCTCCCTCTTGGCTTTGGATGGAGAATCTGGCAGAAGATATTTGCTCATTTGTCCCCACACATGTATGTGGTTTGGTAACACTGCTAGGGACTGCTGCCCCAGCCTTTCTTACAGTCCAGATTCAGAGCCAGCCAGGCTGTTCCTGGGTAATGTCCTCCCACACAGTCTGACTATATGGCTTTTTGTTGCTCATATTCAGCTGTTTACGTCCTTACAATGTGTTTTCTGTGGATTTTGGTATGCAGTATGAACCAGCCAAATATGTGGGCATTGTTTCATCTTGCAAAACCAATCAGAGCCAATTTTAAGTGTGTGTCTCTGTACTGACTCACTCCTGAAATAGACTAGATATGAGTTAAGAGAATTGATGATGTACTGATTTTTTTTCCACTTAACTTGTACAAAAAGAACTGGCCTACTACATGTGTACAGCCCCTCCTTGAAGTGTACACTTATTTTTCCTCCTTCAAAACTGATCACAAATGGACACTTCTGCTTAGCATAGCAATTGACAGATATAAGGGGAAATTGTGCTTATTTCCTGGATTACTTTATTTCCTTCTGGATTAGCAAAAAGATGATTCACCTCTTTCTACAAACTCTCCAAACCAGGCCATTTGGAATTATTTTCATTATTACATAAGTTAGGTTACTCACTCTTAATATGCTGTATACTGTATAAGTAAATATGTACAATGGACATTGGATTTTAAGCGTGGTTTTAGGGCTCTGTAGTTAATATATGCACACAAACACAGACACACACACACACACTCACATGAACACACACACACACACACACACACACACACACACACACACACACACACACACACACACTGCATTTCTTCTCTCTTTTCATGTCGACCACAAGGCTGACCTGCTGGCCTCTATTTCCTCTGAAGAGGATATCCCCCTTCAGTAGAGCCTTAAAATCCATCACGGCAGACGACTCGAGAACCTGATGTATGCTTCTCCTCCTCTATTGTCTTTGAAGCGTTGGGAGGCTTTGGCTGGGCCCGGCCACAGTGATGATTACGGTCTCATAGTTAGGCCGTTACTGACATGTGTTCAGCTCACTCTCTGTCTGATGTCTCCCTGTGTTTGATGGAGAGAGGAGTTCTGGTTCACTGATAAACGTAATTAGGAATGCGGTTGTTGGTACCCATGCTCATGGTCTTTAACTACTGCTGCCTGCACCTTGTACTGTAAGAGATTTCCTGAAAATCCTACCTCCCCCATCTTCCAAATTGACATAAAGGCCATGTACAAAACCCACAGTCAATGTGTTTATATGCATGCTAGAGTATCTTGAGTAGCTTATATACATCCCTAGTGAGGGCATTTGGAGGACAAGCTGTTAACATACATCTTAACTGCTCCTCTGCAGATATGATTGAGTGCAAAAATAAACAGAATGGTCCAAATGTTGCTATGGAAACGGACGTTCCTGCGACCACCATGAACAAAAGTAAACTAGCTAAGATAGCTCTGTTTGCACATCTCTGTTTGCTAGCTAATATTGACATGTCCGAATGATCATAATCAAGTTTCCTGTCATGGGCATGGGTATTGCACATGATGTTTTCATAACCAAGGTAACGTCAAGTAAAATTATATTGAATTACTAATGTGATGAAAACACATATAGTTAGATAGATAGATAGATAGATAGATAGATAGATAGATAGATAGATAGATAGATAGATACTTTATTTATCCCATAGGGAAAATGCATGTGTCCAGTAGCTCATTGGTAATAATGATAATAATTAACAGTTAATAATAAATAAACAATAATTATCAATACTTTGGCTAAGTTGTTGTATAACCCAATGGCGGTGGGAACAAAGGATCTCCTGACCCTCTCTGTTCTGCAGCACAGTGAGATGAGATGTTTGTTGTCCAAGATGGCCTCCATCATACTCTCCACAACAGTCCTGAGCGAGTCCAGACCCCTGCCAAGCACAGACCCAGCTTTTTTGACCAGCTTATCCAGTCCTCTTGTGTTCATGGCCTGGATTGGGCTGGAGCTAGCTAGTTAGCATGCTAACTTCAGTAGAAGAAAAGGTAAGACAGAAACAAAAGTTAATATTGGCATTGCTTTCCACACAGCTGCGGACAGTGTTTGGCGAGTAAAGGAAGTTTGATGTTGAACACACAATGTTTTTTCTAGACTGGTTGAAGTAAACAGCTGTGAATGCTAACACTGGCTATATAGCAATAGAAAAACTTACAAAAAGCTCCTTTAACTGCGTATTTATTATTGTAATCATGACAACAAATGTCCTCTAACCTTAACAAAGTATTTGTTTGAAGCTAAATCATGATCTTTCTTTTCCTAAACGTATTGTTAAATTGTATTATTACCATGATGTCGAAGATCTGGTACAACTGCTCATATGCTCTATAGTTCATATTATTGTTATTGTGATATTATTAATGACAACAATGCCGACAAAGGTCTGGTTCTATTTGACATGATGTACCAACATGTACTGTATATCCCCGAACCCAGAAGTGTAAACTCTGGTCAAACATTAGTCTTTAAATGATACTGTGAAGAAATACAAAACACAAATACTGTAACTAAAATAGTGTTTATTCCATAGAAAAAATACCTCATCCAACGCACATAGTAAGAAAGAAAAAGTGAATGTTACAAAAACAAAGGCTTATACTGTTATGTCATGAAAAGAATAATGTTGAATGTCATCATCATATATTTAACAACCACTCTAAATGCATGCACTTTCAATTTAAAACAGTTCTGATTGTCTCATTTCATACAAGGTTTTTTTTTTTCTCCATATTTAGCTCCATTTAGCCAAATGCGACACAAGAGTTCACTTCAGGCTGAGCTTGTCAACAAAACAAAGTGTGGTGCTCTAACCAGAAGCAGCTAGTAGCCTTTCATCTCAGAAACTGTCACAAGTAATCAAACATAACATTAAAACCCCGACACTGATCTTTGCGTTGATATAACAAAACCAATGTGTACAGTGTTGACAATGGATGTCCTAGTACATGTGGTAAAATCTGGCAGCCACGTTCTCAGAACCAGAACTCGGAGACGAAGACGTGAACGTTGATGATGTTCTGGCCGGAGTCGCCCTGAGTTGTCAGGTTGCGCATGGACAGTTTCAGTACTGTAGTCAACGGACCAATCAGAGGTTTCACTTGGCGAACAACACCTGAAGGAGACAAAGAAGAACAACAGTGTCCTTAACAGTAGACAACAGTATGATAGATCATCTATAGTACAGTACCTATGCTGCTAATTGTACGTTCAGACTGAAAACATCAAAGTGACCAGACGTCGTTCATTTCCTATTTGAGCCAGCATCTCTTGACTGTTGGCTGAGTGTCTTGGGCGTTGTGGGCATCAGAAAAAGTTCAAATCCAGGCAACTTTATGGTAATAAGCTATAATGTGGTTCAGTGGCAACCAATCGAAATATAGAAGTGCTCCGCTCTAGAGAACAGGAGGAAGGATGCTGACTAGCACCATAGCATGTAAAACAGTGTTGCTTGACAACTGGGTGCGAATCAGTCGGTAACGTTAACGTCACTTATTTAAAAGGTTTCATGTGGTTAACTTACACCCTACTTGGGGTCAGTTGGTACAAAGATACCAGTTGAAATCTGTTTCCTTTTTTGGCCCTTTTCAATGCAATTTGCAAGACCAAGCATTCTTAACAAACTTGCTAGCTTTTTCATTTACGTCATCTGTATGAGAGCGCCCACGAACTCTGAGGGTCTGAATGTACAGCAAGAAAAACAACTGTCTGTGCTACATGTTAAGCATGTTAAGCTAATCTGAGATGATATATCGCAGGTAAGGACCATTGGTCTGTTATATTTCAGCTATTCAGTCATTTTGTTGTTTGGTTATTAGATGTTATTAGATGCTACCAGAACAGTGAATGAAGCAAAAAGCAGCAACATCAACAAGACTACAACACCAGCGAAATGTTGGGATGTAAATCTTTGCAAGCTTAACTAAAAGAACTGCGATTAACTAGTATTAAAGATGATGAACAAGATAGGGCTTGAATTTCAATGTTTTGATTTCTGTGTTGCTATTGGGTTTAAAGGATCACCCAAAACATGTTTTTTCCCTTACCCCCTAGTGGTATCTAGCCATGCAGATAGTTTTGGTTTTAAATGCTGAGGTTTTGAGTTAGAAATTTCTGCTTCCACCCCAATACAATTGAGGCCAGTGGAATTTTGTTTGTGGTGCTCAGCTCATTTAAAAGATCACATTTGTCATTCAACACATGATTCAAAAACAATGTCCTGATCACAGGCTGCCTAAACCAGTCTTCTTCTTCTTCAGTCATCCATCTCAAGTCTGACAGTTCTGTCAATTTTATACTGTACATACTTCAGTTTTATTCATGTTTCTTCAGTAGAAAGTAGTTCCAATGAATACTAAGGCTAACACAATTATCTCTTATGGCAAAAGAAAGCTCAATTTCCTAAGGGCATAAAATCTGGTATAAAACAAGGCCGTCTCTTTCACTTGGCAACATCACTTACTGCTAATGTTTCTGTCATCAGGTGAGCCATGGAATCAACTGGTACATTTGGATGAGTATTTAAATGAAGTGTCATGTTGACGGGCTAAACAAAGGTGATGTCAAGACTGTCTGTGACAATCCGAATTTTATTTCTCCCTCCCACCGTCCACCCTCTCTGTGGACAAAAGACACCCTCTATCAGGGTAAAACAGATGGGAGAATAAACATACTGAAACAGAGCATTACTGAATGCCCGTGGAATTCACTGGGTGCTCTTTTTAAGTGAACATGCGATTACAGGGGGAAAAATGCCAGTGTTTATACAGGCTGTCAGCGGGCCTTTTCTCTGCACAGGGCTGGTGACATTTCAGCTCTGGCCTGTTTGAACAGTCATCGCCAGAGTGCAGTCAGGCAGCACAATCACCACACTGTCCTCCGATCACACCTTCAACCATCCTTTTTTCTTTTTCTTATTGGCTCCTCTTGTGTTTCTCTTATTCATTACTGATTCAGTAAAGTGTTCAAGTGTTTAGCAGGATGACTCAAGTTTTAAATTCACCATGGATCGCAATAACGACATATCACTGCCTTGATTGGTCTGAATTATGAGACTCCTTGCTGTGGTACTTGTGATATAGTAGTAAAGCCCATTTGGTCATTGTTCATCAAAGAGCAAATTATTCATTATTCGACCTTTGGGCCACTGGCATTGTGTGATGGCAGATTCTCCCACTCCCTCATTCTCCTCCTTCTCTTCCTCCCCTTCTCTTCCCTTCCTGAGGGGGCCTGGTGTTTGTGGCACCATCACTGTGTCCCACAAGGGTAAATGAGTCCCATGTGTTTGATGGAGGGGAGCAGTCACAGTCACGCGATACAGCCATGGAGGCATTCCTCCAGGAATCCATCTTTAACTCTGGGAGGGGCAAGCTATAGGAGCTTGAACTGCTGTCTCTCCCTCTCTGTGTGTGTGTGTGTGTGTGTGCGTGTGTGTGTGTGTCACTTTCTTTTGCTCTCTCGTCCTTCTCTGAGTCGGATCTGTGGGTACACAACAGATTCCAGAAGATTCCGGGCGATAAGCACTTGGAGGAGTGTGGAATGGGGCCCACTTCTACCAGGGTTGCCCCCTTGTTTTGGTGTTTTGGGACTCTGTTGCATAGTGACACCAGACGGAGGGGAGCGGGACTGAGATTTTATTGTTTCCAAAGCGTCAGCGGCATCAGAGAGAGCTAACCTTTGCTTAAACCTAACAACAGCCGCAACATTAAGAAAATAACTGACATGGAAAAAGAGATTGAATTTTGAGTCTGAAAATTATTTTCAGACATAAGCCAGCTGAGATGGCACGCAACTCTGAGTTGACCAATGCACTCAAATTGAGTTCAGAAGGTTCATGATTTGTGCATGTGCTTAAATCGAATAAAAATCAGTTCAAAAGCTTCTGTGCTGGGTTGAGCAAGCACACAATGAAGATGAGTAAGATATCATTATGAGCACAATATGGACCACCGCAAAGACAGATGGGTTCTAGTACACATTAAGGTTTTTTTTTTTAATTACAGTGTACAGTAAGTGTGGCCTAAATCTAATGAGGACTAAACACTCTATAATCAGGGTCAACTGAGGGTAAGTTTTCCACTGAAAATCCTAAAGATTTTTTCTATGAAAGAAAGCTAAACAATCTCACCACATAAAAAAATAACTAGCAAAAACACAGACACACATTGTATCTAAACTGAAAATTTATTAAGGACATCTAAATAGTGCAATATGTGGAATGTGTCTGAGGCTCGTTAGTGTTTTGTAAATTTGTTTGTGGTCTAATTAGCACATATGGACGGCACAACTGTGTTCTTAAAAATTCTGTTATGGTGTCCTCCTCCAAATCCCCAAATTCCCCTGAGCTCACTGCTGATGATTTGAAACTTAACTCAAAACACAGTTCAGTGTTCCTCAACTCAGATTTTTAAATTTTGTTATTGGGCGTGATAACCAGACAGTAAGTCAGTAAGATGTAACCTGTAAGATGTATCATGGTTTCTGTAGTGATTTGTGGCTTGGTAAGAAACACCTAATTTGTCAAAACATGTTTTACTCAGCTTCTAGTCTTTGTTTAACTTATCTTTTTCCACAGCCGTGAGGGCAAGAAAGGAGTCATTATGTTATTACAATGTGGGCTCGTGTGCCCAATTCTGCACAAAGCAGCCTGATACTAAAGTCAGTGTATGTGACCTCTTGGAAGCCTCTGTGAAATCCTAACATGATGACTCTGTGTTTCCGTAAGCTTCCCATCAAAAGCACAGTGGTATCCTCAATGAGGGGAAAGCATCAGCTAACAGCTGGGCCTCAACATACTCACAGTGAACCTGAGGTGAAACCACAACCGCATACTCATCTTTAACATTTCATCCGGGCTGTAAGGCAAAAAGCCAGCAGCCACATAACAGGTTGACTTTGATTGGCTCCCATACCACCTGAGATCCATATAAATAAACACGGGGAGGTTTTCACAACCCTGCAGCTGACAATTTACCCTGTGACTGAGTTGCAAGGTCATGTCATCTGAGGCCTGAGGTACCCGAGCGCGAGATCCAGTTGTAGTGCTGGAAAGGTTTGTGGCGTCTTTCCATCTCGCTGAGGTATCTGCCACAGGGTGCAAAGGTGACCCCGCTGACTTAAACAGCCACCATCAAACAAACAGCTGTACAATCTGTCCCTTCTCCAAAACATTCCGCCACACCATAAAGTAGCCCCTTAAGTAGAAAATAGCCTTAAATAAATGCACACTAGTAGCAGGGACACTGCCACAAAACAAAGTGAAGCAAATGCCAGGAGGCATTTGTCATCCTTCATGGCCACGAGGGCTGCAATATTGAAGGGTTACATGTAAACAGTGCAATTTCTGGGTTTTCTGGTTTCTACAACTCAGCGAGGAAGTGTATGACAAAATCCAAAATGAACGGTTTTAACACCAGAGACAAATGAAAAGTATGCATTGGCCTCACCACAGTATTGTATAATGACACGCTGGTTGTGGCGCTATGCATGCTCACTGCAGTGAAACCACTGGAGAGTATCCAGGTGGTGTACAAAGTTCCAGTATGCAAAGAGGGTACTGGAGGGCATTCTTCAGCATCATTATGGCTGTAACTGTACCATGTTTTGTATCTAACCATACAGCTGATGTTCAGCTGAGCACTGCCGGCGTAAACATGAACACAGCAAAGAGTGGTTTCTTGTTCATTGATTCTTTTTTTACAGCCTAAAACTTGTACTCCAAAAAAATCCATAAAAGCCAGGAGACATGCCAAAGAAATTACTAACTAGCTCCCTTGTTACCCCATTAGCAAAGCAACCAATTTCAGTTTTGATAACCCGTCAACATGGCTGAAATATAACCCTTCAAACTGCCAACATAACCCACTGTAGGAAGAGTGTACAGGACCTTCATGGAACGGATCTCGTGTTTACGGCCATTGTCACTGGCCACTGGTGCACAGACGGCCAGTCGGGTCAGGCTGTCCAAACACAACTCTGACCACTCCAAAGAGGGGGTGGGATCCATGCGCACCCCTGCTCTTGAAAGGCCAGCATATGTGGCTTGATCTTTTAAGGTCAATTAACAGTGAGTCATAGTTACAGATCGCTCAAATGGCCCATGGGTCATTGTTGGAAAGCGTCATTCACTGGGTACTGACATCACTGAAAAGTAGCCGTGGGGAATTGGTTGGTTCTTTTCTTGGACTTCTTGGTTTTAGCAGTCGTGGGCCAGAGCAGCTGACATTACATAACATGCGCCATTATCTTTACCGCAACATTTGCACTATATTACAAGTGACATTTCAAAGCTAAGAACCATAACTAAGGGAAAGAAAATAGACTTTAAAAAGTACTTTTTTATCTATTTTGGCATGTCACGAGGTAAAAAAACAGCATTGATTTTATGAATTGAGTGATTAACTAAATAAAGTTACATTTTTATTAAAATCACAGTGCCAGAAAGCAGAGAGTAATGATGAGCATGATACAGTATGATGGATCAGCAAAAATCTGGTGAATTATTACGACAGTTTTATTGCATGTGTAAATACCAATGTCTTTTTGACTGTGCACACAGTACATGGTCTGCATCACCATCTCGCCATCAGTACGTGTTCGCCTGTGGCGTTGTTGGGTGGGGAAGACCCTGTTTTGATCAACTGTACTAATCTCCACTGGGACAGACAAGGATTCCTTGTGGGCTTGGCACACTCTGGTGGGCCTGCTGCTGCCATGTCATGATTCATCTAAATGACAACCATTCAAAAACTTGAGGAGCTCGATGTCTGCTTATCTGGCTGTCCTCATCTCCTCACCAGCACAGCCACAAGCCAGAGCCACAAGCTCCGCTGGCTCTGAAGTAAGTCATGTCTCACACAGAAGGCTCACATTCCACCAGCCACTGTGGACGGCAGCACTGACGACCATGGCTACCTGCATAGAGACAAACTGTTCACTTCCTCCTCTATTCATCCTGCTGTCCGCCTCGCTGGCTGCCAGGCCTGTGCCAATGGCAGCATAAAAGATATTTATTCTCTGCACAGGATATAAACCGCGAAGGTATATTTTCACCTGCATTAAAAAAATGAATGGAATTTAGCTGAGGCGTCTGAGTCTTACAGTGTCTCCAGGATGTCTATGATTTATGAAGAGACGAGTCTGTATTATCTATAGCTGCCCAGTTAGATAAACATAAACACTGCAAAAAAGAACTGTTTTTCAGCTAAAAAAAATTAGACAGCAGTGATTAATTGTACAGACAAATCCCTCCAGATGACAAATAATTAGTCATGAAGAGGAGTCATTTGGACAGATTCATGGGTGGATGACTAAACATGTCCTGACTGTTTGATTCCACAGCTGGCTACTCGCTGTATCGTACATTCCACTTATGCACATTCATGTTGGTCAGCCAGCTGGCGGAGTTAAGTGAAAACATAACTCATATAAACGTGCGATCTAGATAACTTTTGTTAACTTTGTATTTTTCATGGTGAGAACAGGAAGAAATGGGGTTGGTGGGTTGTCACGTCTTTTACCCTCAAAAATGTCTCTGAGCAACAACTAAGTAATGGTTAAGGCAAAAAGAATGGAAGAATGGATGAGCTCAGCAAACTGACCTGGATACTTGAACGTAATAAAAATGGTAGTCTATGATACTGTCACTGGGAGTGGTTACAGATAATGTCGATCCTCTCCAATGGACACACTCGGCACTTTATTAGGAACACCTGTACACCTGCTTAGTCATGCAGTTATCCAATCAGATTGCCTCTGAGACTGCTGATCCTCCTAAACTTAGAATGGAGCCAAAAACAAAATCCATCCAGTGAGCAGCAGTTCTGTGGATGGAGACACCTTGCTGAGAGGTCAGTGGAGGGTGGGCAGACTGGTTGGAGCTGACAGGAAGGCTCAAGTAACTCAGATAACCACTCTTTACTACTGTGATGAGCAGCTTCTGATGAAAGCTTCTCAGAATGCACACCACGTTTAATCTTGAGGCTGATGGGCTACAACAGCAGTAGACCACATTGGGTTCCACTCCTGTCAGCCAAGAACAGAAGTCTGAGGCTGCAGTGGGCACAGGCTCACCAAAACTGGACAGCTGAAGACTGGAAAAACGTAGCCTGGTCTGATGAATCTGGATTTTTGCTGAGGCAGCAGATGGTAGGGTCAGAATCCATTGACCCAACCTGCCTTGTGTCAACAGTCCAGGATGGTGTTGGTGGAATATAAAGGTGTGGGGAATGTTTTCTTGGCACACTTTGGGCCCATTAATAGCAATCAATCACTATTTCAAAGCCTCAGCCTATCTGAGTATTGTTGCTGACCATGTGCTCCCCTCCATAGCCACAATCTATCTTCTAATGGCTGCTTCCAGCTTGATAAAGCACCATGTACCAAAGCAAAAGTAGTCTTCAAACTGGTTTCATGAACATGACAATGGGTTCAGTGAACTTCAGTGGCCTCCCCAGTCTCCAGATCCCAAATCCGTTTTTGGGATGTGGTAGAACACGAGATTGGCAGCATGAATGTGCAGATATGACAAATCTGCAGAAATTATGTGATGCAATCATGTCAACATGGAGCAGAATCTCAAAGGAATGTTTCCAACATCTTGTGGACGCCATGCCACGAAGAACCGAGACCCCACCCAGTATTAGTATGATGTATACCTAATAAAGTGCTCAATGTATGTCATCTGTGTTGCAGGAAGTCCCCTAGGCCCTGCCCATGCTTCCAGCAGAGACAGCGGAGTCAGTGTTTTCAAAGGGAGGACTCATCTATCCACCTGCTGACAGCCAAAATCAATCATCCCATTATCAACCCTATTCAAACAACCTGTCCCGAATCAAAAGTGGATGACAGCATTAGCATGAGCAATGCATTCCTGCATTGTCTGTGTTTTCCAAATATGCGTATATGTCATAAATGTTGTCTTTGCTTTGAGGATGATATATATATATATATATATATATATATCACTGGTGGATCCGCTGTGTGTCTACATACCTGAAGGGATTTTGTGTGGTCGCCGCTGTGCTACTGTGGTCGTCATGGGAATTTGTAAGTGTTTGATTGGTTCTGATCATTTTTTTCCAAGTGCTGAGGATTGGTTGTGTTTGCACAGATGCATAAGGCTGTCAGGGTTGTCATCCAGATGTGACAGTGCTGGGAAAGCCAGTGATGGATGACCAGGAACTAGGAAAGAGTGGTGCGGCCCCGATTTGGTGTGCCGTCAGCCAATATATGCGTGTGCATGTGCGTGTGTGTATGTGCGCATATGTCTATGCATACGCCGCATGCCTGTGTGTGCAGCCGACTGGTTTTCAAATAGTGAGTTAAGTGAGCAGAACGGAAAAGAGCATCAGCCAATCAAACCTTTAAAGAATCAGTTTTTCAAGTTAGCAACGGATTCTGAGGATTCCTAATTGCCTCTTTTGTCCCTTTCAAAAACACAAAAAGTGGCCAAAAATAATGACCAAAGTTAGTTTGAGTTCACGCACTTGTTCATTAGTGGAGTCTCAATGTCTGCTACTTTTCACATCCCACCAAGCTGTAATACCACTGTTGGAGACCCTGGAGATACTGGAAACTAAGCTTCCTTAAGTGACACGTCAGCGAGCCTCATACAATGGTTACGCAACAGCAGCATATGCGGGCCAAAGCACCAGCAGCACAACCCACTAAATAAAACCAAGAGGGCCTTCATAGCACCGTGGACGCCACACTTCACAGCGAGCAGTCAGTGACCAAAGGCTCCAGTGCACAGGGCCTCAATTTGGATATGTGATGGGCAACTGGTGCTAACATGCAAGAGCTGCATCCAATAAGCATCCAATGGGTTTGGGAGAGAAGTGGCTCCTCACAAACAGACCTTTCATGTGGTCGTCAGTTTAAGTGCTCTAATGCTCGGCGAGACACTGAGGCCTAGCGTGGGGAAATGGAACAATACATTTAACCACATGAAGCAAAGCACCCAGGATTACTTCTGCACATATTTTCTCTCTCTCTCTCTCTTTCCTTTTTCATTGAATCACAGTCTCTCACTTTGTGTTTCTCTCTCTGCAATTTTATCCTCTCTCCCTTCCTTGCACACACACATACATACTTGCCCCTGCAAACGAACACCGCTATAAACAGGGAATTTCTCCTAAATCCTCACAGACACACACACACAGTAGACAATATATAACAAAATAAGGCTTATCACTCGTGCAAAATTACACCATTGCACATTCCAACGAAAACATACCATTATGAAAGGGTACAATATAATTATAATTGCTTTTACTGTGAATTATGTGAATTATTGCTGGTTATAAACATTTCTCTCCCATGTCTTTGTGTGAATTTGTGTGCGTTTGATGAGCACACATCTGTTTCTGCACAAGTGTATAAAAGAGGAACACTTGCGTGCGCCCACAATCCAGTCTGAACCAGTGACAGTCACACACTCTCCTCCTCCTCCTCCCTCTTTCATTCTGTAAAGACAGATGTGCACACTGACAGGCCATCCTTTCATCCATCAGCAAGAAGAAGGAGAAGAAGAAGGAGATGCTGTCCTTCCACTACCACCCTGCCTGCATCTCAGCACACAACCAAAACAAAAACACCTAGACGGGCCCAACAATGTGTCATCCTCAGGCTCACAACACCCTCATTCTCCCAGGAGCCAAGGCTCAGTTCATCTCTCCCACAGGCGCGCAGGAGCCTTGGGTCACCACCAGACTAAAGGATGGGAATGGCTTCTACCCAAACATGTGCTGTTGTTACACACCACTGGAGATGGTATCTGCTGCTCCTACTTGAACTAGCGCAGGGCTCTTCTTGCATGCTGGCGGTCGCTGAACAGGTAGTTATGATGAACTGCTTGTCAGCTGCAATCACTCATGCACATGTGCATGTAAGTACACATGTATAGATTTATACACGCTATTCCTGTGCATTCAGACCGCCATAACTCATTGTGGAAAGTAATGATCTGCTTGGGATAAGCCTAGCCGTGGATAAGTGAATTAAATGGTACTTTGTTTAACCACAAGACTGTGAAAATTGATGCCAAATATTTGGTGAGACAGAAACAGGCCTTCGTCTGTCTCAGAGAGCCACTCAGAGGACAACGCTCCAAAGACACAGACACCAAGAGCTCCCGTGAAGATGATGACAGCTACATGATGCCACCACACTGCCGAAGACCAGAATGGGCAGTGTCACATGTACTTATGTCAGGGGGTCCAGACAATCCCTATGGAAAACTTCTCTGCCTTTTTGTCCCTTCTCAGTGTCCACATGTGAGTTTGATTTGTAAAAAAAAAAAAAAAAAAAAAAAAAATACACATATATATTTCAGAATGAGAAATGAGGTCAGAAAAACCACCAGCTTTGTCAAAAAGAAATGCAATTTCCAGTCACAGAGGCTGTCGGGTGGCGCTGGCTGCATGTCGAAGCTTCTGTTGTCAAACGTTTGCACCAGGTTGGTCAAAGTAAAATCTCTGTACTCACCCACATACAAGCCATTCTCTACCCGCTTGACGATGTCGAAGGCGTTCTCCACGTTGCCTTCCAGGATGTCAAACTTGACGTCGTATCTGCCTAAGTGATAGGCTCCGAAAGCCGGCACCGTGGTTCTCAGGAAAACAATCTCTGTTGGAAGATAACAATTAGACGCAAAAAGCTTTTGGAGCCTAAACCCTCATAATCACACTGGGATTGCGCCTCCAAACTTGTGCCAACTCTTGCATTCCTTTTTTTTTTTTTCTTTCCAAGAGAAAGACAATAAAATGGGAGACGGAAAAGGTCTGTGTTTATTGTATACTGAGAGGGTCACAGGAAGGTTGAGGCTTTTCAATACTATTGTTCGGCTGAAGGGCCTTGAGTCCTTTACACCCCGACTCGGCGCTTATGAGAAATGACAAGAGCTTAACTCCCCGTGACGTTGAGCATGAGTGTGTCTGAAACATGCTCTGCATGCCGGCCAATAGATGCTTGTCAGCTGTCAGTGTCTGCGAGTGATTACCGTGGTTACTCATATCCAACTAGCATGGCACTTAGTCTCTGGTGTGGGCCAGCCAAGCCCAGACTGCACGGAGAACATCATGGAATTGCTAATTTAGGGGGTCAGAGGTGGTCATATGGATTCTGACAACTGCAGGAAAATGCATTTGATGGGAGCTCAGAGATTAAAGGAGATAAAGTAGAGCCAAAAAAAAAAAAAAAAAAGGGTGAGGACCACAGTGACACTAAAAAAAACCCACAAGTTATCATACTGTCTTCAAATTCATTGTTTCCAAAGATTTTAACAGAGTGTTCTGTCACAAAATGAAGCCACAAATATGGGCTTTTGTGGGTTAGTGAAAATGTAGAGTAGAGGGATATGCAGAGGAAATTTCAGAGGAGGTTAAATGATCAGTCATTTTTGAAACATTGTCATACAGCAACGGTTCAACATTATGGGAAGTTCACATTTACGCTTTTTTAGCCAGTAGTTAGATGAGAAGATTGATAGCGCTCTCGTATCTGCACAGTAGATATTAAACCAGAACCAGCAGCTGCTTACCTTTAACTTAGCATAAGAACTGGAAGCAGGTGAAAACAAGCAGCCCGGCTCTGTCCAAAAGCAACTAAATCTGCTGCATCACCTCTGCAGCTCACTAATCCACACGAGTGAATTGTGCTTACACTTCGGTTTTTGCACAGATTAGCATGCTTAGTAGTTGTTTAGCTTTAGAGGTGCTGGTGGGTGGGTTTGGCTTTCGTTGTACAGGGCCTGGCTAACTGTTTCCCCCTGGTTCTAGTGTTTATGCGAAGCTGAGCTAACTGGTTTCTGGCTCAAGCCTCATAATTATCCTACATTAATGAGACTGGTAACAATCTTCTCATCCAACTCTTGGCAAAAAAGGGAGTAAGAGTATTTGTTTTGAGGAAACAAGAGTGTATATTTGTGACTTTTTTACTCTTCTGCTGAATGCCTGCCCATCTGGATCGTTCCAAAATGTTCATTCCTATTTAAAGAAAATGGACCTGTACCTACCTTCTGGCTTTGTGAACTCTCTGAAGGTGGGTAAGGAGAAGAAGGTGTGGGACACTGAGTGTGTGGGGTCCAGAACACAGGCGACGTCACTGGGCTGACAGGACTTCATACAGCGAATGGTGTCAGAGGGCTCAAGCCTCGTCGCCCTAAAGGAGAGAGGAAACATACACACCCAAAACAAAAAGAAAACACAAATACGCACATGGCCTCTGACCTTTAGGTAATGTCTATATGAAGACTTCAGAGTCAACCGCATTTGGTTTCTAAAGCTCACAATAACAGGGCATCCTTGGGAGCAGCCCACTGCGTAATCAAGAACTCAGTGGGACAACTCCAATGGCCGCTACACAAACAATATCCGAACAAGACAGAATGGATACTGGATATAGCAGTCAACATCAAAAACAATCAAACTCTGTGTGGTTTGGAAGAATAATAAACCAACAATGGCCAAAAGCTCATGCAGAAGCCAAACTTTGTAGCTTGTGGAGACTCGCGCTGCCATTGATGCTTTTCTGATGCACTATTTCAAGCTGTGTGGGAAATGAATTACTGCACTCACAGAGAATGATCCACAACCTGCTCAGGAAAATATTTGGATTTGCTGAGCATCCCCGGCTTCACATCAGATAATCTCTCGAGGAGGATTTATGGGGCAAGGGAGTGTTCTAAAAGACTCCTAAATTGTGAGCAACATGACTAGACAACTCCCCAGCCTCTCCCCAGGGAAGCTCTCATCCTATTATTTAGGGCTTTGTTTATTCCACAGACTAATCAGTGACAGGTTGGCGGGAATGGAGGGGGCCTCTGCTGGCTCCTAAAGCTAACACCACCTGAAGTATCACTATTCACTACCTGTCTGCTACATAAGACTTTGAGAGAGGCTTGTAAGGCATTAACAACCTCGTAAATCACGAGTTTGTCTTCGTAATGATGAGGAACTTGTGCACCATGAGGGAACTTTTGAAACGAAATAAAAGACTTGACTTTGACATCCAAGATGTTAAATTCAAACTTGGTCTTTACAAAGGAGACAAGTCAGAGCATGGTTATATTGGGTTATGAAAACAGCCAGGTCGCCATGTATAAGTCCAGTTAATGTGCATGGCAGCCATATAGCCACATTGTGAGTCATGGGCCGTGGATCTCTGGCGCTCCTCAGGGGACCTATAGGCTGCAGCTCAAAGCCCAGGCCCGGCTTGGGTTGCAGGGCTCCTTTCATGGAGAGCGAGGAGAGAAGCCCCTGACAAAAAGTCAAGCCACCACTGGGTAGGGGCTTGTAATTAGCAATTAGCGGGTGGGTCCAAGTTTTGCTTTGGCCCAGGCCAAACCCACAAAATGTTCTCCTAGTTTATAATACCACGGCCTGAGCTGCAGAGAGACCCGAGCGGGGCTCTGGAGGACGAGGTGAAAGCTCTGTTGGGGTAGAGAGTTAATTTACGAGAAGATAATGACCCACGGTAAACTGCCCCCTTAAACACAGATGGGCACTTCAAAGCAGGGGCAGCAAGTGGAGATAATTACACCTCCATGTGTGTATTAATGCACGTACATATCTGCATCAAAACTTCATTCATGTGTCGTTTATGTTCATTTGTGCATGTGTGCCTTTGTGCATTCGAAAAGCATGCTTGTGAACGTGTGTGTGTGTGTCTGTATGTGTGCGCATGTGTGCAAGCACATATGCACGTCTTCTTCATCTCTTCATGCCTCACGTGGCCCAGCCCAGGAGAAAAACCCCAATACTTTCAGACCAGAAAGAAAAACAGACTTTTTGGATGAAAGTCCTCTGGTCAAGCGTAGGGCCTTTTATTTTTTTGGTAATTATTATTTATAGTCAGCACATTGATAACGCCCCAACACAAACACTGCAGGGCATCATTCATTCTGTGCGCGGTGATGTTGCTGTACCACAAATTGTTCAGACCACCGGCCAGAGCCCAGAGCCCCATAACTCAATGTCAAAGGGGAGGAAAAAACCTCCTGCGCGCCACTATGTTCTTATTTTAAGGATATCCCCACTAGGGACCAAGTGCATCCTTACTGGCCTGACAGCTCAGGACAGGAGGAACCTAGGACATCTGAATTTACAGTTATTATAAGCCACAGCCCTCGGGCAGCAGCCTCACAGCATGTCAGACTATTTATACTCTCTCCTGCTGGTGCACATTTCCCTCTCCTTTGCCACTGCATCCCATCGCATGTCACTTACTCAGCCTTGATTTGGATTATCTGTCTGCTTTGGGGTTTACACCCGCAATATGCAGTGGAAATCTGTGCATTTCACATTAAGTCCAAAATGAACTAAAAACGTGTATAAAAAAAGATGAAGACAGATGTATTTGCGGTGCAAGGTAACTGATGTCTGGGAAGTGGCATCAGTGCATTAAAAGGTTCAATCTGGCTTCTGACAGGAATTTGGAGGCATGGAATTACTTTAAGGACTTTTAAATGGTGAAATTTGAAGTATATGCACATATAGTACATAAATGAAGAGTTTGACTCATGGATGGGAAATTTGACTTTTGTGTTTCTGAGCTAATTTAAAATACGTTACTTGTTTACTTCTGTGTTTACAAACAAAAATCATCAGGAAACATAATAATACTAATAAACTAATAATAATAACTAAGAACATTATTAATACATTCATTTGTTGTCTAGCATTAGTATATGCATTTAAAAAACCTTGCGTATAGATTTTTTGTTGTCAGATGACCCTTTTTCAATCAGATCACAGACTGTACCTTTAACTTTACAGATATGTATTACTAGATATTTGCATGTATCATTGGATTTCCTCTTCACTAAAGCTACTGGAATAATAGTAATATGAAACTATGTGAGGAAGTCTTCATGCCTCCATCTATGATGTGGCCTCACATTCCAGCTGCTCTGTTTGCTGTATGTGATTAAACCCCACAATGTACCATTATCAAGAACTGGATTTGACTTGAACATGTGTTATTTCTATTTCAATTTTAATAGAAAACGGTTCATCCAACACATAAACCATAAAATACTGCAAAACGTCAGACTTTATCATGCAACCATCATCGAATTACACTTAGTTGTAGGCAGACTTGGGGCATTACCATTTATAAAAGTTACTCTGACCTAGAACGCCACCTAGCGGCTTTTGCAATGCCTTACCTCCAAGAAGATACATTCATTTGGGCTTAATTTATACTGCTGAATAATGATCCATAACTCTAGTGTTAAAAAGTTGATTACGTAAAATGCTACAGTGCTAAAAACTGCTTTTTTTTCATATCCACTCTTAAAAATTATGTGTCATCTTTAACATATGTTTGATGTGGGACAGAGTCATATTTGGTTTAGGTCATGTTTTTTTTAAAGTGATGTCTACAGACCAGGCTGGATAACTGATCAGAAAACAGTGGGCAGCCACAGACTCCCTCTCTTAGTTGGTTTGTAGTAATTTGAAGATTGAAAATTTGTTTTAAGGACCACAGGAAGTCGTGCGCAGCCAAGAAATCGTCCCACATATCCCGCCAGAAAAAAAAACAGACCTTGTTGTTTTTACACTTTGGTTTTCGAAAGATTAAACAAACAAGATACAACATGTTCATCAGGGAGCTTTGGAGGAGTTGCCAGGCAGATTTTGTTAACTTTGGACAGAGCCATGATAACTGTTTCCAGTCTTTATGCTAAGCTAAGTTCGGCAAATGCTGATGGTAGCTTCTTTCTTGACATTAGAGCGGCATCATATCTTTTCGTCTGACTCTCAGTGAATAATTGTATTTTACAAAATATTAATAAAACTATTCTTTTAAGAACATGCAGCTCTCAGTTATAATTTTAACTGAAATTGGCTTTTTTGGTATCAAAACCCAGTTTAACAAATTCTTGAATACATTTTTATATTTAAAGATAACAAGATAATGTGCAGATAGTAAGGACTCCAAGGGCTATTAGATGCCCACAGCTATTTCTTGCACCAGCGTCCTGGAGCAGATTAACACTTACTGTATCTACAAACAGTCTACCCACATTTTTAGGTAGGACTAGACTTACTGACATAAGTCCATGAATGAAAGCAACATAAATGATGTTTGGTTGTGAAGGTGAATAATGATCACTGACTGAAAATCATAATCTATATTTATATTTGACTGCATATGTTTCTATGCAGTATATTCTGCTACGTTTTATATGTTACAACATAGCATACACTGCACCATTGTGCTACACTATCACTATACTGTGTGTTCATGTTGCCACAAGGCAATTAATTTAAAATGAAACATCCTTTTTAAGAGTGAAGTAACTTATGTAATCCTACGTAACACTTGTGTTTATTCTAGTAGGGGATTGTAAGGTACTCTGGGCTCATCCTGGGTAACAAACACCAGCACTTTAGCTAGGTATGTGCTGATCGTGCCATAGCGACGTAGTCTTAGCTCCACGGACAGATCAAAGTCCTGCGCCTTGTTGATGAGTTTTGCCACCGACATCACGCCACCGGTGGGCATCTGATCCGTCTTGAAGAAACCGTCGTCGTTGCCAGCAGTGATAGCAATCTGGATGTCGTCACCAGGCACAGTGTGGGAGGGGCCCATGCGGAAGATGTTGGTGAAGACGGGAATGTTGGTGGGGAAGGTGAGGTGGTAGTAGGTTATTCTCAGGGGCATGGCAGGGCACTCGACAGACTCATTGCAAAGCAAGCGTTCACATCGACTGCAAAAAGAGAAGGGTGGGGTGGGGTGGGGGGGTTTGGGGGGTGGAGGGGCAGGGGCAGGGCAGGACAGGACAAGACAGAACAAAACAGGCACAGAGAGAAAGAGAAAGAGAGACCAGGTGTAAATTTCATTTGCCGTGCATGGCATGCAGAGGAGGGAACATCAGTCCCAGCAGCCTAATGCTTCACAGGCCAGTCATGGTGCCCTCTGTGGGATCATGCAAGAGGTTCTGTCACAGGTGCCTCCAAACAAGAGAGGCCATACGCAGCCTGTACTGAATCTCAGCCAAAACTGCGGCTGAAAAAAAATATCCATATGCATCATTTTAATACAACACAACATGCTACAGCCAAATCTTCTCTAAAGTCATTCCAGCATTGAGCATACTGGACATGCAGAGCCTTGATCTATACACACGAATAAGGGTCGGTTTAAGGGTTGATATTGTTTAATTGTTGTACCTTTACTCAGAGTCATCACTATAATGACCATTCAGACTTGACTGTGAGGAACATAGACCTTTGTGAGTGTTTATGTGTGTGAGGTTTGCCGTTGATGTTTGGCGATGCGCATGGACGCAGCGGCTCCTCGCTGCATATTGCTTGTGTTGTTGCACTCACAACCATCATCTGCTAATCTATTTTAATCATCACTGTATTTTTAATATTCACTGTTAATAATAGCTACTCAGCAAAGCCCTTTTTCTTTTAAGTATTCATTATATTTCTAAGTACAATACTCTTTTTCATGCAATACTCTTTTACGTGCGATATTATTTTGTGTCCTTCTGTGTACTGTTGTCACTGCTTGCAGTGACCAGGAGAAGCTCTATGAATTTTGTTGTATTTTTTTTTTTTTTTTGTACAATGACAATAAATGCTTTCTATTCTATTTTATTGTATCATTTTGCCTGTCTTCTAATTCTCACCCTCATTCATTATACATATTAATCCTCAGACGATGTGTAGTGTGTGCATCAGAGGCACAATCCAGGTACTCACGTTTCTCCTACACGCCGGTAGTTGTTTGGACACTCGAAGGACAAGCATCTGAATCCTCCCTGAACATTAAAGCAGCTCTGATTCTCTGTGCACGTGTGTGTTCCTGTCACGCACTCATCAACATCTGAAAAGACAAAAAAAAGAAAAAAAGAAAAAAAGAAAAACATCTTTTGAAACATTCACAAAAATAACTGCAACCATCATGTCTGGCATTAAAGTAAGGACATCTTACCCTGGCAGCTGCGCCCATTGTGTGCCAAGTTATAGCCAGTGACAGGACAGGAACAGTGAAAGCTGCCAGGCGTGTTGTGACAGCGATAGGAGCAAATATGACCTCCAGTTGGCAGGGCACACTCATCTATATCTAAAAAGGTCACATAGGCAAATAAGAACAAGTCAAACTGGAGGAAAAATGTGGAAATAAACTGAACAAAATTATAAATGCAACACTTTAGTTTTTGCTCCCATTTTTCATGAGTTGAAATGAATGATCAAAGCACACAAAAGACTTCTTTCTTTCAAGTTTTCTTCACAAATGTGTGTAAATCTGTGTTAGTGAGCATTTCTTCATTAGTGCCACGGGTGCTCAGCTCCGAGGCTCTCCTCTACAGCATCTTTTAATATTCCTCATACTTATTACTATTCTTCCGCCATATATACATCAAAACGTGCGTCTTGATCCCGAAAGAGGTGCTATGACTTTTGGTGTTAAAATTCCAATTTTTCCCAAAGTTATTCCCAAAATACTGGGAATAAATAATGCATTAGAAATGCATTGGAATTTTCTTTAGAAACCCACAAAATTTCACCTTTTTTCTACAAAATTTCACCTTTTTTCTGAGTCACCCAGCTCTCTCATACCTGCACCTAGAAATGTGATTCAAACTATAAAACAGAGGAAAACTTCTGCTCTCTCCAAAACACAACAACTGTTTTTACATAACATGATAACTTTTCAAACTATGAGCACTCAAAGAAGGAGTGCAAATCACTTTTTCTTCAAAGTTAGAGTGACAGCGTCAGTTGGCTAGAGTGCGTGAAGCAGTAAAAAATAACCTTTATTTTTATTTTTAACTCGAGCTCACGGCCAAACCGTAAAAAGGAGACAAATAATTCTTTCTCAAAATGTAGACATAGTTGTTGGATTCATAAAATATAACTTTGACAGGCAGGGTCTGCACAAAATTTAAACGGGGGTGCTGAGTCCGGCAGCAATACCTGTCTCACTCTCATTGACACCTAATGTAATCATCTTTTTTTTTTTCAAAAGAATCTCACTCCGTCTTCACACTGAGCTTATTCACTCATTTTAAGGAATATCTGAATAAAATAGAGACTGTAGAAACTACTGGCTTCAGTGTCTGTTTTCGGTTTTTGAAAAGAACTAAAGGTTTTCTCATCATTTGCAATTGTTTGAAGCCATGTAGAAGCCAAATTCTGGGCTGATTTTTCACATTGCCATGGCAACGGCAGCTCCTGACCTGACCTCTGACAGCCAAGGGCTGCGTGATGTCATCGCTACAGTGACACAGAGAAGATTTTTTACCCTAACCCTAACCCTATCCCGGCAGTAGACCCCGTGGCACTCAAAATTTCCCTGGAATTTTCTAGTTGTCAATATAATCCAGCCACCTGACAGGTGTGGCATATCATGGTGCTGATTTCGCAGCATGATTACTGCACAGGTGTGCCATGGGCTGTACACAATAAAAGGTCACTTTAAAATGGCTACAGATTTGCATTTCTTTTTTTGGGGGGGGGCTCGGGCTCCTCTTCAGTGGCTGTGCAAAGTTGCTGATGGTGGCAGAAGAATGGCATGGCAATGGGCCTCAGGATCTTGTCACGGAACATCTGTGTGTGTGTGTGTGTGTGTGTGTGTGTATCTTTTGTGTTTATAGAAAAAGTCTTAGGTCTTTTATTTCAACTCATAAAAATGGGAGTAGAGACAAAAGTGTTGCATTTATATTTTTGTTCTGCAGGCTCAGTCATCCTTTAACAAGTTATCATAGGATGATAATAAATCCCACGCTTTCATGTTATTACAGTGTACATATCAACACTAGTGCAAAACATCGTACTAATCACATGGGAATCTGCTGGACTTCCAAGATATTATTCATCTAAGCACATGTTAATGGCTCCATTTTTACCTTCACAAGTCATGCCATCGATGTCGCTGAGCTGGTATCCGCGGCGACAGTAACACTGGTAGGAGCCATACACGTTGGCGCACTCTTGACTGCATGGGTTACTCTCACATTCATTCAGGTCTACAGAGAAAAGATAATTACACAACATTAGGAACTCTATCCTATAAACAAGAGAAGAATAAAAACTCTACCCTTGTAGAGAGGTGGGTTCTCCCCTGTCCTGATGAATATGTAAGGAAACAGTTACATGCACAGTTATACACTTAGTTTACTGGTTATTGAGATTCAGCATAAATTGAACAGACTAAGAGACATGATTGGGGATACAAGCGGGTGGGTTTCTCAAGGGTGACAGTCTCAAAGCGGTTCAGCGTCTCAGTGCCATAAAAAGTAAAGCCCAGGCAGAAGTAGGATGAGTAACATCACAAGACAATTGTGGGATATAATTTTCAGCACATATGTTCCTCTGACAGGTAAAAGGTAACCACACAGGTAATCTCTCCTGTCCATGGTTAACTGGCTAAGAAACATCATCACTGAACCATACAAACCATTATAGAAGACTCCTTCTTAAAACTGAAAGAATAATCATACAACTTGATATCATGCATAATTAGAATATTACAGGCAGGTGAAGGAGATGTAATGTATTGGAAGCAAATTACATTTTATTCCCCCACATACTCACACAAATCAGGAGCAATTTGGGGTTAGGTGTGTTACTAAAAGGCGCTATTTGTAAATTTTTCTCTGCCGCCGAACTTGGGTTCTTGCCAGGAGCAGGTGCTGGTGGCATGCTAACTTCAGTAAAAGAAAAGAAGTGATAGAAATAGAAGCAAAACAAGAGTGAACATTGGCGATGATCTCCGCAGCTGGAGACAGCTCTTGGCGAGTAAAGGACTGAAGTTTGATGCTGAACATTTCTTCTAGACATGTAAGTAAAAAGCTGTTAATGCTATTCTTCCGATGTTGGCTATGTAGCAATAGCAAAAACTTGCATATAGCTCCTTTAAGCACACTTCAAGTCAAGATCACAATGAAAATAATTCCAGGCCTATATTGTTCTGTTACTGAAAAAGACTTTGTCACAAAGTGATAAAAAGAGGTGTCAACTCTTTTTGCAGCCTAAATGTCTATTGTAGGATTGAATAGGGCTTTTTATTATCCAATGTGAGTATATGTAAGGTATAGCCTACAATACACACACATATATGATATGTCCAAAGTTGCAATCTTCCCAGTTTGGATATGACTTACCATCACAATTCCTGCCATCAGCAGCGAGCCTGAACCCTGTGGTGCAGCTACACTTGTAGGATCCCAGACTGTTCTCACACTTATGAGCACACAGGCGGCCAGGGTAGTGCCTGCATTCATTAATATCTAAAACCCAGCGAAAACATGCCACAGTAAGATGATGAAATTATGACAACATTCTCTTGTACACATTTTTGACCAGTAGCACATTATAAGTAGACAGTGTTTTATGTGTGCAGAGAACGTACTTGGATTTAGCTACTCACACTATGTAAGAACATCAGGAAAGATCTACTTATTTCTTACCCTCACAGGTCCGAGTGATGCTGTTGAAGATGTAGCCAGTCTCACACTCACAGCGGTAGGAGCCCACCAGGTTGATACAACCATGACCTGCACAGACCTTTTCCGTGCCCTTACACTCATCAATATCTGTGGACAGGAATGAACAGTAAGCAACAGAGAACACCATGATGTGCACCTCAGGCAGGACAGTATGATGCTTTGTATCAAGGAATGGTGAGATGTTCAGCCGCACCAACACAGCGTGTGCCCTCTTCGTTAAGGTGGTATCCTCGGCCACAGTTAACAGAGTTCCTCTGGCAGACGTAGGAGCCGACTGTATTGATACAGACCTGCCCTCTGTTGCATGGACCCGTCTGGCTTAGACATTCATTGATATCTGAAAACACAGTCACAGATGGCACCGTTAAATTATGAAAAGATTTCTCCAATTTATCTTACTATTTCAAGTATGATGAGCTGGACTCCACAAATAATTATCATGAGAATTATTTATAATTTAAATGTAGCCATCTATCCCTAAATTTTCTCCCAACATGCAGCAACATTGGATGTACTGTTAGTGAACGTGCAAAACCAATCATGCATCAAGGACTGTAGGAGTAACTAGAAGAGTATGTACTCATCACCTGGATTTGCTTAGAGCTGATGACGGTGATGATAGCGCACAAAAAGGTCAGTATTGATGTATGGCCAGCAGCTGTCTAGATATGTTGCTCTGAACCAAAATAACAGGTGTACCAACAGGTAAAAGAACCAGTTATGGTGCAGATGTTTACCGATGCAGTTGCCCAGGGCGTCCTGGATAAAGCCATTCCCACACTTGACCTTGGGAAGACAACGGAATGACCCCTGGGTGTTCAGGCACTCAAATTCTGGGCCACAGTTATGAATACCAGTCTCACATTCATCAATATCTGGATGAAGAAAGCACAGCAGCCACTGAACACAGTGAAAACATCACTCAGCCGTATCTACGTTCATAGTGTCTCTCCACAAGACCGGTTTAACTATTTAACTGACCCTTGCAATTGTTGTTGTCAGTGAGTTCGTAGCCAGTCCCACAGCTGACCTCTCTCTGGCAACGAAATGAGCCCTCTGTGTTGATACAACGCTCTCCTCCCCGACAGTTGCTGGCTCCCAGCAAGCACTCGTTGATATCTGGGAGAGGAGAGAAGTAATGTGTATTCAAAAACATTACTTTTATCTGTGCTATACCTTATTTCTTTATCACACAAATGTATCTGTGCAGGGTCTTGATTATTAAAACATTAACCTTCAAATTGAAAGATGGAGAAGCATCAGAAGGCCACTTACCCTCACAGCTCTTTCCATCTGGTTTGAGTTTGTAGCCTTTGAAGCAGGCACAAGTGTCATTGCCAACACAGGTATGAACACATTTCCCTGAAAAAGCAACACAAACATGCTAATAACTGATCACTGCTTCTTCAAAGTTAAATAAAGGTTAAGTGTAAAAGCGGATTTACTGGCTTGTTATACAATACCTTTGCACTGGTCACTTAATACTGAATTATCTCTATTTTCATTGGTTTCATCCTTGTTTGGTTCTGTGTGAGAGAGAAATAAAGCGTGCTTAATCATATGCTCACATTGAAACACCTTATGCATCAAGTCTCAAAGAGCAGCTTCATGCCATCCAAAAATAAAATTCAGCGGCAAATAATAAAAATCAATAATCTGTTGACTTATTTTTCAAGTCAATAAATTGCTTACACTATAATGTAAACCACAGTCACAGAACCTAAATTTGTATGTCAAAATGCTAATTAACTAATTAGACCACACCAACAGAGATCCTGTTTAAAATCATAAATTAGCTTAAATTAAATTAAATATTTCCTCTTAAAATAGCAATTAATTTGTTTGTTTGTCAAGTGAACTGGTCATTTCAGCAGCACTTGTTTCTAAAACAACTGGAACATTTTTTGGGAGCAGCTGGTGAGTAAGGTCACAGAAAGTTCCTGCAGTGCTGATACCCTCATGAACAACACACTGAACCTTTCTTTGTTCCACAGTTACTGTTGTTCTGCTGAACCTGAGCTGCTTTTATTTAGGTGTGAGGAAAAAGATGGACTGTAACCACTCTTGAACGCCACTGAAAGCTAAAGGCAAGACCACACGTATCCACCAGGGGGCAGCATGGGCTTATGTTTGACAACACCAGTGGTGTTATGATTTCTCCACCTAATTTTTCTTCTCTCTTAGGTTCATCCTCCAATATTTTGAGAAGTTGTATGTGGTTTGCTCAGGTTTTCTATCACTATATTCTCTTTTTCTACCCTTTTTTCTTTTAATTTAAATTTTTAATTTCCTGTATTACGCTGCTTATGACTGTGCTACTCTACGCGCCTCTGTTTTGAATTGAATTGAATTGAACTAGATTATTGTTAAGTTAACTACCTGCTTTGCTATAAAACAAACGTAAGAAAAAAAAACTGCCTACTACATGATTGCTTATTTTTTTACACGCACGATCAGTTTGTACTGGGGCTGCTGTCTGGTTATCTAGGGCTCCATCCACGCAGCAGGCCCGGGACACCAGGATGCACTGGTGGCCCACAGATAGGTTGTGATCACAGGGTAGGCCCTGCTCCTGGGCCGCCTTCCCCAGAAGACAACAGTCACAGCACATCTACAGAAAACAGAATACAGTACAATACAACACTTTAGAAAGCATAAGAGCATGGACAAGTAAATCTTAAAAATGTGCAAAGAACAGAGGAGAAAAACTCTATGTCAGGAATTCATATACCAGGAGAAGTGAAACTAAAAATCTAGACAAGGAAAAGAAGATTGTGGGATGGCATGGTCATCAAAAAACTGTAGGTAGATGAGACAGGCTTTTAGACTGACAAATGGGGATGAGGTAACTCAGACAGACAGACAGACACCCAAGCTCTCAGTTTAAACCAGACGGACAGAAATGGAGGCCCACTGATAAGACAGGCCAACTGATAGGTTTCAGAGAGACAGACAGGACTAGAGAGGCAGTAAGTCAGTAAGAAAGACGGACAGGCAGACAGTAATGAGATGATCATGGTCCCCTCTAGCTGAAGCATGCTCAATCAATCATTACAGCAGCCTGGTAATGCCAGGGGGAGATGAGAGGTGCAGAGTGTGGGGGATGGGTGTCTTTGTGTCTCAGTCTGGGCAATGATGCTATAATACCTGAAATTTGACAGTCTGTGGTGTAATGATTGCAAGACTGAACACATGCCATAAGTCTTGCAAAGATTGCGGCGCTTACCAGGAGTCATTAACTGCTTCTCTGTGTGTGTGTGTGTGTGTGTGTGTGTGTGTGTGTGTGTGTGTGTGTGTGTGTGTGTGTGTGTGTGTGTGTGTGTGGGCGTGTGCATGTGTGTGTGTGTGTGTGTGTGTGTGTGTGTGCATGTGCGTGTGTGGGCACATGCTTGTGTGGCTTTGATATTATATCTAGAAACCTTTTAGGTATTTAATTTAAAATGGGGAGAAACTATGATCTAAAGTCTATAATCATATTTTCATAATACAAATCAAATGAGTAGGTTATGTGTAATTTGACAGGTTTTGCTTTTAGTGACAAACCAACAGAGAATTAGCTCTGACTCTGTAGTTCCCCTCAACTCTACAGACATTTCTAGCATCTTTCAGGTCATTTTTTGGTTACAGCCCACAACTCTATTGCTTTGGTTTATTCTCACCATTCTCTTCGGCTGCAACAGGCAACAGGAAGCTGTTTTCAGTGCAAAAGCTCCAAATCTACTGCCTGTTCAGCACCAAACTGCAAAGTTAGCAACTAGCTTGTAAACTCTTTAGCCAAACATTTCCCACAGGATTAAGAGGAAACAACGAAAAGGAGAGTAAATATTAGACTTACACTCTTACATTTGACCATATGACCCCATTAAATGCTAATGCTGCTCTGTATCAGCAGCACATGTAAATGGGGAAATGTTTGCTAACAAGTTAGCCATATGTGTGCTGTGTTTACAGCTTGTTTTTACTGCCCCCAAATGGCCAGAAAATGTAGGTAATAAAATTAGCATTTTAACACACATTGACCCGACTTCATTGTAAAGGAAATGGTTCGATGCTTTGGGAAATTATCCTTATTCAAGTTCTTGATGAGAGTTCGATTAGCATATTGACCACACTTAAACCTGTGCTTAACATATCAAGCTGGAGCTAGGAGACATATAACTTACCTTAGGACTAGAAATAGGAGGAAACAGCCAACCTGACTCTCTCCACAGGTAACAACATCTGCATACTAGCATCTCTAAAGCTCAGTATTTAGCATGCTGTTTCCTGTTTGTTTACAGGTAGTTGTTTTAAAGGAGGTTAGATGCTCGACTGTTTCTTGGACTGGCGCAGTAACTTTCTGTCGCTTTAATCTGGCAAACAGCAGAGACATCCCCAGTAAAAGTGTAGTTTTTACTTAGTCTTGGTAAACAAACTTTAGAGGTGCTGGTAGGAAGATTTTTTCAAGCTAGCTGTTTCCCTCTGCTTCAAGTCTTAATGCTAAGCTACGCTAACCATCTCCTGGTTGTAGCTCGTATCGCACAGACATGAGAGTGGTATCAATCTTCTTATCTAACTGTCAGCAAGAAAGCAAATAAGCATATTTCCCTAAAATGCTGTATATTTCTTTAATGGTTAGGAATATTCTCTCTCTCGTTTAAGATAAACGACGTTTACAGTTTGGTGTGAATTTCTCCTGGCTATCTTTCAGGGTTACAGGTGGAGACAGATTTCCTGAAGTCCTTTGATATTGTAAATGTAATGACGCAATGGACAAAGCGTGTCAAACAGCCTCTTTCTCAAAGATATAAATCTCTTGTATTATTCACCGTACCTGGGCCATTAAGTATGAGCCACTACCTGCAGTTTACAGATGATCAAGTAAAGACAAGCTGTCCCACTGAGATCTCATCATGTTGAGAAAATGCACCAACTCGCATCCCCTCCTTTCCACATATTGCCAAGCATTTATCTTGGAGATGTGTTGACGTGCAGTATGTTGTGAAAATAAAGGGGCACACAGGTTGAGAGGGAGTAAAAGCATAGAGAGGCTCAAATGTGCTTGGACGTGAGCCTGAGGAAGATTCGAGAGTCAGAATTTATAATCTATCTGACAGCAACAAGCTCCATTCCTCCCTGGAGTGACATGCCTCATCTTGCTCGCGGCGCAGACACACACACATACAGACACACATCATCACTCTCACCAATCATTTGCCTCCAATCTGGCTGTCCAGCAGAGTGATATACTGTACAATGATTGAGCTGAGGGAGATTTTTTGGTGCACACAAGTCATTATATTCTTACTCTTTTTCCCTGTTTACAGTATTTTCAGTTAGTAAGGCACACATACACAAAAATTTGCATATGCATGTGCAAATCCAGATACAAACAGACCTTTGTAGTCTTGGTCTCGCAGGTGTTGGTGAATAAAGAATCACAGGCTCCTTGGTCTTTGGCCAAGTTGATACCAGTGTTGCACATTTTATCCTCAAGCACTGTTACACAGCACTGCTCCTGCACTACCCTGTCAGCAAGAAGAAAAAAAAATGCAAAACACAGGTGGTGCATTTATTCTCAGCTCTATCAATAACCCCCTCCACTCCACACACAATGCAGAAAACAACCTTGCCTTAAAGTGTAGCCCATTAAAATCAGCCTGAGGCGTGCCTGATGGGGATCTCAGAGTTGTCACACTAAAAATGCATGGATGAGTGGGATGAGTAAAACCCTGTGTGGATTCAATGGAAGTTTATTGTGTTTTGCAACACTGACATCACTGGGTTTAAACTAGGTTGAGCAGTGCTCCCTGAGGTCTTTCTGCTGTTGTTTTAGACCTGGGTTAAACCAACATTTGTCTCCCAAGATTAACATTTGCCCACCTCCACATGTCCTTACTCATGGTGGGATTGCAGCTTTTTTGAAGGCATAACTCCATAATGATATGACTAATACTAACCACTCCCTTAAGACAAGCCTGCTATGTCCTGTAAGAATAGAGATTACTACCACTAATTGGTTGACTCTACAGTTGCAAATACGTATATGTTTGCTTGGGCTCAGTGACATCACCATGGCAGAATCAGTGATAACGTGTAATAGATGGGATTCAAAACATTTCTATTAGTATAAAGTGAGTAGCAGAAAGTATTTCAACTGACCTTGACCAGGACCTCATTGATAGGAATCAATAAAACACTGCATGCTTTAATGTCAAAACCATTATCCGGTAGACGCACAGTCCTTTACACAAGAGCATTATTATGAAAATATCAGTTACTCAATATTTCGGTTAGATCAGATTTCACTGTATTGTCTAGCGTTTCGCTGGCTGTTTGTGCAGTCCAATCAGTTAAGAGTGGGTGACTGTTTCTGTCTGGCTTGGATCTCTGCCTCTCTCGCTGCAATTTTACAAGACAGAGAGCATAAAACGCCACCCCCTCACGTCTCCTCTCTCATTTCCAACAAGCCTCTTTATCAACTCTTACCAGAAATCTCTTTCCACATAAACCACTGTGGATCTCAAATTCACGTCTAGGCGCACACCTCCTCTGCAGAACCTTTTAAGGGCACAGTCGCACTCCTGTTTTTCTTTTCTCTTCTCTTCTCCTCTCTCCTCTCTTTTCTTCTGTACTTTTTTTTTTCCCCTTTGGTGTCTGAAGTAATCGTTCCTGATTTCCTGTTATTGCCTCTCAAAGGTATTTCCTGGGTTTTGAAACAGCCCCTCTTCTGACCCCCCCTCATCCTTTTCAACCCCCAAATACACCCTGCTCCCCCACAAACCTCTGCCCTTTTCCTCTCTTCCCCTCGCTCTATAATTTAGACAAATTTGGGATCACTTAGGGTGGCTATGGTAAATGTGTTTGCCATCAGTGTTCACAGCAGCAGATCTCCCTGGCTTATGGGCCCTGAACCTGTGGCAGCACACCTTCTAGGGTTACCAGCAGACCTGTTATTATCCCATCACTATTAGTGTTTCCCGCTCTCACGTGAAGTGAATAATGTGCCTGGAGATTTATGGGAGTAAGGTAAAGCAATCTCATATTAAGGGCCCACAGACATTTCCCCCTCATACATGGTACAGGCCAAATCCCTGTGGGCCAATACTGCAGGAGCTTCTGTGGTGCAGATAGAAAATGTACGATTGTGACAAAGGGTGCAGCACTTAATGACTTGTAAATCTGAATAAGCCCCAGGCAAGTCTTCCACCACAGCCCTCTCACCCTTGTGGCACACAGATTAATGAGAGCAAAGCAGCATATATAGTGCTACCTGCTTACCTGCACGTGGTTGACTCGGATATGAGAGGGAGGGATGCGCAGTCTTCGTTATCACTGCCGCGCTTCTGTCCATCCTTACAGCAGTCCTCTATCGAGATCTGCTCTGCTCCTACAGACATTAAAAGCGACACGAGGTAAGTTTTTGCATGTGTGGGCAGGTAAAACAAAAAAAGAAGGTGGTGAATTTGTACACGTCCCGTTCGCTGTCAGGACATTTTCTAGCACCATTAGGAAGGAGACCCCCATGTAGGTATTGACTGCTGGAGACATGTAGACCGCAGGCAACACACCTGCCTGCATACACATAAGGTGGATTACACACTCGCCTTGAGACTATGGTGTTGCTTTTACATGACTACCAAATGGCATGGTCATAAGCATTGTCTTATGTTATTAAGCATTAGTGATTGACACACTGTTTTGCTAATTAAGTGAATTAGAATGATCAAATCTGGATATCTAACCCAAACAAAAGTCTTGCCAGTGTCCTCGAAGGCAAGTTGCCTTTCCTTCTCTGAAAAAATGAAAAAACAAAATTCTAAATGTGTTTGGCAATTTAAACTGGCTGCAGGATCTTTTTTTTGCCAAAGACAATGAATGATGAATATGTTGTTGCAGACACAAGAGGGGCTTTTTTTTTTTTCTTTAACTGGAGGACAACCAACTCTGTGGCAATCTGGCTGTTTATTCATGTGTATTAGAGAGTATGGAATGCTGAATCCACTGTAATAGAAGAGGAGTTGTTGCTGGTTAGTGACTGAGTGTTTTGAATTATTGGGAATAGTGATTGTGAAATGCACTGAAGAAATCCATCTGTTTGAGACACAGCACGTCTGGCAGCAGTGAGCAGCTTCAGATAGTGAGTTAGATTAGGTAGGGAGGACAAGTGTCTGGAATAGCAGTCCTCAGTTTCACAGACTCGCTGCTTTCTCCCAGAGGGCCGAGAGGAATTTTATTGTAACCATTAAATCAAAGATGAGGAACAAGCAGGAATAGTCATCATCACAACATTTTCTGCATTGATAAACTTCATAACATCTCAATGAGCACTGTAATGAAACCTCTCCGAATAGTTTGCAGGTTTCTATAAACCCAGCTCTGCAGCCCAGACTAAAATACCAGCAGGGTGACTGGAGAAAGGCTGCAGGAAATCAAAGCACAGAATTAAAACATTGTGACTATTGCTACTACACGAGGGATGATTAACCTGGCAGCATGGCGGGAATATGGACAGAGGATTTATTACTCGGCAGCCACATTAGCTGACTCACTACTGACTTCTGGAAGTCTGGCACATCCCAGAATCCTCTGGCCAATAAACCTTGTAGCAGCTGGATGAAATGAGATGGCATTTTAAAAGCTTTTCACATGCGCCTACCAAGTAGGTCCTCTCGGAGTCTCTCTCTCTGTGTGTCTGTGAATGTTAAAGACCTCTATCAACACAGCTACACCATGATGTTCCAATGAGACAGGAGCAAAAATATTTTGCTTGCAAAAAGCTGATAATGTGAATTTGCACTGCGTGCCATTAATGCCTCATATAAAGGTGTTAATGACCAAGTGTCAAATACCCTTCTCCCAACTCTGCAGAAGTTGTGCACGTTTTTTTTCTCTCTCTTTTTTGTTTATGACCATTACCAGTAATTGACATCCTTGTGCCAAAACACCCGGTTTGTATTGAAAGTGGAAAGGCATCCAAGGAGCACCTTTCCAGATTCCACAAAATAGCTAATCCCCTAATCTTTCCCTCCAGGGGCATGGTAAGTATATTTTAAATGACAGGAATAGTTGGTCACATACTCTGGAGATTTCTCCCCACAGTAGTTCTCAGCTGATAACTAACTCAGACCCGCTAAGCATCACAGAGTCATACCAACGCCACCGCTGTCTGCTGCTTTGCAAACCTAAATTGAAAGACCAGAAGTGGCTTAAAAATTGTGTGCTGCTGTTTTATCAAAAGAAGCAAGCCAGGCCCAGCCGTTCCTCCAGTCTAGATGCAGCTCGCCACAGTTCTGTGTCTCTGTGATGCATTGTCTGTCTGGAGAGGGCTGATTTCCATCTTGGATAGCAGTGCTGGTTGTGAGGGCCATTCTGTCTTGGCAGAGCAGCACATGGCTTGCCTGCGTCTAGACGCCTCATGTAAACAAGGCTTAATGAGCCCAGTGGTGGAGCTCCGCCCAAACAGAGTAGTTGGCCAGGCGTCACAACAGAAGTGTGCATCTCTCTCATGGGCTGCACTCAGGGCTTTTATTTGGAGGTTTCTGTCAGTTTTAAGGCTGTTACACAAGAGGTAGATCTATCTATCTATCTATCTATCTATCTATCTTTCTATCTATCTATCTATCTATCTATCTATCTATCTATCTATCTATCATACTCTTTCTTTGATGAGGTCTTTATGTGACACACTTAGCTACATCTGGGAGCTTTGCTCATGTAACTGGTTGAGCTGATAGTTCAAACTGACCTGTGACACCACCCCCTACAATGAAGGCAGCTTTAGAAAAAAGTGGCCCCTGCTGACTGTGAAAATTGCCCCATGTGTGACCAGGGGACCGTGAGCATTTGGATATGCCTCATCCGACGCCTTGATGACCCTGCTGTGGGCGCTCAAGTATAAATCACACCCATCTGTCTAGACCATCATGCCCTGGTGGGACACTGGTCATTCTGAGCATCTCAGCATACCAAGGTACTTGGCCTTTGGCCTGCAGGGCAGGAAGTACAGAAACCAGGGCATTGAGAGCTCCTACTTACAACTATTGTGAAACTGCATTGTAACACTCCTCAGTTAATGTGACGTCTTTTGTTTGTAAACCAAGTTGAGTCTAGGCTATTGCATAAACACAATGAAATGAATAACAAAAAGAATGTTAAAGATGGTTTACGTTTTGATATGACATTTTCATGATACATAAAAATGTATTGTGTGGAAGTTGTCAAGCACAATGCAGTGTGCATAGAGTTACACTCTTTATCTCACTGCCTGCATTGTAAGTTGTAAGGGAAAACAATGGAAACATAAAATAAATAATAAAATAAAACTGACTTCCTTCTAAATCACTAACCGGGTATTTGAATATATAATGACATCATTCAACGCTGCTTCATTTCAGTGCAGCCCTGCAACACTTTGAAGCACCCAACTTTGTAAATTGAGCTTTATCACATGTCCCAACTAGTCCTATTACAAATCCATCCCCTCCGAGTCTCACGCTTTGTCTGCAATCAGTTTGATACTTACTGTAAAATAAATGCTTGAAAAATAAAAATCTCCCAAAGATCATTCACCCCACATCAACATCATCATGTACCGGCGCCATTGTTTGCCTTGCTTTGGCCTGTCTTCATTAAAAGTCGTCACGCAGCAGTTTGTCAGAGAGAGAGGTAACTTACCTTGGCCAAGGAGAACTCCGAACAGAGAGCAGAGCAGCAGGACACGCGGACCCATTGAATGAAGAGAGCTTCAACTAAATGCTGATTTAAAAAGTAGGTGATCCGAGCACTTTCAGCTTCCCGATGCCTGTTTTCTTTTTCCCCCTGCAAGCTGTGTGAATAAACAGCAGAGCTCCTTTAGAAAAGAAAAGACTGAGTCCGAGAAGTGGATGTGATGGAGCTGTGAGTCGCAGTTGCAGCGTGACTGGAGGAATGAGCGTCTAATTATGGCACTGTGAGGGGCGGGCTGGGGCCACAGACACCGACTCATTACTAATCAAACCGGGCTTTTTTTTTCTGTAGTAACTCCAAATTAGAGCCATTAATCGTTAGCTCATTTACAATATATTACAATTAAAATATTTTTGGTTAAAACATCCTCTGGGGTCGGTTTATGTTGTAATTTATTACTATATTCTGACAGGAATGATTCTACCAGAAAAGTCCTTCTAAAATGTTCTATATGATTGCTATTGATGATAAAGTATAAAACCTGAAGTACTCCAGAGGGAGCTGCCATCACTGTTATTGTACAGCCTACTACTGCAAGTGTCTTCGGGCTACTGTGCTACAGAGTATGCATGCATACTTGGAAATCGTCTTCCCATCAATAGCAAAGTAGACTTTTCTGTCTGTGACTAATGATTGTACTGATTACTCAACATCTGGAGCTGGTTTGGAGGTATTTTAAAAATCTGTTGTGGCTATGTCCAGACTGTAAGCTTCGAAACCTTTTGGATATCAACCCTGTCTGCAAATAAATGCACTTATTCACTGCAACAGTTGGGTTTGTTGCACCTTAAGAGAGATGATAGATGAGATTGGAAGCTGGCTCTGTGCTGTTGCATTCACCCCTTATATTTGAGCCCTCACTGATATCTGCTCAGTGGTATTACTGCTCTCTGTAGGCCCCCTACTGCGCTTATTTTCCTCTTTAGCTACTAAACTTTACAGCTGTAGCAAAGAAAATGAGGCATTTACCCTTAAAGTTAATAAATTAAAGCTTTTGTAACACTACCACAGATGTGGGCTCACTGTCAGCCAAAGTGATCATGAACATGCCACACACACACACACACACACACACACACACACACACACACACACAAGTCTACCAGAATTGGCAAGAAGTGGAGAAATAATTGCTAGACTGCATTATAAACATTTTGTACCAACTAAGGCTCTCTGTAAATTCAATCAGTCTACTGACTCTGGGCATGGTGACAGGGAGAGGTTAAATGATCTTCTAATCAGAGCCATATGTCTCCACCACCAGTCTAGCCAGTCTAGAAACATCACGGAGGACTTGATATTGGGACACCACAGGCATACAGGGAAGCCCGCAAAGTCTATGGCAGTTATAAATGGGTAACTGCACAGTAAAAGTGTAGTATGTGACGAGTTGTGTCTCAATCTCCGTGCTCCTCAGCGCACCGCAGCCTTCTTATAAGAGAAGCCTGGCAAGAAGACGAAGAATATTTTAAAGCGACGACACTAGTGTTTTGAATATTTTGCCAAAAAATCCCATTTGCCACAAAAAGTAAATTATAAATTTAAGAATGGTGTTTGTATGACTTCCAGGCAGCCACTTGTCTCATTATTTCTCAATATGATGCAGTATCACTATTGCAGAACTGCTTAAGGGTAAATGTGGGTGGGGGAGTTAGAATTCTATGTTATTTATCTTCCTCATTTAGAAACAAATGCCCTTTTCAATACTGGATTCCATTTCTTCCAATAAATCTACTTGAAAAACATCCCACTATGTGTGTGTGTAAAAATGAGCTTGCAGAGATCTTACTCAGGTAATCCATCACAGTGAACAACATGTCTGCTTTTATTTTTGTCTGTCACTCTTCTGTTGCTTGGTAAAGCAGAACAGAGATCTGCACTTTCATTATCACACTTTAACACTATAACCTTGACAACAACAGGGGCAGATATGTTGTTTATTGTAATGGATTACATAACTTCAGAATATTTTTCTTGCAAATCAGTGTTAACACCTTTACAAAATGAACAGTTACCACAGCGAATACCCCTTTTACTGCAGACCAGTCTTTAATCTAATCTTTTCCTAAGTCGTAACACAGAAAAGAGATACAGGCTCCTAAAATGACAGCCAGGCCAGTGCCAGGCTTCAGCCTGGACTGGTTAGAGTACAACTCACCCTGCCTGCTAAACCTTTCACAACCCACCAACTCTCACTCCTCCTCTCCACCTCCAATCTGGGCTTTAACAAGAAACAGCAGCATGAGCTGACCTCACAGCTCATAGGTGGAGGAAATTAGACAAGCCGAGGTCGCATTCAGACAGTGTTAATCTTGTTGTGGGGGGTGTGGTACAGTTCCTTTGAAGCTCAGCAAAGCTTGTCTTGCCACGTCTGTGTCAATCAGCAGAGAGCCACTAACACATCCAGGCAGACTGAGGGGCCCAAAGGCCTTATTCACTGTTTCTCAGCTCAGCTATAGAAACTTGGGGAAAGTAGCCTAACTTAACTGTTAAGTTTAAGTTGTAATGAGGTTAATGAATAATACTTTCCTTTTTGTGGAACATTAATAGACTCAATTAACATGCTGTTATAAGGAGAAGGATGTGTATAAATCATTACCCAGAATAAAGCTATCATATTTTATTGTACACTGTAAACACCTGCACACTGACTTGCATGCAGGTATGTTTATGACTAAATGTTCTGGCTATTGGATATTAGAAGAAAGCAGTTCACAATGCTGAGTGTGCAGAAGAGAACAGGTTAACTGAATCAAACTAATCTTGGAAAAAAAAGTCTCACACAGTGAAACATATGCAACATGTTTAGTCCTTCACAATAAAATATGATAAGTCAGGTAAATAAACAGATAAAATGAATAAATAAATAAATGATATGTGAAGAAATGAAACATAAAATTTACCTTTACAACATTAAATATGTAGCTCTGCAAGGAAAGATTATATATGTGACAATAAAAACATCTTTAACTGTCTGTGGTTTTATCAAACTACTTTGATCCCCTTTACATTTTCACTTTTCTGGCCTTGGGGTGCTTGTAACTCATCTTAATCCACATTAGATAAACTACAAACATCAAAGCTTGTTATCGTCTTTCCTCTGATCACTGCTGTATTTACACATAGAGTGCCAAACAGGAAGAACGCAGCAGACCTGACCACACCATCGGTCAGCTCAGTGTAATAAGACTTATAATAAGAATGAGTAACTTTCATGTAACAAAAACCAGACTGGTGACAATCAGCTGTACCCTGTAAATGTGCTGCATGTATTGTATACATTTCCAGATATGAAATCCCAGTCTGATTAATTAAGATTTTCAGTGTTGATCCAACAGTGTAACCTTTTTATATACAGTCTATAGCTCTAACACAGTTTAGTCCAGAACATAGAAAATGTGTATCATAGGTCTTTGTTTGCAGTTCAATTCATCATAAAACATATAAAACATCTTAGTGACCTGAATTTGTGTCATAAATGTTTTGTGTAATAAAGTTTTAAACCTCAAATATTAGCTGGTGATGGCAATGTTGCTTTCACACTACTGCCTCTTCTCCATTGGGACAGCTTGGTGCATCCTGGGAGTCTGAACATGTGCGCTGGCGCTTTGCTGGCTGGGGGATATTGTCAAGAGACAAGACTTGAGAGTAAGGCGGGGCAGTGGGTATCATCTCCACTTTGATTTCTGCGAATGTTTGGTCAGAAAAGATGATCCTCAGGTGTTCTTCAAACAGCTCCATGAGCTTCCTGCCTGCCACGGTGACCTCTGTGACAGTCTGACATGCAAGCAGAAGAAAGGTTTACTGCCAGGTGTCAAGAACTGAATAATACTGGAAAAATGGGGGATTCTGCAAACACTCTACCTCACTGAGAGCTGCACAGTTCCCGAAGAGGAGCCTGATGTCTGATACAAACTCTGCAGTGCCTCGGTAGCACAGACTCTGCTTAGCCTCCAGTCGTTTTTTCACAGTTGAAAGATTCATCGGCCTCTTTATAGTCTGCCTGTTATTAGCACATACCTACAGTATTTAGAAAGGGAGAGATAATAAAATGATGAAACTTCATGGGCAGATGTTGATCTATTATTTATAATGATTATATTACATGTCAGCATTGTGCACAAGAGGTTATGGATTTGTACCCAATTTTGTTATGTGAAGGTTTATAATGAAAAGCCAAATATGGGCACTGTGGTTTCACGCTGCACACAAATGTGGCCTTTTATGTACTGCAATGTACAGTTTTTAGGCTAGAATTTTTCATTGTGATTCACTAGGTGCAAATACTCTGTATATTTACAGCACCTGGTTCAAGTTTATCTGTCTTTACTGACAAATACTGCATAATACACATCATTAAAATTACAGTTACAGTAACTTCATGTGACATTAATCCTGTGAACTTTTCCAAGTCACACATGCTTCCAGACTCACCGCGGGGGATATGGGCTCTTGAAAGTTTGAACTCAGGTCACTGCAAAACAAGTGCAGCAACAGCCTCTCACACTTCTGCAGTGGTAGAAAAAGACATCTGACTTAATGTCAACTGATAACCAAGAAAACCAAACACAGTCCTCCAATCTACAGTGTACCGCATCTTCTCACTCCGCTAGTCACTTGAATCTGAGATGAGTACCATGTTGTTATTTATCTGACAGTGATCCACTTGGTGTCAGGCCTAACACTGATTAACATTAGCTGCTAAATCACTGCAACACAACATCAAGGTACTTATTGCTTGTCAGAAAACTTGCACAGTTCCAGATGCTATTATCATTACATGTAATTATTCTACTATACAATATATTTGCTAGACAACAACAAAATCAATAAGGCTGCAAGTCAAATAATTATTAAGGTTGATTTATAAAAGTGATCCAAAAACTATTCATGAGTATCACACACTCACTCCTTTTAGACATGCTGTAAGTTGTGCTCTTAGTTTTCTTGTGATGGGTGTGTTAATGTTCAAATTCAGACTATTAAACAAGGAAGGGGTGAATTTGTCAGGCAGCCAGTGGGTTTGGTTAGATTCAGTGAGGGAGCGGGAGGAGGGCGCTGAAATATGTACAAACTATCGTATGCACCTTATAACATGCTCCAAATGGTTGTACATAAGGATAGAGACAGAATTTGAGCACTTACCTTTATGAAGATATGAGTGTTTTTGTTGCAGATCAAACTACAAACTTACATACCTACAGAGGTGAGGTGTCACACCATAATGATATGTGTTGCTTGGGATAAATAAAGTTACGGAGTTGAACTGAAACTGAACTGAATGGAATGAAACAAAGGCATTGTTGTTTACTAACTGTAAAACCAGAGCTGAAACAGTCTGACTTACTTGAAGATGGTAAACCTTCATTTGAACTTTCTGGCAATAAAACCATTTCTAATTAGAGGTACTACAGTTCAACAATCGCCATTGTAACAAGAAAAAGTACTGACTCGTTTGTCCACAGAGGGAAATCCTCCTTCAGAGTCTGGCTCCTTCTTCACTGTTTTGGCCTCAGGTTTGCTGTCACAGTCATACTCCATCTCAGGCACGAACAGGTCACGGCAGAAAGAGCAAAACCACTCCCGACTGAAAACAGACAGTCCAGAGACTCAATGCAAAAGTCCGTAAAAAATGAACATACATTAGCAAGTGCGTAATGCTGATGTCAGATGAAAACCTCCTGTTGCCAAAATGTGAAAACAACTTGTCAAAAACAGCCTCGTTCTTAGAAGCTGAAAGGTCTGTTTTCTTTTCATTCCACTGACAAACACAATTTATTGATTCTAAAATAAACACAAGGATGAAAAAACACCAGTTATGAGGTTTTCATGTGAGACCAGCAACAGATGAGTTTCATGTGGACAAACTTGCCTGGGAGATTTTAGGAGAGATGGAACATGGCAAGTAAGGTGAAAAACTTTGAGACACTTATCGCAGCACAGCAGCTCTCCTCCACTCTGACACACAGCACACAAGACCTCATCAGAGTCTCCCAGCCGAGCTTGATTTTGTTCTACCTGCTCTTCTCCTCCCAGCGATTTGATCTTACTCTGGTCCCATGGCCTGCTCGGAGGCTTGGAAGGGCTGGTGGGTTTGTGGTCTGTGCTTTGAAGAGGAGTCGGGACCTTGTTGCCTTCACCTTGGGCACTGATTTGCGGGTGTTCACCTGTGCTGTCAGGAAGGCTGGCTCTTTGGTTGTTTTGTACCTGAAATCCACAAACAAAGCTCTGAAAATCCTGCAACCAATATGCCATAAATGGGCTAAATTACGTTAAAGTCCATTGAGCTGAATCCTCATTACACACAACGCTCCGATGTGGCTAATTTGCTATAAAGGTCAACAGCACAGTCACACTCAGAAATTTAAAGGGAAATTCTTGGTTTCATACAAACTGGATTTTAGTTTTAGTAGTTTGGACCAGCATTCCTATTGGTAATAATAGCACTGCACCAACCAAGTTGATTGCTGAGATCTGGGGATGTGGTAACATTACTAAAAAGAAAACAGATGGGCCAAGAAACATGAGCAGTCAGAAGACCATACGGGTTTAAAACAATCTTCAACTTATTTGGAAAAGAAAAAAGAAAGCAAAGACTAAAATTATTACCGAAACTGAAAATCTGTTTAAATGACACTGAACTCTTGGTTCAACTTTGTCATTTCCATAATTGTGCCCGCACATAGATTTTCTGTACAGTAATGGATCATTACTGGCATTTCAGGTGCCATCACTTTTGTTTTTACTTCCAAAGAAAGAGGTTTAGATAATCTGGCAAAACTGCAGGCTTGTTTACAGCCCGTCTAACCGCTTAGGTTTCTTGCCTCGTCTAACTTCACTGTAGCAATAATCTCTGTTTCCAAATCTCCCCAATTACTCTGGTGTGTACACTGTGATAACCGACCATCTAATAGCCAAAAATACTACCCAAGCTGCAATACACTACAATTCATACTGTGTGTTTTGCAAAAAATGTACTCTTGCTACAGTAACAGGCTTTGGATAAATGTATCTACCAAATCTATATATGGAATACTTTAATAACTAATAGTAATTTATTGTCTCCTTACATAGCTGCTGTCATCTTCTGGCTCATCTTTGATGACAATGATGGGCCCTGGTGACGACCTTCGTCTTCTCTTCACAGCTGAGCCCACTGCTCCACTGGTCTGTTGTGTTTCTGGGGGTTTCCAGGAAACCGTCCTTGGGAACAAAGTGAGAGCCAATTACAACAAAGTGAAATTCACTGGAGACACCAATGGCACAAAGGGACTAAGGTCATATCAAGGCAGCAGACTACTTTTCAGATAATCTGTGCTTTTGTATGTGTATGTATGTGTGTGTGTGTGTGTGTGTGTGTGTGTGTGTGAGAGTGTGTGTGTGTGTGAGAGTGTGTGTGTGTGTGTGCGTGCAGCTGTCTTCTCACCCTGGTTCCTCCACTTGGGATACAGTAGCGTACCCTGGTGAAATCTCCTGTCCTTGCGCTAGAGAGGAATGAAAATCTGCTTGTGTATTAATTTCTTAACACAACAACACACACAGTCTCAACGCCACTAAAATATACAAAAGTAGAAATGGTACAGACATACCATTTCTGTGTGGCAAAGAAGGTGGCAGACTCTGGGGATAGTTTGGTTTCAGCATATATATCGGACCGGCTGAATCGTTCCTGCTGTCCAGATACGTGTGCTCAATCTAAACACAGCAGTGCATGTCATTTACGCCACAGCAGGAATAATGCAATAATAATCTTCAGGTACATCAATAGAGGAAGTCACTTACTGTCTGTCGTGACTGGGATGAACTCACGCCACCATTTATGGGCAGTGGTGTAATATTAGTGTACAGAGGTGAAGAGGAAAATATGTCCATAGGCTTGGCTTGGTAGTTGGAGCTGCTTTCCATCCCCCTCAGAGACTACAGATGAATGAGTGAGACACAGAGAGATAGAGAAAAAAGCTTAAATCATTGTCAGGTTACATTCCTGTCGGCATCTACAAGCATGTGCTGCTAGAAGTGGAGATGAAAAGGTGCATTTTCATTACTTTGGTACTGGCTGTGTGGGTTGATTGTGGGACTAAACCATAAACAAAAACTTCAGGCAAATCTGAGGTTTTTTATCCACTGTAGCTTTAACCTTTTCTTCCAATAAAATGAATGAAACCAAATAGTATAAGGACAACACCAACATTTTCCCTGTTTTTAGCTATGGCACAATTTCATTTTAAATCACACTTTAAAAGTCCTGGAAAGCTATTTTCTCAATCAGCCTGTTACAATGAGCAATTAGGACCTACATACTTACTACATATAACATTTTCAAAAGTTATTATTTATTTTTCTTATTCTACACGACATTACTCAATTAAATCTGATCATCCCACACTATCACATTGAGTGTTTGATTAAGTTATATTTTCTAACTCTAACTTTGGGTGTTGCTTATTGACTCATGGATATTTAATTTGAAACCAGGAGTGTCATGCGACATACTTTTTTTTTTACAGAATGCAGTTGACAGTCTTTGCAAACTTTTACAGGAAACCATTAGTTTTAATTTATTTCACAACAGTGTGAAAATCAATTTGCAGACATTTGAAACTTGCATCATGTCAGCTTTTCTATTCATTAAAATTACACGAACACTATGAGTTCATTTTTCAAATTAATCTGTGCTTACAGCTGCACTATGACATAATAAAATGACAAAAATAAAAGCAGACACGTTCTTCATTTAAAATCACAGACTTGTCAGTTCTTCTTAAATTTCTTTAAGCTGACTGTACCATAATGAAGTATAAAGAAAAACAAATGGCCACCCACAACGCAACACAACCTTAAAACCTATAACAGCATGACTACAAAAATACACTAGTTTTAAGTGTACATGATTTGCAGTAAAATGCTGGTATATTTCTTTACCACAGGGAATATTATAGAGTTCATTATGCAGCTGTAACAGCTTGTTCACATCAGTGCGACGCGACTTATGTGTGCACTTCACACGCCAGTATTGTCCTGTGAGTGAGCCTATACTTCGGTGCTGGAACCAAAACACCCCGTGAACTAGACTAAACAACTTGGATGACGAGATATTATCAACCCTTTCTTGTGGAAACTTGGGTTTGTCCTCTGTCACATGTTGGCTGCTGTTTTCCTGCAGATTTAGCTGTTATATTTTATGATTTTGAGTCATAAGCTCATCCAAGGCTAAAATCCGTCTTGACAAGGAAAGACATAAATTGCCCAGGATGTGAAGGCTGTCAGCTCTATTTAGGACAATGCCATCCGCTGTCGTTGCTTGTTAAGAGAGCTTGTCAGTCAAACGGACACACACACACACACACACACACACACATTCATAGACACACACGCAGAAAGACACACTAACCTGGGGCGTAAACCCAGGGCTGGGTAAGGTGCTAGTTGGGCTGATGTGGTTGGGAGGAGGCACAATGAATCTACGGCCTGGTTGTGGGGGCATACTGTGGGAGGGAGAGCCTCCCTGCAGGGGCCCTGGGACAGTTCGCTGTAGTCGGACACTCTGGTACCATGTCCACGGTGGAGGAGGTGGCTGCGGCTGCCAGTGGGCTTGTGGGTTTAGCTTGTCCACCTGCATCTGGAGCTGAGCCAGAGTATTATGGGAAGCTCCCATGGCAAAGCTGTTGGGTGAGCCTGAGGGTCCTTGCCCAGGGTGGGACAGCTGATGAGGGATACCCTGAAAACCAACCAGCTGGTGGCCTGGTACACTCTCCACCACTAAAGAGCCTGAGGACAGACACACACAGACACACACACACACACACAGACAGACAAACACACACACACACACCCAGACAGACAAACACACACACACACACACACACACACACACACACAGACTGGATGAGCATAACAAGTACAGATGAAAAATACAACCAACACAGACAAAACTCCTCCACAAAACTCTGGGGAAGAGAAGGTTTGGGCAATAATACAGAAAAAGTTTTGGAAAGTTTTGGTCAGTATTAAGGGAGGAATAATATGTCAAGTGGGGCTGCAACTAATCATGTTTTTATCTATTTAGTTATCAATTATTAATCTGTTGAGAATGTTTTATATTGTGCTTGTGCTCAGCCAAGTTCACATGGCTTGTTTTGACAAAACCCAAAGATATTTAACTTACGATGATATATAACCAATATAAAAAGCTACTTTTCACAATGAATTAGCTAACAGAATATTCGCTTAAGCTCAGATTTTAAACACAATTGTCAGGCTTAAATGAGTTGCTTTAACTGCCTGGCATTTTAGGCCACTGTTAAGCCCTCTAAACCTCTGAGTCCTTCTGAGCTTTCTTCCCAATTCAGCATCCTTCACCCACATGACAAGGGAGAACCATGTGATTTGCATAAAGACAGTGGCAGTGATGGAAAAATTTCAAATTTATTCCATTTCAGAATCAAGCATCCACTGCCCACATCCTCTTGATGAGATGACAAGTCCCAAATTGCTGTATGCCAACAACAATAAAAAGCGATTTTGGGAAAACAGTGGAATGAAAAAGGGACTGGTTTCTGATGGAAAACCTCTGCCGATGCAGTTTCCAGATACATAGAGTATAGCATGTTCACTAGTCCATTTTGATGTTGTTTAGAGACTATAACTGTTGAATCAGTTGGTATTTAAAGTCAAATAGGAGATATAATACACTATAGTCACATTTGCGTGAGGTTTAAAGGTATCAAAAACTACGAAAAAAGAAAAAGTGACAAATCAAAAAGGAATCAATTCTCTAAGTTTCTAAATTAGCTTCTATAACAGAGACATTTATGTCTAATATCATCTTTATGTCTTGTATATTTATGTCTTACCCAGCTCAATATTCGAGGCCCAATAAGAGGATCGACATTGGAAGCGTACACTGCTCTGTGGTATAAACGAGGTACTGCATTTTGCCCGCAGGAGGTTTCCAATCTGAAACAGAATCTGAAACAGAAGGGATGTTATTAATAATTTTTAGAGGAGCACACTTGTGTGTTACAAAAGGCATATGTTCCCACTTCATCACGTGCAAGACAGGCCAGGCTCTTAACAGGCTCTCAGAGCTGAGCTGAGCTTCACGTTGGGAAAACAAAGAGCCGTGATGAGATACTGTTGAGTGGATAAATGATCAGGCCTCACCAGACGTTTACAGTACAAGAGGGCCGTGCCCCCGTTCTTGGCTGTGGCCCATTTGGTGAAGTTGATGACATGATCCAGGTGTCTGGATAGATAGCCGATGTCCTCCTGTTGCTTTCGCAAGACGGTCTCATGATCCTTTGTTGCAGCCTGGAAAACATGAATAAGTGAATGAATATTTGCAGTGTTCAAACAGCTGGAGGGGATGTGCTCTGGGCCTCAGGGTGAGACAAGTCGACTGAGCTTGCAAGCAAGTAATGTTCTTCTGGAAACAACACCACAGCAAGTTACAGGTCTCCATCATGTGATGAATATCATTGTTTTTGTTCTATTTGGTATATATTTGAAATCTTTGTTCATACCTCAAGTTGATTAATCAGCATCTTGCCCTTTTTGTTTATCTCCAGAATCAAACTGCAGATGGACTTCTTTATTTCATTTTGAACAGACGCACGATTTCGATCAACCTGAAACAGTCTGCCAAACATACAACAGTCAATAAATATTCAAATTTAACAAATTATATGCAGTATCAAATATCACAATTTAGAGACATCTCATTATTACTGGAAGTGAATAATTTACCAGTTATTCAAGACATCATACTACAGACCAAAATTTCTTTTTCAAGCACTTCTGTATACCATGTGTCTCCCTCTTTTGTTTACATTTAGCATTTTATGACATGTGTAATATTGTGGTATGTGGGAATACATACCCATTGTTTATGGAGTTTGACACCTCTTCAATCAGTTTCTTCTTCTCCTGCAGCTGATGGGTCATACTCTCCATGTGCTGCTTGTGGTTTTTATAAGCATCTTCAAGGAACTGGTAACTAATCAAACAAGAACATTAAGTCAGTGGATACAATATAAGAAGTAAATGTTGATTACATAATGTTAGTGTTCTGCCCTGCTACTGTAATTAATCCCTGCCTCTCCTCAATTGGGATATACTATACAGTGCCTTGCTTGAGAACACTTCAACTTCAGTATTAGTATGACAATATACTGTATGGCTTATCTATGCAACATCAAATGTCACATAGTTACTTTTATGTTAATTACATAAATCTGAACAACATTATTGAGAGTAATGTCAAACAAAACTGAAATTGACACTCAGGTGATTGAATCTGTATATAAACATTATGATATGACTTTATATTGTAAATCAGGACTGTACTTGTGGTCCTTGTGCTTTACTAGCTGGCAGTCGCGACAGGTCAGCTGGTCGCAGGTCTCACAGAACAGCTTCAGTGGCTCTTGTTTATGGATGTCGCAGAACATCGGCCTCTGAGTCGACACACCATGGACTTCTGGAAAACAGCAGAGGGTTCATCATTTTAGACCTTCATTTGAGAAACCAGACAATATCTGTTCCATCCACTGCCTGGGCAGCTGGGCTTGAACTATACAGTAGTTTTAACTCCAAGTGTGTCCCATTATTTAACTGAGTGATTAGGTGTTAAATCAGTACACAGTACCACAAAATTACATATAACTAGTTAAGATGGCAGGTTTCTATAGTTTATTTATCTTTTTGGCCAATACTCTAAGGGGGAAATCTTTTACTTTTACCATAATTTGAAATTTAATTTCAAATAATAGTAAAAGCAGTGTGAGAATGTAAAATATTGCAATAAAGCCATATTTTTGCATATGATTTCATTAATGACATACTGTTTGCTGTGTCATGTTAAATGGACTGCTCTAAAAGGCCATTATGTTTCGTTGCATTTACCTCTTCAATCTATCTACTGGACTAAAAAAAAAAAATACACTAAACCCAGAGCAAATTGTGACATCCTCAGCACTGATCCCATAATAGATCTTGCCTTTGTCATGGAAACACACAAGTGTTTCACAGACGAAAAGGTTGAGATGAAGACACAGGCTTGAATACCTTGTGATACTTCTGTCTTCTGTCTGATGGTGTGGTCCTTGGTGAATTTGACCCTTTGATGCGCCTCCACACATGTGGCACAGAGGTACTCAACACAGTCCACACAAAACCCGGAAGCTTCAGTGTTGTCATCACAAGTCATGCAGAGCTACAGACAGAAGGGGCAAGCATCCGAAGCAGGTGACAGGAGATGAAACAATTTATACCTCTTGTTTGATCAAGCAAAAATAGATCTTAGATCTAGATCTATCTGCAAGAACGACAAATGTCTGTTTAGCATTGGCACCTCAAGCAAATGGAGGGCAGATGTCTGCTGTAGAGATTCCCTCAGTGCACAAGCTGACATTGCTCATCTTACAGGAATATCATAGCCATTATCCTAAAAACTAGCAACAAGGCTGCCCCCATATGGTAATGCATTTTTTCACTAACCTGGACTGTCCTCTCCACTGTGCTGCTGGGAGCCTCTGCTGAGTCCTTCACAAACACGTTTTCCACCACATCTATCTCCATACATTCCTGCCTGCAGACCGGACAGCGGATCACATTCACTGGAATCAGACAGGAACACACATGTTGGTCTACATTTATGTGCCTTAAGGACAAATAACTGACACATGGCGCCAGATATTTGTATCCATGAGTCCACACACACATGAGTAATCACGTGAGTAAAGCCTGTGGCCTTAAACACAGCAGTAATGTTACTTTCCTGCCTTGATTAACGGTGATGCTCCTTCATATGTTTGTAAACAAAGTGACTCACGTGGTTTGGTCGCGCTGTCAACCAGGGAGTTTGGCGCCTCCATCAAGGTCAGATTCCTGGAGGGTGAAGGCAAACATTTCTTGCAAAAAGAGTGCAGGCACGGCAGAAGTTTGGGCTCTCGACTGTGAAAGTTTAGATGGCAAAAGGGGCAAGTGTCCAGGTAATTCTGTCCGGTTGCACCTGACTTTTCCTCTTGTACTGGCATGCTCTCAGCTTCGTTCTCAACGATGATGACAGGAGCATCCCCTGACTCCTGTTTCTCTGTTCGTCCATCCATTTCCTCAAAGGCTAAATCTCAGTGTGTACACAAGATATACAGGCACAGGTGAGCAGAACGCGCGCGTTTTCCTCTATACCCTTGGCGAAGACGGCATCTCCTCACACCTGCTTCCCCCCTTCTCTCTCAGCCAGTTCAGCGCTGTGGATGTGTTAATATTCCTGCTCACATGTAAATATATCGACTATAGCGGCTAACCTGTAGCACAAAAGATGAAATACAATACCTCCGCGCGAGGGTGTCGCACGCTCGCGTGCCGCAGATGTTGCTCAAATTGCACCGCACGCGCTCGTTGCGGCACGAGAGGGGTGGGGTCAAAACAGTGCGAGCTCTGATAGGAGAGGCACCAGCTGAGTGCTAGAGGATAAACTCCACCGTCACGGTGTTCAACAGTCTTCATGTTTGTTTGTTACTCTGAAAGTTAGTGTGTTATTAACCAATTAAGGCTTTTCTTATTATTGTAGCTAATTAGTCAGGCTGTACTGCGTTACTCATCTAATAACGTTACTTTTCATGGCGTTACATTTCATCCGTCTGACTTAAACTGTGCTCGTGATAAAGGAGACCTACTCCACTACAATTACTAAAACCTTCATTGTATGTGCTCATACAATAGTTATTGATTTAAATTTCTATCCTGTAAGCCATTAATTATTTTCTTGAAAATGTGTTACTGAACGATTAATACCAGCCCACATGGATGCACATATAGGCCATATCAACTTAAACTCCAGTTAATATGAATTTATTGGCATTGTAATGACATCATACAACACTATAACTGACTGGGTGTGATTAATCTTATGTAATAATACTACTATCATTTACATTAAGTGTGACCATCATTCAGTTTGTTAAGCTTTGTTTATAAAAAAATATGTATAACTTAAATTACTTTGGTAGTGCTTTCAATTGTGTATATTTGAGCTGCTCTCAAAACAACAATAACAGCAACAACAATTAGCTAATATAATATCACTATCAATGACAGCCTGCCTATGTAGTTGTTATTTAACACAGCATGCTGAAAAACTGAATAATAAATATTTACACAAGACTGTGTAACAGGAGGGATAAAAATGTTATCTGCTAGTTAAATTAAGCTTTTGACTTTCCCTTCTCCTGAGAAAAACAAAGCAGTGTGCCACAATGTAAAATCCACATTCGTCAGGTCCGACTGTTTGGGTTTGAGTCTGTCTGCAAATGCTCTCAGTGAGAAGCCATCAAGTGCATGTAAGTTAAAGCTTCAAAGTTCAAGGTTCATGGTCATGTGCTACATTATCTGTTAGTCAGGCTGGAGAGCAGTTCAGTTTATTCACTTTAGCTCAAACATGAATCTGACTGCAGAGAGACACAGTATCGCTCTCAGTGATGGGAACCGTATTCCACTGCTGGGACTGGGCACCTATGGGAACCCTCAAACGGTAAGAGGGGGACAGTATTGTGTCTGTGTTTCTAGATTTAGACATGAACTATTAATTGTTATTAATGACTGCTATACCAGGTGGACTCGTCATAGCGTAGGAGTGTCTGTGTTTACTGCTTGCTGTGATAAGTGCTGTGGATAAACATTAACCAGAATTTTAAATGTTGCTGTAAAATCTGAATATATACAGCATGACTCAATCCAAAACAAGTCAGATAATGTTTACATTTTCTGTGGGTTTCTATAGACACCCAAAGGAACAGCATTTGAGTGTGTAAAGCTGGCCATAGATGTGGGTTACAGGCACTTCGATGGGGCACTGGTGTATTTCAATGAGCACGAAGTAGGTCAAGCCATTAGAGAG